>NW_026936290.1:375000-704569 GCF_032062105.1 Saccostrea cuccullata
TACATGTAAAATAAAAATATACAAATAATTGTAAACATCTGAGTTTAATACTTTTTCTAAAGTGTCAGAGGTAAAACATCACAAATCGACCGTTCGATCATAACCTATTGCAGTTCAGGTTGTTCAAAATAAAGTGTAAAATTTACAGATTAATGTGTAAAATTTACAGATTAAAGTGTAAAATTTACAGATTAATGTGTAAAATTTACAGATTAATGTGTAAAATTTACACTTTAAAGTGTAAAATTTACACTTTAAAGTGTAAAATTTACAGATTAAAATGTAAAATTTACAGATTAATATGTAAAATTTACAGATTAATGTGTAAAATTTACAGATTAAAGTGTAAAATTTACAGATTAATGTGTAAAATTTACAGATTAATGTGTAAAATTTACATTTTAAAGTGTAAAATTTACACTTTAAAGTGTAAAATTTACAGATTAAAATGTAAAATTTACAGATTAATGTGTAAAATTTACAGATTAATGTGTAAAATTTACAGATTAAAGTGTAAAATTTACACTTTAAAGTGTAAAATTTACAGATTAAAGTGTAAAATTTACAGATTAATTGTAAAATTTACAGATTAAAGTGTAAAATTTACACTTTAAAGTGTAAAATTTACAGATTAAAGTGTAAAATTTACACTTTAAAGTGTAAAATTTACAGATTAATGTGTAGAATTTACACTTTAAAGTGTAAAATTTACAGATTAAAGTGTAAAATTTACAGATTAATGTGTAAAATTTACAGATTAAAGTGTAAAATTTACACTTTAAAGTGTAAAATTTACAGATTAAAGTGTAAAATTTACAGATTAAAGTGTAAAATTTACAGATTAATGTGTAAAATTTACAGATTAATGTGTAAAATTTACACTTTAAAATGTAAAATTTACAGATTAAAGTGTAAAATTTACAGATTAATGTGTAAAATTTACAGATTAAAGTGTAAAATTTACACTTTAAAGTGTAAAATTTACAGATTAAAGTGTAAAAGTTACAGATTAAAGTGTAAAAGTTACAGATTAATGTGTAAAATTTACAGATTAAAGTGTAAAATTTACAGATTAATGTGTAAAATTTACACTTTAAAGTGTAAAATTTACACTTTAAAGTGTAGAAATTAAAAAAAAGTGAAGTGTCCAAGTGGCACTAATACGCTTCCGTAGTATTTGGGTAAAACTTTTGATCTTCACTGTACTTGATGAACTCTTTTGCATTGGAGGAAGATTTGGTACGTCAGGTAAACGGAAGGAATGGAATATTCTGCAAGGAAAATGTAACTGGACTGGATGTTTGTTATTTTCCGTTCACATGTGAGTTTTATGGTTAAGTGTCATTCGACAGTTTATTTTTCTTTTAAATATATAATGAGATTAAATTACAAGCTGTAAAAAGTTTGTCTCAATAATGGTTTAAGAAAGAAGGTTGACCATTTCGAGGCATTCGTCTGACATTAGTAAATTGCCTTGGCATTTATCACAAGGCTGTCAACACGAGGATAAATAGACACTGATATTATTTATAGTAACAAATGCATTGCTACTTATTAATCGGTTTGTTATTCTACTGACCATTTGCTGATTGACTGACTACAGAATCATATCGAGTGGATGACAGTTAAGCAGAGACTCTGTCTCAGACAGTATTGACAATATATTGTTTCATTTTCTACTTCTAGAGGATCGTATACAGGACAGATCAGTTGAGTGAGATCTAGTAGTGTGGTGGCCAAAACAAAAATTGACAAGCAAAAAATATTTCAAATGCCAAAACCATGGAATTTTTTTTAATTTTTCTCTAAATTTTGACTTTTTTTATTGCAGCTGTAAAATATACAGCACACTTTTCATTGTACTTTCACAAAAAATGGCATATCGTTTGAATGATTGAAAGTGTACAGCAAAAAAAGTTGGACCCCCTTTCCCCATATCACTGACTTACAAAAAGTGATGATCAAGATGATTCGATAAATCATCATGATCATAATCAATAATGCTTACCTCATGATTCTTGCCAAATTTCACAAAGAATATAACTCTTTAAAATTATCATTGAATTTCTCACTTTGTGTCTTCAACATACATGTACATGGTCATAAGGGCGAAACGATTACACGTGTAAACGGTGACGTTTCGATTATATGCTCTAAACGTTTACAGTTTGAGTAAACGTTTACACGAAGGTCATTAACAATGTCTATCAGAAATAAAGTTTAACACAAACAAATTTTCATAATTTACAAAAGAAACACCGTCTTGGAGTATTGATTTGATAAGCAAAAATCTAAACCGGAAATTGAGTGAAAATATCTAAAACCCTATACGGGCTAACATGATTAATTCCGATTTCCAAGTTGCTAATAATAGCGATGTTTTACGACACTTGAAATATAAAACTTGATATATTTTGATTAAATAAATATAATACATTTTTCACAAGTCTTTGAAAAGTTTCAATACAGTCAGCAGGTCTAGTTTTACTTTTTTCGAGATTAAAAGATCCATCTTTACAATTATTTTTTCTAAGTCCGGTAGCCAAACAAACCAAGCAGTTGGGTGACGAGGTCGAAAGTGAATGAGTTAAATGCGCCTCAAATTCTTACGGTTAAATAACAATGACCAACAATAAATTTGTAATAACAAATCATACTTATATCAAAGTGAAAGAATTGATTATTAAATTCGAGTTTCATGAGTAAGTAGCCATAAAAATAAAACATGAAATATCTCCCGTTTAAACGGTACCGTTTCGTTTACTGCTATCCGTTTAAACGTTTACAAAATTCAGTAAACGTTTCACCCTTACATGGTCACACAATCTTGAAAAAAATTACTTTAATTATTTTTTTCCTGTTGAAATAAAAACATTTTTCCTCTTTTATAAAAAATCTAACTCTCATAATATTCTAAAATTAAATTAGTAGATTGCATTTCCATACTTGAAAAAAAAATTTCAAATAGGTGATAATACATTCAATGAAAAAATTAATACGTGACAAGTGTCCAAGCATGTATATTTACTGCAATTACATAGATGAGTTGATTCTGTTTAGATTGAGTGACAATGGGTGAGAACCGAGAGGTCCAGAAGGGAGTGTGGGAGGGGCGTATCCCTGTCGTCTTCAATCTCTCAGAGGACGACACAGAGAGTGAGCAGCCCGAGCCTGTCTACGTATGTTACAGATGTGTGCAATGTTCTCAATTGTTCTGATAATCTATCCAAGCCAAGGCTTAATTTATTGATACTGTAAACCAATTTCGTGTGCAAGAAATTTTTGCGAGGTTCGAGAGAGCCCTGTCATCACGAATATTTCTTGCTGCAAAACAGTCTTTTAAGTCTCTGTGTCTCTATAGAACAACAGATCCAAAATAGGCTTCATCACGAAAATTAATTGTCGTGAAATAAAGTCCTCGCAAATAAAAGTTGATTTACATTAATAAATAGTAGTTTGTAGTTATACATGTAGTGTCTGAATGATGAACAGAATCCAGTGCTGGAAACCTGTAATGTTATATTTTTTCATTAACAGCTGATGGTACCTAGGATAAGTTATTTCCCTTTGCACACAGAGAAGATAAACAAACATTTCTTAAAGTTTGTCGGCGAGGAACAGGCAGAAGAAATGTGGTTAGAGCACGACAATCAACCGCTTAAATGGTAACAGACAAATTTATCAGGCTTTTATTGTAGACATGGTTATATTGAAAATTTTTAAACCAGATGCAGTTAATATTTCTACTGTGAAATATTTATTATATTTTCTGGGAACTTTTTTTCTTAGAAAAATATTTTAAAACCACAGGCACTTGTTTTGGGAATAAATTTTAACCCATAGTATAATAATAACACAAGATATCTAACTCCAAATTACACGGAGTACCCCCTCCCTTAGAATCGCGCTCATTTACACTTTCAGAGAAAAGGCAGTGGCAAACTGTTTATACCTATGTCATCTACGATAATTTATCTACACAACCATATATGGCTTGCTTGTCTTTGTTTTCTTTAATCTCCGTAAACAGCGTCAAAACTCTATTTGCCAAGTGGAAAAGTTGAACTAAACCATAAAACGGTATGTGCTAATCTCGGGCAAAGAGAAAAATTAAAGAATGCGTGGGTTTAAAAATTCAATTCCAGATTTTAAATATTGCTTTGAATCAAATTCGAGGTCTAATTCTTTGTCCGAGACTAGAACATACCATTCTATGGTCGAGTTTGAACTTTCTCTTTCCACTCGGCGAGCAGAGTTTTGAAGCTGATTAAGGAGATAAAAGAAAATAAAAACAAGCATGTCAGATATGGTTATGAAGATAAATTATCGTAGAAGACATAGGGGTAAACAGTTTACCCATGCATTTCCTCTGAAAGTGTAAATGAGCGCGATTCTAAGAGAGGGGGATACTCGGTGTAAATCGGAGTTAGATACCTTGTGTTATTATTATACTATGGGTCAAAAATTTATTACAGAAACAAGTGCCTGTGTTTAAAACGTATGAAAAACAATATATTGCCTCTCATCCTTATCTTGTAGGCACTATCCTGTAGGATTGCTCTTTGACCTTTACGGTTCAGAGAACAGTCTCCCATGGAGCATTACAGTCCACTTCAAGGTAAATCACATGTATTTTGGAATGTTATAATTCAAGACTATAGATCACATGTAGGAAATCTTTTAGAAGTACCAGTTTTGCTTTATTAAAAAAAAAATCAGATTCACCTAAAAATTGAACTTTGTGATAACTTAATCTGCTATTAAAAGACTTCAATAGCAACACCTATTCAAACAGTGAAAGTTCTGGATTTTTGCTGCTTATAAAACTAAAACCCAATCAATATTCGTAACATCAGTCAATATCATATGTCTCTTTATGTAACATTGAACAAGGAGGAGTTGGGAGATATCAGTAAAGTTTCATCATACTAAGAATGCATGGGAAGCTCTTAAATCCTAAAGTTAATCCCGGCTGGAGATTGTTCCCAGTTTAGCTTGGACTTTCAGTAAGGTGTGGCATTCTCAACATTACATAATAAGCTTCTGAAATATACATGTAGCTTTACATCACTGTTGACATTTACATGGGATAGAAATTCGGAGAAATGCCAATTAGTGTATTGAATAACCATTCAACATTGTCTAGTCCTCCAAAGAGGTGGAGCTTAACATCCTGACTGTGTGTGTTAATAGGGAGATGCCTGCATCCAAATAAGTTGTCTCATCATTGTCAACAACAATTTAAAGTTCCTGCTATTATTAATTTCTTAACCAATGAGAATCTATTCGACATTTGACAGATGCTAGTTACGTAGCGTTGAGAATGCCATGCCTTACTGAAAGTCCAAGCTTACCTGGGAATGGTTCTATTTGTTATTTTACAGCTACATTATTGCAAGTTCAAAAACTTTGGGGCTGATTATTCCATAATTTTTCCCTTTGTCTCAGCAAGGAAAAGTACATTTTTACTATTATATAGCTGTATAAAATTATGAAACTTTTGGTTGTAGGACTTCCCAGAAGAGGAACTTTTACACTGTACCAGTAAGGATGCTGTAGAGTCACACTTTATGTCCAGCATTAAGGAGGCCGATTCACTCAAACATCGGGGACAGGTTATAAATAGCATGCAGAAACGGGACCACAAACAGCTCTGGGCAGGGCTACTACATGGTATGTGTGTCTAAACCATATAAGTGCATATCTTTAATTTTATAAAAGAAGTCACATACATGCACATTAAATAGGTTTAAACTTAATCAAGCTTTCCGTTATCCATTTGGGGCTCTATAATTTCAAACTGAGGAGCCTAAGCTAAACTTCTCAGCCCTCTGTCAACAAGATAGAATTTACTCTGATGGGAATTGTGGCAAAAATGACCAGATATTCTTTCTTTTTAAAAAGGTATACTTTCCTTTTGACAATGCTGTTAGGGTTTGATTATACCCCCTGCTTGAAAAGTGGGAGGGTATATAGTGATTGGGATGTCTGTCTGTTTGTTCATCCATATGTCTGTTACTCTTTAGGGTACCCATCTCTTATCCGCAACTCCTCTTATGCCACTGGATGAAATTTTAAATGAGACTAGGACAGATTCTTTGCTACATGGTGCCTGATTGTGACTTATGTTACGTTTGATTAAAACATCTTTTGGGTTTCCCTTAGCAAAACATTGACACTGTCATTTTTTCTGTAATTTTGAATGGTACCCATCTCTTATCTGCAACCCTTCCTACACCACTGAATAAAATTTGATATTACTTTTACAGATTCTTTATTACATAAAACCACTGTGCACCTCTTATTTTACTTTTTGATCTGACACTAAGTGATTTTGGGTCTCCCAGAGTAAAACATGGATTTTACCATTAAAATCATATTGGAGGCAGGGGATACCTTTTAGTGAGCTCAGTGCTCACTGTACCTCTAGTTTATAAGTGGTAAAACTCTTTTTTTTTCCATTTAAAAGTATTATATTTAGAATCTGGGAATTCCTGTAGAGTTAAAATTATCTGTAATCATGTATAGAGTAGGAGGATATAAATCAGATTTAGACATTTATTTTTATCTTCCTTCCTTATTCATGACTTTTTTTTTTTTATTTTTGCAGATAAATTTGACCAGTTTTGGTCTGTGAACAAGAAACTAATGGAGTCAAGTGGAGAAGACACATTTAAATACATTCCCTACAGACTATATATGGTAAAAAAAAATACAGATATACAGGTCATCTGTTACATATTGCTGCAAACTAATGTATCACTATTACAGATTTATAAAAAAAATCAGGATTTTCAAAAGATCAGTATTTTATGTTTTGATATGAGTCCTATACTGTAAACCAGCTATTATTTGTGACATCTTTAATTCTTTAGTTTATGAATCATCTAACTTTATTTTGCAATAAAAGCAGCATTCTACATATTAAATGCATTTTAATGATTGATTTGCGGCTAGAAATATTTGCGAGTAAAAGTAACCTGCGAAACTCGTGGATATTTCTTGCTTGCGAATACATGTTGGAATTAAAAAAAAAGAACCTGACAGGAAATACGGAGTAGATTATTGTGATATTAATAGATCTTATTTATTGTACAGGTAGACAGACATTATGTCACTAGTCTATTTCGTCCATTTACTGAGGAGGGACACCCACAAACCCTCAAAAATCTGCTGCTGGCAGCCGTGCCACAATTCTTCACTGAAGGTCAGACTCATTCTGTTGTTTATAAATAAGATTGATATATACGTGTAGAACATCAAAGTCTTGATTTTTAATTTATTCCAGGAAGATCTTGCACATGCACTTATTGTCCCAAAATGTAAAATATTTTTAACTCCATTCACCCTGATTATGGACATAAGAATTTGAATGATTACCAGAAACTACCTTTTTTCTTTATTCTTGCTCTCATGACACCCCATATCATGTTTGACATGGGGAGACTTTTCATTCGACAAGTTACTTACTACATGCTTGGTGAATGTCAGCAAAACATGGCCGCAATTGAAGGGATAAACTATATCTTGTTATAATTACATTGTTATCTTCATGTATAAAAAAACTTTATTTCCTTTTTAGATGAAGAATTCCAGAAACACATCAAAATTCATGGTACAGAGCCATCGCTAGAAACACCGATCCTGTGGCTGTCTGAACATTTCAGCTACCCGGACAATTTTCTACACATGTGTATATTAGAGAAATGAAGCTACTGTAATAAAAGTATAAAGAGCCTAAACAAATGAAATACCGGTATCTGGTACGATGTATGGAGTGGTGTTTTTAAACAAAGTCTACATGTGATATGCACAAGGACATTCAGCTGACTTTATACATGTATGCAGGCACACATTGATGAAACATTGAACAGGAAATAGAATACAGTCTCAAGATAATTTTAATAGTATGTATGGAAATATGTACCTGAAGCTTGTGCAATAAATTTCATCAGTGATCTGTGTATCTGTAGCTATTTCATTCATCCCTTGTTTCATGAAATCCATATAATTTTTGCTATTGGAAACCCAAAATATGTGTCATATCAAAAAGTAACATAACAGATCACAATGGCAATTTGTAATAAAGATTGTGTGAAAGTCCCATTAAATTTTACTTAGTGGTAAAAGAGGAGTTGCGGATAAGAGATGGGTACCCAAAAGCGTAACAGACGGACGGACATCTCAAATACTGTATAACATCTCGCTTTTCAAGCGGGGGGTATAATGATGCACCATTAAGGTAGGATTCTTCTCTGGTTTCTGACTAGATGAAACATTCAAAGTAAATTTGCTTATATGTTTTATATATTTAGGTGTAAGGGATTTAAAAGACCATATTTTTCTTTCCTCATCACAATTGTACAACTTTAAATAGAAATGGTAAACTGCGTTTGAAAACTAGCAGAGACTATATTTTTGGCGGAATGGTGGCGTATGAATATATCTTCTGTTCTGCCTCTCAAAATTACAAAAGAACAATGAATTTAGTTATAATTTATACACAGTCAAAGACTTGAAGAGATTTTCAAATGTAAGTTAAATTAATAATAAGGGACAAAACTTTCAAAATATGTCAAATAAATATGATTTTTCAAACAGACTAGAACTACGATAGCTTTTACACGCTTCCAATCAAAATACATAATTGAACCAAAAATCCATAAAAAGTATTTTTCTCTCTTAGTAAACGATCAAAACTTTTTGTTTTTGTATCGTTTTGTACATTTATAAGACTACTTTATTATATGTAAAAATAAGAAAAAGTTAAATATAGGAAGCATATGAAAATAACTAATTAATATATCCTAAAAAAAAAATCAGAAAAACAGAAAATACGGATTAGCCAATGTCCAGTTTAGCTAAATTATTTGTGTAAATTTAGTAACATCATGCTATAGACCCGATATAGTAACATATTTTTATACAAAAAGAACAATCTTTAAACATTTGAAATAGGAGTAGGCATCACATGATTGGCAACACTATTTTTCATTCTTAATGTCAAGGAAAAAGATAATGATCTTGACCTGACCTTGCCTCTAATATAAAACGGTCAAATTTAATTTCACTGATACCGTCACTTAGTGATATTGTCTTCTTGATTCTGTGAAAATTTCATTAATTTTTAAATACAAGAAATATGAGAAGAATCCTACCTTAAGTTTTAAAATCGCATTATGCAGACAGAATGACATTTTTATACCAACCGCTTGAAAAGTGGGAGGGTATATACTAGTGGTGATTGGGATGTTGGTACTATGTAACAAAGAATCTATGAAAGTTTCACTATACCTCCGCTTGAAAACCGGGAGGGTAATATAGTAATCGGTATGTCCGTCCGTCTGTCTGTTATGCTTTAGGGTACCCATTTCTTATCCGCAACTCCTCTCATACCACTGAATGAAATTTGAGGAAATTTTCACAGAATCTATATAACATATTGCCATTGTGCACCTCCTATTTACTTTTTGATACGACACATATTTTGGGTTTCCCAGAGCAAAATATGGACACTGCCATTATGTTCAAACGGGAGATGGGGGTATCATTTAGTGAGAGCATTGCTCACAGTACTTCTAGTTTAAAATTCATTCAGTGGTATAAGAAGAGTTGCAAATAAGGGATGGGTACCCCAAAGTGCAAAGAACGGACGGACGTACAGTAGTGCCATAGTGCACCTCCTATTTTACTTATTGATCCAACACATATTTGGGTTTCCCAGAACAAGATATGGACACTGCCATTTTATACCCCCTGCTTGAAAAGCCGGAAGGTATATGGTAATCGGTATGTCCGTCCGTCTGTCTGCACGTCCATCCTTCTGTCTGTTACGCTTTGGGATACCCATCTCTTATCCGCAACTCCTCTTATACCACTGAGTGAAATTTAATGAAACTTTCACAGAATCTTTATTACGTATTGCCATTGTGCACCTCTCTGTTTACTTTTTGATCCAATACACATTTTTGTTTTCCCACAGCAAAACATGTACACTTACATTATATTCATATGCAGATAGTAATCGGTATGTCCGTCCATAAATGAAAAAAAAAAAAGAACAAAATTGATGTATATAGCATGGGCATTTATATGATTAGGTATTAATTTTTTAACCCATGTTATACAAGAAAGAAGGGGTTTTAATTAAAACTAGAGGTACTGTGAGCGATGAGCTCACTAAATGATACCCCCCGCCTCCATATAGTTATAATGGCAAATTCCATGTTTTGCTGTGGCCGGAAAGTTTCATCAAATTTCATTCAGTGGTATGAGAGGAGTTGCGGATAAGAGATGAGTACCCCAAAGCGTAACAGACGGATGGACAGACGGACGGAATTAATGATTACTATATACCCTCCCGCTTTTCAATCGGGGGGTATAATAACTAGAGGTCCTGTGAGCGATGAGCTCACTAAATGATACCCCCGCCTCCATATAGTTATAATGGCAAAGTCCATGTTTTGCTGTGGCCGGAAAACCCAAAATATGTGTCGGATCAAAAAGTAAAAAGGAGGTGCACAATGGCAATATGTAATAAAGATTCTGTGAAAGTTTCATCAAATTTCATTCAGTGGTATGAGAGGAGTTGCGGATAAGAGATGGGTACCCCAAAGCGTAACAGACGGACGGACGGACGGAATTAACGATTACTATATACCCTCCCGCTTTTCAAGCGGGGGGTATGAAAAATAGTGATGTGGTATATATATATATGCGTCTTTTTATTAAACATGGTATTTCCACATGCGCATGAGGTGTGGATTGATAACCCTCATCCGAACTTAAATTTAAAAAAAAATCAATCAAGATCATACAGTTTCTCAAAAATATAAAAAATTCAAATTCCCCGTCAGTCACATCAATATGTCTTTCTATGCGTTGAAGCGTTTTACTTTTAGAGAATGACCTTGTACGGTATAGAATAAAGCTATTCTTAGGAATATTTGTATTTTTGAGAACTGATAAGCTAGTGTAATTACATTAGATTCCAAATCTTATAAAACTTTTTTTTTTTTTTTTTTTACATTTAACAATCCAGAAGAGAAGTCCCAATTAAAAATTCGGCAACTAAGTATTATATATTGAATTCCAAAAGTGAATTACCCCCCCCCCTCCTCCCTCCTGGTAAAAAAAAAGAAGAAAAACCGATAGCTCTTCTCACAATGTCAAGATTATTTGCGATGAACCACGTTACTATTTATAGAATAGCCGGAATCCCTATTTATATCGGCGGGAATTAAACACTAGGAGGTCGTCAGCAAGTAAGTAGATTGTATATATATATATATATATATATATATATATATATATATATATATATATATATATATATATATATATATATATATATATATATGCATGAAGTATTTTTATTCTATATAATTATATTTGATGAAATCATTTAAGTAATTCAGAGAAAAGTAGATAAATGTATTTATATAGTACGTTCACAGATGTGTTTTTGAATTTCTCTTAATGTCAACAATGAATCTTTAATTCTAATTAAATCAATATACTGGTGCATTTTTTCTGCAGGGATTAAAATTGTTGAACAAAAAGTGAAATGCATATACATATGTTTCCCTTTCCTTATAATACTGAAAGTTCGTCTTTTATTAAAAAATAAATTAAGTTTAAAATTATTTGAACAGAGTATATTGAGTTATAAATAGGTCCATTGTAAACATTATACCCTCAGGTGTTTCATTTTTACGTTACAAGGAAAAGTTGCACGGTTGACTGACATTTGAAACTTGTTTTCATATACTCATATGCTGGTAATGTAATGTAGTAATTAAATGTAGCTGAGTAATAGGAAAATATGTTTTTAAAAAACCCTGACTGGTCCCGGAATTCAAAACCAAATACTCGACAGACCTGTAAACATAATGAAACAAAAGCTTAATCAGAAAAAGGCTATCTGTGATTAAACATGTTTAATTAAGTAAAATCACTTAAATATGAATTAAATATAGTAACCAACGTAATCTTCAGTTAGATCTATAAATCCTTGAACTTAGACTAATTTTAGATGCCCCGACCCTATCCAATCAATAAAAATGGATTAGTTGTTCGTGACGGTACGTGTCTCGTGCATTGAGTGAGAGATAAAAATACATTCTATAAGAACAATAGGTTCTTAATTACACTCAATGCACATATTTCCCTCCTTTATTCAAAATTGTTCAAGAATTTCATCATGTTCATTCTTTGAAATGTAATTTGAGTTTGAAATATTTGTCATCGCTGACCAAAAGTTATGTAGCAGCATGAAAAACTGTAGCGTTGAGAGGTGTCAGCCTATATATCTAGATTGTTGGTTATATACGTCACTGTGCTTTTCATGATCAGTAAACATATACATTTACATAAGTAAATAAGGTTAACATAAGGAACAGTGATCAATCTAAATAAATCTATAAACATTACAATTGTCTTAAGAAGGCATAAAACCTATAGACACAGATCCCCGTAAACTCCCAGAGGTGGGATTAGGTGCCTAGGAGGATAAAGCATCCCCGTTGACCTGTCACACCCTTCATGAGTCCTGTGTATTTATCAGGTAGACGGAATTATAACAAATATAACTAACTATTGGGGAAGTTTCCAAAATACGATCCAAAGATAGGTTATATTATTCATGTATTTTCTAGCAATATCATTTTAACGATCAAAAAATTTACGAAATGCTGCAATAAACGATGTTGCTGATATCTTATGCATAATTTTATCAGCGAGTAACCTGCGTCAGTTTCAAAACTGAACAAATTCTGAGCAACCTCTGTAGTGGAGAATGTATACATTAATTGGGAGACAAAACACTTTATTATTAAGCTGAAGTCATCTCGTTTGCCATACAATTTAGTTACTAGTATTCATGTATTGGCCTTTACTGTACCGTCTACAGTCAGTATAACACATTTAAATATGGAGCATGTGTGACTCTATATACATGGTGTCTTTTATTTCAGGAGCCCGTTTCACAAAACTATCGTAAGATTTGTCCTAAGATAGATCTTACGATCATCTTAAGATCTGACTTATGACAATCGTAAGATTTGTCACTGCTGTTTCACAAAACTATCTTAAGTATAAGATATCTTAAGACAAGTTTTAAGACAAATTCCATTATTCAATATCACAGGGATTTTTTTTTTTTAAAGATATATTTTCGCGAAGTTTTTCTGTAATTTTCTTCGAAATGTTGAAATAATGTGTGTCTCATATAGTTTCTTTTGCATATATGCCCTGACAAAAAACAACATTTTATTGCATCATCATGTGGGAGGGTGTGAGAGTGTGTGTGTGTGTGTATGTTGGGAGGAGGTCATTAAAATAAATTTTGAATTAATTTCATTACAAAAAATTAATAAATAAAATTTGCTTAAATGATTCTTGCTCGGGAAATAGTAGTTTCTGAAAAATGCATGTGATTACTTTTAATTAAATCTACTGTTGTATCTGAAGCTTTGCAAATTATGAACGATTTTAACAATGAATAACAAAGTTAGTTCATAAAATCAATTCAATACAGGTGTCTTTGAAACGTTACAACTTACTGCAACAATATATCACTGCTAACAGACTAAGAAGAGAAACGAAAGAAAAAATTCCAATCAAAATTTTGCTGTTTCAATGCTATCCTAAAAAAGCATAAAGAAAGCATGTACATACAGCATCAAATATTACAGCATATTGAATTGTCATACACATTCCTGTGGTTTAAGAGGATACCTCAGAAACTGAACGACATGTATTTGATTTTTTATATAATTTTGTACGACCGAATAAAATGTTTACTTTGAAATTAAATCACCACAATTAGAGACATATAAAAACCATTTATATATTGTCTGCCACAAAGTAACGAAATAAACTAAAGTAAATTTTTCTTTTTTGGGGGGGGGGGTGCAATTCAGTTGGGAGAGGGTACAACCAAAAATAAATGTCTTGAAATGAATAAAGTGGGAAAATATAAAGCAGGTACATTTTAGCTTTTCTATCGTATAATTTTTTGGCTATTTTTTTTTGGGGGGGGTGGTGGTGGGGGGGTTGACATTGTTCTGACTGGCCTGATATAGTATATAAAGAATTGTTCAATCTCTAAAAGCCGTTTTCTTTAAAAATTCTTTGGTTTTTAGGCAAAATACATACTGTCACAAGTTTCACTTTCGACTTAAGACATGTATCTAGTTGTCTTAAGATTATGATAGATCTTAAGATTATCATAAGATATGACAGTTTTGTGAAACGGCTATGGTGCAATCTTACGATAATTTTCGGTCTTAAGACAGATCTTAGTCATAAGATAGTTTTGTGAAATGGGCCCCAGGTTCAGTGGGATATATTGATTCGACATAGGAATGAAACTAATTACTAGACAGTATTGTTAATTATAAAGATAAGTGATAAGTCTGAATATCGAATTGAAGGCCTTCTCTTGTATAAAGTTTTTAAATAAATTTTGTTTCATAGGAAAATAAAGCAAGTCGGCTTAAAAAGAAGTACAATTAATGCCCGTCTGAATTTCCACATTTTATTGAAAAACTGAAGGCTTCATAAAAGCTGTCATTGGGGAACTCCAGCATTCTATTTATAGCAGTTTGAAGTTCAGTGTACTTGTATATAAGAGAGGTTTTCAACGAAGTTATGTCGCTGATAACCAATCACAAGATGTGGATCCGGAGTTTTGTTTTCATTACGAGAGTTATCTACGATACAAAAAGTCTAGATTTGAATTTATCACGAGGAAATTTTTATAAAGAATAGAAAAGTCGTAAGTTTTGTTGTTATGAACTTCAGAAAAATGGGTAATTTTTAAGTTTTTGAAAGTTCTTTCGAGCTTTTTAGGATCATGATTAACACCATTCTTAGAATATGTTGTAACACAGTCAGTATGTCTGAAGTTTTTCTTTCACAACAGGTAATATTTTTGTAAGTAGTGAATGATATGGAGATGACGAACAGTAATCAAGATCAAAAGTCCATAAAACAATGCAAAATAGGAGCAGAGCAAACACAGACCTAAAAAACATTAGAGGTGGGATCAGGTGCCATGGAGAAGTGAGCATTCCCTGCTGACGGTCACGCTCGCCATGCGTATGCGCGTGGGTAAACAAAGGAAAAATCCGTCGTCAATTCAGTGTATAAATAATGGACTTACAATTAGTATGGAAAACGTCAGTCAGCAGTATTTAACTCAATGATAAATTGTATTTGCTGACAAGGTCAACGTATCGACTATAGAACTTACGAAACGATGACTTTAAACGAGACTGTTTAATTTTTATTTCATCAACTTTTTTGTCAATAATTTTACCTCGTTTTTGAAATTGTTCATACGTAGAGCATGCTCTTGCATAACGAATCAACTGAGATATATAAACTCCGTATAGGTCATAGGTCAGGGAAGTTGACGATAGAAAAGTTAAAGTCATCATGTTTATCATAGAGCTTGATTGTTAGATTATCGATAACGTCTTTTTGAGGAAAAATATCCATATATGAAACAGATTTTTCAAACTGGTATCTTTTATTTAAGCTCCCCAATCAAGATAAGGAATTGGTAGAGCATATGCTTTCTTTCAATACTAGTATTGCCCACTTAAGAGAGTCAGAAGAGATGGAAGTAAATTCTGCTGTACCTATATGTACCGTAGTAATATGAATTATTGGAAACTGTCAGTTTTCTTTTTTATTTGTGCATAAATATTGGTTTTTTTTCTTCTAGCAAAGACGAAAATAGAATGACATACATATCGGAAGGATGATTTAACGACTATAAATGGGAGTGGTTATCTACAATGAAATCCAAAGAAGTAAACCGCAGCGATACTGCATGTGGTCAAGTAAACCAAAACATGAAAATAAGTGCACTGGGTATCTCAAAGTTTACAAAATAGTTAAAATAATCAACGTACTGAGGGACTTCCGGTTTATGCCTAGTGAACAGAGACCTTCGACGTCAGAAGAGTCAGGATCGGTAGACAGTTCCTTGTATTGACTTATATACAGTGTTGCTTTGGTGCAGGCTTACATATACATACTTTTTAGCATATGATTTTCATCAGCAAAATTATAATAAAGATGATGCACAGTAACTGTAGTGAACCTGATTGCAGTTTATGGTATAGTCGTCACCAATCACAGTCTACGTCATATGACGAGTTTGGAAGTGGCGCGAATGTTCCCGATAACGCCACAAGAACAAACAGACATGTACCACAGAATTTACCTTCAGAAGCTCCAGGAGGACATACAGCAGACAAGGCTCTGAGACTAGCAAGAGAATACGGCATCAATACATCTAAACCAAAGTACCAGCAATACGCTGTAAAGGCCACACGCCTCAATACTTTCGAAAACTGGCCTGCTTTTTTCACTCAGAAGCCAGAAGAATTGGCAGATGCTGGGTTCTTTTACTCGGGTATGATTCTTATAACCAGGGAATTAACTCTTCACAGATATCATGTATTTAATGAATTGGTTTGTATAGAATCAATGTATACTATACGTCATCTCGGAATGTCAAATACATGTATATTGTTTGTATATATGTAAGTCTCTTTTCTTCCGAATTATTTCGCCACAGGTTCTGCCATGAAAATAAAAAAAGATTTAATTTCTTTTCGTTAAATCTCGGACAGTAACATTATAGATTTGGAAGCGAGTTTAACATTTCATTGCACAGAGCTTTGTCCCCAATTTGTTTGCTACAAATTAGCAGTAAACATGCAGTTCTTAATTCCTTATTTAATCAGAAAATCTTGTAGCCTACACGTTAAGAAAAAACTAAAACTAGAAAGTTTAACAACGCAGTATCATTGTACAGGAGACGAGCTTTTTTTTTTTTTAAATCATAGCTGTAGAAAAGTTAATAACCTGAAAGAACTTGTCTTTCCATCTATTTGTTTAATTAACTATGACGATAAATGCATTAAAATGCCCAAACATAAATCTTACACAGAGATTCATGGGGTTGGGGTGGGTACTGAACTTAAATTTATTGAAATTTAACAGTCATGATGCCTATAAAGCTACTTTTACTACATGCAATGAAAGTTGTGTTTTATATAATCATGTCCTAATATTTTGTAGGAAAGAGTGATGCTGTCTTCTGCTTCTTCTGTGGTCTGGGTTTACAGGAATGGGAGGAAGGGGACACGCCGTGGGGAGAGCATGCGCGGTGGTCTCCTGAATGTGTCTTTGTAATCAATGTCAAAGGTCATGACTTTATCGAATTAGAGAAGCTGCGGAACACGAACCCAGATGAGGTAAGTCTATTTATAATAATGAAAGGACTGTGAAATCTTTATAATAGTGTTTATATTTGAATGTACTATGTCCAAATAGTATTCAATGTTAAAAACATAGTACATGATGTATATATATTACCAGAAATAAGTGTTTGTATCAGTGGTAAAAACATAGTATGCGATGTATATAGTTATCAACAGAAGTAAATCTTCGTATCAATGTAAAAAAAAAAGTATATATAAGGGGTGTTCAGAAAGTACGTTCCATGATGAAATATTTTCAAAAATTTCAAACTAGTGCTTACCTAAAGAGGTGGAATTTTAAGCCTGACAAAATCACAAGAGTGTGCTTTAGATTTATAGCAATTTATTTCTATCAGGAAATTATAGAATTTTTCTTCATATGAAAACTTATATAACATCTTAAAAGATCCCGAATGATAGAAATGCTGTTCATTTTGAGTGTAAATAAAGAATAATTTACTTTTGTTTCTTCATAGCTTATCTTGCATCAGACAAGCTGATGAGCATATAGCATATAGGTATAAGAACGATAGATCACTTTTCAAAACAATAGGTTTGTCAATCTTTTAGCAGATTTGATTATTTTTGCCTAATATTTGAAAGGATGTTTTGACCTGTCTGCTTAATTTATGTAACAAATATGCGTCATTCCTAATTTTTCTGAACTGACATCATCTTTTTTAATACCTGTCCACTCCTAATTGATTCAACAAAAGACAGTTAAAAACCTTATCAGTACCAAGAATGGACTCTGTAAACATGAAATATCACAAAATGTAAATATCTTCTTATCGTATTTCTTTCGAAAAAAAAAAAGAAAAATGTGGAACGAACTTTCTTTACTACCTTTACGATGTATATTACCAGAAATGAATGTTCGTATCTGTATGTTATATCAGTTATTCTGAACATTGATAATAATATTAGTAATAATAATTTTATTATCAGTGATATAAGATACTTATATTCTCATTCATAGATAAAGTAGGAGTGATAATGTCTTACTTCAGTCAAATGACCATTGTTTCAATGGTTTCCTCTATAAAATTGAAACCGATGTTCTTAACTTTTTTGTAGTATCTTGCAAGAAGGGAGTTGTACTCCAAAGACGATCAATCTCAAGGTATTTAAAGAAACTTGTAAATAAAGTACATGTATGAAGTATTTTTATAACTAAGAGTATGCATACAGTTTTTTTTTTAAAAAAGGATGAAATGAATGAAATTTATAATTTTCTAAAATATTATTCAAGGAATAATTCGGAGAAGACATATTTGTAGATAATTATAACAAAACAATGTTATTTACGTAGCAATAAGCCATTATCACCTGGATTTTGATTTTTTGTCTCCCATTTGATTGGATACACAAGAACATCTATGTTCAGACAATTTCTAAAAGAAAGAAAGCTTTTGACAAACAAGTTGATGAAACAAGGATATCAACAATACTTTTTAAAGTCATCATTTCGGAAGTTCTATGGTCGATATAAGACCTTGTCAGCAAATACAATCTATCAATAAGTCGATTACTGACTATTGTTTTCATACTTATTGTAGACCATAATTTCCCACTTATTTTTCAATTTTTCCTTTTGGCCAATAATGAAAAAGAAAATGCATACGACAGGTGTTAGGACCGTGTGACTGGTCGAAAGGGGGTGCTTACTTTTCCACGGCACCAGATCCCACCTCTGACTTTTTAAAGACACGTGTCGCTCTCCTGATTTGTATTGTTTCAGTAGACCTTTGAATTGTTCAACTCTCCATATTTTATTCCCGTTGGCTTTTTCATTTTTTGTGTATTTATTGTTTAAATTTCCGATGTTTAAGGAAAGTCAAAAATTGATACTATGAATAGTCCAGCGATCCAGAGCTTGCTACAGAACGGGTACGATGAATCAGTAGTCAAACAAGCAGTTACGTTTTTTCAGAAGCAGAACAGAGGTTAGTCTTTAACCAAATATTAAACAAATTCAATTAATTTTCCCAATCTTTTTTTGCCATCATAATTTGACGTGTGCACATATTTTGTAGAGAAATCATTTTCAGCGAAGGAACTTTTAGAAATAATATTTGATATTGAAGACAACAATATTGTTTGTGAAGAATTAGAGAAGAAAGGTAAGTTAATTAATTTCCACAATTACAAACTCATCATATCACATGGATTCGCCTAATCCACCATTCCAGATGAGTTCAGAAAAAAATTCTAATTTTTATTCTTGAAAATTTCTATTTTTTATTCTGAAAATAACATATAGCATTAGATAAAATTGTAAAGTATTGTGCATTTCTTTTTCTTCTAGACGACCCAGTTGTTCAAACAGACAACCTTGTGATAAAAGAAAATGAAGAACTCCGGAAGTCGACATACTGTCGGAAGTGTTCGACTGGTTTTGCTTCGGTCGTCTTTCTTCCTTGTGGACATTTGTGTACATGCACTGACTGTGCACCATCTATTAAGCATTGCTTGTTGTGTGATCAGTTCATTAAGGGCACAGTTCGCACTTATCTGGCTTAGTATAATTATGAAACATTTGCTTGACATTTTTTATTTTGATAAAGAAATGGAGAACCTTCTGAAACAGGCGTTTACATACTGTTCACTTTAAAATTCTTATGTTTCTTTTAAAAAAAAAACTAATTTGCAAATAATTATACGGGGAAATGTAATGTAAATGACTATGATACTGTATTGCACTTAGTGTTGATGGTCTTTTACGAGGGGTGATCAAAAAGTTCGCGAACTATCTCTATATCTACAAAACCACAATTAATTCAGATTAGAATAAAATTTGGTACACACATAGCAAGATATATAAATAACGTATGCTGTATAAAGTTGCTCCTTGTTTCTTTTATGGAAGTAATTCAATTAGTTCGCTAAGTTTTTGATCATCCCTTGTATACATTGTACTACAGATAGTGTTTACAGACGGTCATACATATACATTTGTATAAGATGGAGTTTTATTGATGAACAAGGCAATGCATTATAGACAAAAGGTCAACATATACTGCAATTCCGATTTATTTCAGGTAGCAGTATCTAATCACTCTCAAATAGCATGATATGTACTAGTATTTTGTTTTAACTCCTTACAGCAGATTTATATCTAACTTAAACAAAATACTCACAAATTGTCCAAATTTGTCTACTCCATAATTATTATATTCAGATCCACATTTACGAATATTAATTTCTGAAGAAAACAGGGAAAAGAGAAATCCCTTTTAAATGATTATGTCATTTGTATTGATCTTATTCATTAGAACTTGTATAAGTTATAATTAGTACAGTTATATTAATTTTTGTTTTGTATAATGATGGTTTTATCCTAATGAGGAAACTTAGGAGGACAGAAATGCTGTACATGTTAGAATATTTTTTTTAATAATGATAATTAAAGTTTTCTGATTCCGGATTCAGATAAATCTTACATTTAATATTAAGATATACCACATATTTTGTTCTAAAAACTATAAGAGGGTGTCTTGCGATATGATTTCAAAGTTCTTTTTTTGTATCAATTAAATATGTTATATTTACTTGTTAACTAGTATTAGAGTTTTAGCTGTATAAATTATAACTAATTAGGCATTTAAGGAATACATATCACAGATATAGAAAAGTTATTGTCTTGGATGAAGGTACGTGGGAAGATAAGTAAATCCTTTTTATCGTATTGTGTATATTTTATTGCTTTTATAATTATACGTTTATGCGGTGCATATTTTCATTTCAATAAATGATACATTGTTTTTGTATGGATTTTTTTTCTACGAGTTATTTATTTCCATTATTCACCATTTTGGAGGTCATGTCGTTCAATAATTAAATAACCTGTTAGATATTTGAAGAAAAAATGTGAAAAAAATATCTAAATTTAGGCATCGATTATTTAAAAAAAACTTTTTTATTTAACTATATAAATTTTGAGCAGAGCTAACACGTACATCTGACAACAGAGATGGGATCAATAGTCATGAGTGAGTAAGCATCCCATCCGGCCAGTCACACCAACAGTGTGCTCCTTATCATGATCAGGTACACTGAAAAATCTGTACACTATTCAGTGTAAAACTAGGACATAAAAATACTGTATGAAAGACGCAGGTCAACATTTGACTTAAAGCATTTTGCTAAAAAGGTTATTGTACGTATACGTCAACCATAAAAAACAATCAAGGCATGAATAAGGAAAGTAGAAGTCATCACATTTATCATAAAGATATCAGTTTATCATTAATATATTTTTCTAGCAAAGCATTCAAATAAGAAACATATATCAGATTCCGTAGGTCCTTTATTTCGAGATCAATGGGATATATAATATTTGAAACTTGGGATTATCAATTGATAAAAACGTTCTTTTTAATGTCAATTTGAAGGTCACAACAATACTACTTGATTTTTGTGGAAGTTTTTGAATACATTCTGCTTAATATAAATAAGAAAGGGTCTGCAAAGAATGTGGCTCAAATTATGCTCAAGGAGTTCTAATGGAAGACATGGTCTCCGATATTTTCAAAGAGAAACACGAGCACCCTATCAATATCAATATGAAAATTTTGATATTAGAAAGAGAATTATGAGTGAAAGAGTAAAACAGACTCTAACGAACGTATATATTTCTTCGAATAAAAAATATAAAAAAAACTTGTTTCAAACCTTAATGGTAACCGTATGACTACACACTTGTATATAATTCTACATTTTGCAATGTTAATTTAAAGTGCTATTTAGTTGAAGGAATTGTTGAAACATAAACCCGCAAAATATAATCTGATGCAAGAAAAAGAACTTTATTTGGGAGAAAACATTGATATGATACTGATGAAAAAGAAACATCTCAAACATCTGGTACGAATGTTCTGGTTTTCCACATAGCTTACTCAGAACCATCAGTTCTACAGTACGGGAAGGCTGTGGCGGTTACACCGTAGTATGTTCCCTTGGCGCCTTTAGTGGTGTCGTACCCCCAGAACACACACTTGGTACGGCTACATTTGGATGCCAGAAATTTCTTAAAGGTACATTCACAGGCTCTTAACTTACAGTTGTCTCTAATAGATTCTACGTAGTACGCCACTGCTTTTAGATGTCCACAGGCTTTTCCAAAAGTCGCCTCTGAAGAGATAAAAAAGTAGATTAAATTAAAGATCCCCAAAGGAATGTTTTAATGTAAGCATAGTTAGTCCATTATAAAAACCAGTATGTAAATGAGATCTTACTTTTAAGCTTATGGATCCTGACGGGTTTTTTCGGGTTATAGGTGCACCCTGGTTGCCGCCTTCCGCCATTGACGTAGATGTCCAGATGGCCACATGGTCTTCTCATTCCATAACCTTCAAAAATGAAGTCTCTGTAAGCAACTACCAGTTGAAGGAAATACTGTAGTCACTCCTCTATTAATCTGTCTGTTCTAAATGGTTTTCAGACACTTTCTACAAATATACTTATTGAGTGAAACAAAAGTTCATTAAACAATACAAAATAGGAACAGAGCCAACACAGACCCCCAAATCATCGGAGATGGGATCAGGTGCCATGGAGAAGTATGCATCTCCTGCCGACCGGTCATACCCGTCGTGTGCTCCTTGTCATGATCGGTAAATGACAGAAAAACCCGTAGTCACTGCAGTGATTTTAAAACAATAAAACTTTCATTTCGTGTCTAAAGGAATTATGGTTCATGCAGATAATAATTCATTGATAAGGTACTTGCATTTTCCAGATTTGATATAAGTAAATTAAAGTTGGAGGGTAACATATCAAATGTGCCCTTTTGTGACAAAATGACGACCCTTGCGAGATTATATCTTTTATAATGATAGAAGTTCAACAATTTATTAAATAGGTTTAGCATTCCAAGATATTTATTGGTTCCATCACATGATATAAAACAGAATTCAAATACTACATAGAAGAGAAGAAATCTGCTTTCGCCCTCATTTTAACATTGTAATATTATGGACAACGTTTTATCTATTAAAAATATCGATTTTCATTACTACGTTTATTCGATATATATCTGAACTCCCACACACAAAAAAGTTTAAATAGTAATTTAACAACAAATTTTATGAAAAAGATGATGACTTCAATTTTTCCAACGTCAAATCTCCTTATAACGGTAGCAATATACATTCATCACTTACACATGAATTTTATGGAAGATAAAATGAGACAATACCAGGTAACAAAATCATATCAAAGTCCGTCACCATATTATAAATACTCACCAAAAGGTCTAGCGTCTGTATGGATGATGTCCACAAACTGGGCACTTCCTTTGTTAATTGCAAACGTAGAGTTTTCAAACAAGGGACTTGCTGGGTCCAATCCTATATAGTAAAAATTCAAATAATTATTGATATGGACTTTTTAAAAATATACTTTGGTTGATTGATTTTTGTTGAGCTTGTGAAAACTATATATTTTTTTCATTAAATATGTAATGTTTGAAATAAAGTGTGTCTAAAAAATAAAATTGACATTTAAGATACAAAAAAAAAATAAAAAATGCGGACACTCCTTATTCCTACCAGTGATGCGCCCTATTTTTCCTTTGGAGAGCTTCCCTGCCTCCGCAGCCGCATGTGCTCCTAACCCCTGACCTATGATGTGGACCTTGTCCCAGGGAATCTTGTTCTTGTTCAGAATTTGGAACACATATGCCCCAACAGTCTGTACATTAGAGGCAGACTGAGCATAGTTAATGCTGGCTCCTCTTCCCCAGTCAACCAGAAGGACATTGTGCTGTCTCTGTTATATT
Organism: Saccostrea cuccullata; assembly: GCF_032062105.1. Taxonomy (NCBI): domain Eukaryota; kingdom Metazoa; phylum Mollusca; class Bivalvia; order Ostreida; family Ostreidae; genus Saccostrea; species Saccostrea cuccullata. The sequence continues at coordinate 399,064 of NW_026936290.1, forward strand.
TGTTTAATAATGAATTTTAAAATCAAAAAGAAATGCAAGAAATATGTCTTTATTAAATATTATCTATTATATCCATATACTAAATAGATCAAAATTTCATTGCTTGTTCGTGAATATTATCTTAGATTATATTTTGCAAATCTCTGTTTCTTTCTTTTTAATATACTTAGAACAATATCACATCAAAATGAAATATGTGTACAGTAATGTATAACCTAATCTCTTTGGAGAATACGATTCAAGAAGCTGAACAATGTATTTTTTAAATTAACTAATTTAAAATAAAAATATATTCCAATACATCTTTACAGACATTTATTTCTTAAACACAATTTAAATAATGATTTATACTTTTTTCAATGAGGATGCTAGATCCTTTATCTCCGGAAGTGACGAATCTACCAAGTATCCGTGAATGATGACGTCAGTCTCTTTGCTTTTATCAAAACTCTTTGGAAGGGCCGTGTTTTCTGATATTTTATTCACTCCCTCCAACCAAAAGCTTTTAAGCCTCATATCCTTAGGGCTCTCCGGGACTTTGTTGAACCGTTTGCTCATACACATCTTAATGGCCAAGACCATGAAGCAAAGGTCTGTCGCTCCACGTACTGCTGCATTATGTAGTGCAAAAATACTGTATATCAATGCTGGTTCAAGAAATGAATCGTTATTTATAAGGTAAAGAAACTAAAAGGGCCTTGGACTTGCTTAAAATAAAATGTACAATTATCAACTTGAACATGAGTCACTGGATGCAAAAAAAAGTTTCCGCATAGCTGAAAGACTTCTGAAACTCTGCGGAAACTTAAGCTTACTATATAGTTTCCGCAAAGTTTCGGTGCTGAAACTTCAAGTTTCATCAAGTTTCCGCTGTGCACGAATCCAAATGGTTTCTGCAACTGAAACTTGATGAAACTTGAAGTATATGTAAGGTTTCAGCATTCGTAAACATATGATATAAAAACAATATACTATGTACTATATACTATAGTTTGATAGAGATTTGCTTACTAGTATTATGTGATACTATTGGACTTTTACGAGAAGCGCTGACTTCTACAGTTGACGGTTTACTTGGACATTTAAACTTGTATCATGTACGAAAGTACAGAATTGATATTGCAGATGAAAACCTTTAAAGTGGTCATAGGTATGGTGTTCGGGGCACTAACATGTGAAGAGCGGGAGTTGAGGGAAGGGAAGTTATCGTTTTCTTTAAGGACAATTTATTTGTGCATTGAAATAACCCGTTATTTTCGTTTAATTAAATGTTGAGATAAATATTTATATCATAAAAGAGCTACCGTACATAGCTCTAGTGTTAAAGTAATCGTCAACTCTAAAAGTCAGCGCTCCTCGTAAAAGTCCAATTGTACATTCTCAATACCTTCATTGGTGTTAATGTCCAACGATGCACTGTTTGGCATTTCTCCTGAAATATGAATACGTTTACATCATATTTTACTCTGTAGAACCATTCTTGTTGTAAAACCAACTCACCAGTATTGTCAGTCCATGCTCGGTGATGTGTGCAGAATTTGGCAAATTAAGGACAGACGAAACATTCCCTAATAATAGATAAATTTTTCAAAGATTTTGTCATTGAAGTATTGCTACTTAAACATGTTTACTTACAAAAAATTGAGGTACATTATCAGGCATTTCTGCAAGATACCAGGGGTAGTTTTCCTTATATAATCCTTTTGGGAAGAAAAATAATTTTCCAAGTTCAAATGTTTAAGTGTTTGGATTTTGTAAAAACGTTTAGAAACTGGTTTAGAAATCAGAATGTTATTACGATTTTGAATATTTTTTCATACATTACGAAGAAGGATATGGAGATAACGAACAGTATTCAATATCAAAATCCATAAAACTATACAAAATAGGAGCAGAGCAAACATGGACCTCCGAAACATCAGAGGTGGGATCAAGTGCCATGGAGGAGTCAGCATCATCTGCTGACCGATCATACCCGCCGTGTGCTCCTTGTCATGATCAAGAAAATAATATATACAAAACAGATATTGAGAAACGCCTCCTTGTAACATATAGCGTTTTTGTAAACAGAGCACGGGCTCTTAATCTACTGCTGTTGTAAATGTTAACGTTTCACCGAGTATGTTTAATTTGTAAAAGTCAGCACACATCATCACTGGGCACGGCTGAGCACGACTGACGATATTAGTTACTGAATTTTGAATTTTGAATTTTCTAGATATTTCATTAAAACACGACAAAATTTCTAATTTCATGAATCTTAAGAATAAAGTTTGCTGTTTGAAAGTTCAAGGATGTATCAATCGAACACTTCCCAAAATTTGTAGTTTGAATAATTTCCAGTTTAAATAAGTTTTCATTTTAATTTCATTTGGAATGCTATAATAGCAACATATAAATAATGATACTCTATCGAATCTTTGAGAAAATACCCTGGTATTAACTTCAAATCCGTGTCCAAGCGCCTTTATGTAGAGATAATGCTTTCTCTACTTTAACTTTGATAGGATAAAATAGCTTACGATCTTGCAATTGTAAAGAAGAAGGATTGATATTAAAACAAAAATCTGCTACCGTTGCCTTCAAATCGACGTATAAATGTAAATGCCAAATGCCAATATTTAACAAATTCACATTTCCAGTTTTCTCTATTTACTTCTTTGATATTTAACTCAGTATAATGATAAGTAAAGAAATTGATGAAGTCTGAAAAATCCATTTCATAATTTCCCCCAAAGAAAGACTTTGAAGAAAAAAAACCTTTTTGATGATTACTGTGATTTCAACTTGGTGTATCAAACATTTATTTTTAAGTAGATATAACTTATTATCATTTTCATATCTTATTTGACAACAGTTGATTTGATACAAAAGAACATTTTCATAGTAATGCGATCTGTCTCAAAACCGGAGCAAGACACAAAGGGTTTTAAGGGTGTCAACGATTATGTTTTAAGTATACATACTACAAATTCTGCGGTTGAAACATAATACTTTAGCAAATACAATCTCTCTGTATGCTGAATAGTTACTAATGTTTTAAAAACAAAAACCTAAACTTAACATTATACTGATTTGTATTCGGATTCTAAATAAAAAGAAAAAAGAGTGAATTCAATGTAATGCATACAACACTGATGTTCCAGTAGAACAGTAGTATGTAATGAAAATTAGTAGAAAGATATAATAGAAACTGAATAAAAGGTCAACGGTTTAAAATGTCACCATACTTTTGAAGTGGCCCATCACTTTCATGCATCATATATCAGTCAGTTTTATGTAAACTTCATTTAAACATAAATATGTTCAATACAGTAATAAGTGGTATTGTGTTTTCCCTTTAGTTTCACTTACGCTTTCCGACTCCAGCTTGATTGCAAACTAAAAAAGAAGGTTGTAACAAAATAATTCATTATATTCTGATGGTGTGATTACGTTAATTACGAATGAAACTCTTACACATTAAAGCATTTTATTAATATAAATATACGACAGCATATCGTAATAACTAGCTAAATACAGATGAGAAATAATTCCAATGCATTTATTAGAATATAAATATTAAATATCTTACTCCTCCCTGAACAGTGATAGCTATGATGTCCACCCATTTTGTCCTCAGCCCGGTGTCTCAGCTTTCCCTTTTTATACTTTTTAATCATTTTTTGTTAAAACGCATATGCTATACAGTAAATATTTAAAAAGGAAGAAAGTAAATGAAAAATGACAATTTTTATATTTGAATAGTTTTTGATGTCTTGTATATGACAGCTATGACTAAGAAATTTTGTGCTATATCATCAATATTGATAAAAAATGTGTAACATTTCACCAAAAACAGGTGGCTTCTCTATACGGACGAAAAATAGAAATTGAATTTCGACTGGAACGTTAAATGAAATACAATCCATCTAACTTTTAAGCTAATAAAAAGATGAAAGCTAAAAATTTTTACTTTGGAGTTCAAATCTTTGTACTTTAAAATGAGAACAGTGCAAGGAGATAGTTAATTTTATCCTGAAAATCACTGTTATCACAAAAGGAACAAATTAGTTCATCTTTTGGCATTTATTTATCGTCTGATTTCAATTGTAAGCTTGTGAGCTGATATCTGTAACCTTATCATAACTAATTATTGTTGATCGCTTGTTAAATTATTTATTGATAGGGTTCACAACAAAAGTTATTTGTACACGGATTTTTAATTACTTTTAAATTATGTATAGTATGTCCATGATTGACTGATTGTATATTGCTGTTTTTCTGTTCAATATGTTTTTATTCATATAATTAAAGTGTCACCATATTAAGGTTAAGGGAAAGAATCCCGGATTCTTTAGCTCTTCATAAGAACTCAAGGCATGGAGCATTGAGGGTTTCTTTAACCCTTACATGGGGCCTCGTACTTCTTGGTCTTATCCGAAGGACCCGCATCTTTCACATCAAAATAAAGAGAACTTGGTGAAGCAAGTTTGTAACATTGTTTTATAAACTTGGGCCAGCAGTTGCCTTCCTGAACCAATGGAGCAAACGTTAACGTACTCTCGACTTTTGTAATGGTTCAAAATATCGATTAGATCAAATTTAGAAAATGTCCTGACGCATTGCAAAATAAGTTTGGTGTCGATGGTCTCTTTTTTTATTTATAATTTTGTTTTGGAACACAACTTTGCCACTCTTAAAGGTGCATAGACACAGATTTGAAGTTAATTTTTTTCTTAAAATTTTCTGTATAATATTACGACTCATATATATTGCAATAGCATTTCACAAAAAAAATATTATAAAAATCTTATATCATCTAGAAGTTATTGAAACTTCGAATTTCTGGTCGGATTTGATTAAACGTCATTGCACTTTTACAAATTATAATTTTATTCTTAATACTGAAGAAAAGTGGCAATTTTGTTGTATATTAAAGGGCTGGGGTTGTGGCCATTTTCAGACTATATTGATCTGCTTTAGAAGAAGAGCTTCCTATTAAGATATACAAAAATGATCAAATTTCAAATCTAAAATATATAAAATATAAATTATTTGTTGAACCCCAGCCTCCTTAATGAAAAATATCATAACTTTGACCTAGACAATTCAGAGTAAAAATATTTGAAAAGAAAACGCGCTCACATTATATTGTCAGTACATGCTCAGTGGTGTCTGCAGGATTTAGCAATTTTTCTTTGCCAAATGATAGTTGACAGCTTAATTAAGATGTCATATCTGAAAAATTAAGTTATAACTGATGGTTTATTTGTTGAACCCCAGCCTCCTTAATGAAAAATATTATAACTTTAACCTAGAAAATTCAGAGTAAAAATATTTGAAAAGAAAACGCGCTCACATTATATTGTCAGTACGTGTTCAGTGGTGTCTGCAGGCTTTAACAATTTAACACGCCCGGTGAATCGTAAACATTAACAATAACAGAACTCGTGCACTGATTACAAAAACAGTTTTTGTTTCACGGGTGTATTCAATTTGTTAAGTCGCCCGCGTGGCACAGTGGTTATAGAGTCGCGAAGTAAGGAGTTGATGCTTACGTCGCACTGTGGGACGTGGAGACAGGTCCTTCGGATGAGACCATATAAACCGAGATTCCGTGTTGCAGTAGGTGCTGCCACGAAAAAGATCCCTTGCTGCTTAATGGCCCTGAGTGCCGAGTATAGGACAAAATTTGTAGCTCTCCACCGACAAGTGGTGGTGTCTCTAATGAGTGAAAAATTCTCCAGAGGGACTTAACAATATACAATCAATCAATCAATTAATTAATTAATTTAATAATCAATCAATCAATTTGTTAAACACTATACAGAACACTGAGCACGGACTGACGATACTAGTTAGGGTGTTTTATTTTCGAACATTTTTACTCTGAATTTTCTATATTATAGTATTAATATTTTTCATTAATACACAATAAAATTGCCACTTTTCTAAAGTATTAAGAACAAAATTTAATTTGTGAGAGAGCAAGGGTGTGTTAATCAAACCCGTCCAAAAATTCGAAGTTTCAATAATTTCGAGATTAAAAAAGATATTCATTATATTTTCAAGTGAAATGCTATTGCAATAAATAAGGCGTAATATTATGCAGAAAATTTGAGAAAATATTAACTTCAAAACTGTGTCTAAGCACCTTTAAATCAAACCATCTTCAAACTATGAATCTTCTTTTTTTTTAGAATCCATTTAAGGATTACCTTTTGCTTATACTTGAAAAGTATTTAATTATTTTACGAGGGACGACGTCATTAAAATCTGTGCGTGAATGGCTGGTCCAACCCCGATGAAAATTCATAAAAAAATGATAATCATTCAAAAGTCTAATTTTGTTTTCCATTCTTTAAAAGCACAATCCTTGTCTGAGAAAAGACAAAATAAGAAAATTACAAATTTTATTTTTTTCAGTAACTATCCAGTAACTATTCCTGCTTTGGGTTTAAGTTGGGTTTGAAAAAATTGGTATCGATTGCTTTTATATTTGATGCACAATAGCATAGTCTTAGTCGGATCAATTTATAAGAAGATATCTCCTACCTGTTATCAACAATTAAGCTGATATACACATTTATTCTATGGTTTTGATAATACAAATGCAGACACAGCCTATCTTTGGATCACATTTTTACTGACGTGTTTCATACCATTTATTAACTCATAAATGATATAAATATGGGGATTACGAACAGTATTCAAAGTAAAAAAATCCTCTAAACAATGCATATTATGGATAGGATAGATCAAACATGGGCCTCTAAAACATCAGAGATGGGATCACTTGCCATAGAGGAGTGAGCATCCCATACAGACCTGTCACACCCGCCGTGTGCTCCTTGTCATGGGATATAACGAAAATATCCGTTGACAATTCAGTGTGTAAATAATGGCCAAACGATTAGTATGAAAAACTGCAGTCAGTATTTGACTTAGTGATGAATTGTGTATGCTGACAAAGTCCTTGTATCGACCATAGGCATAACAAAATGAGGAATTGAAACGAGACGGCTAAGATTTGTTTCATAGACTTGTTTTTCAATGAATTACCTCGTTGTAGAAATTGTTCATACGTAGAGCGTTTTCTCGAATTAACTGATAATAAGATAATACAATAAATTTGCAATTGACAAATGGCTAGGTAAATTTACGAGTTGCATTCTTATTGAAAAAAAGGTGTCAATGGTGTCAAGAAGTCTGGACTTAAGGAGGCTAGGGGGTCAACAGATTACAGTGTACTAGTATTTCTTTTATTAACCACCAGAAATAACTTTTTTTTTAGATATGATATATTGAACTGTCAACTATCATTTGGCAAAGAAAAATTTCTTAAATTTCATCATTTTGATCATTTTATTATATCTTTGTATGGTGCTCTTCTTCTAAAGGAGATCAAAATAGTCTAAAAATGGCCACGATCACCCAGCCTCTTTAAAATTATTGTGGGGAACGATTGAATATAAAGTTGAAACTACAAAGTTGAAAAGTCGTAAGTTTTTATGCTTTTGATTTCCATAAAAAATTGTCATTTCTAAAAATTCCTTCGAATTCTTAACTTTCTACGCCTGATTTGCAAAAAACTCTCTACGCCTGATTTACACCACTTGTTGAATATATTGTTGCACAGTACTTCAGAACTCTTTAAATTTTAGTAAGGAGTAAAGAAAGAGGCTTAGTAGAACATTTTTGAACCCTCTAGAAATCTTTGGATTTGAATCTAAGGATTTTTTAAATGAAGTTTTGGAATCCAATAAAGATATAGTAGTTAAAATTCATTTTGGTTGTTGGGAATATTAAAAAGAATCAAGACATATGATTTGGAAGAGTTTCTTCCATAGAAAGTGAGTCATGGGTATATATTTGATAACCACTTGTAGAATTAAATCACAGATCCTCTAAAATACAATTTAAATAATGACCCCTATAAACAAAGACAATGTTGCTACTTACTTTGTCAGCAGGGACCAGTACATACTTTTCATGTAATCTGTCTAATTCTTTTGTCATAGCTGAATTTTCATATGTCGAATGTGACTGTTCGATAAGGAATCCTTCTCTTTAGCTTCTGATCCCATCTGAGGATTATCATAGGGACTGTATTTTATTTTCTGATTACAGAGTCGTATTGTTTAAAGTCATTTTTTTTAGTTTCTACACACTTAATTGAATGTGCTTTTCCAAATTTTACCGGATCATGATACGGAGCACAAGTCGGGTGTGACCCGTTGACAGGGGATGCTTACTAATCCCATGGTACCTGTCCATGTTATATTGGTCCGTGTTTGCTCTGCTTCTAATCTGCATTGATTATATGTACTTTTAAACGTGAATTATGTTCATTATTTCCATATCTTTCATCTATAAACATTCCAATTGTTATTACTCAAAGTTTTATTTATTTAAGTCTTATTATAAAATATTATTGTGACGTCCATTAAAATTAATCCATTTATTGATATGCTTGGGTGTTATGCAGAAATTTGATTCTAGATAAATCAGATTATTATAACTAATATACAGTTTGCAGCAAACGAAGAAAAGAAAAATAAAACGATAAAGGCAAGGCGGAGCATATGATACATATATTAACAACTTAACAAATTAGCAGTGGCGGATTTAAGGGGGGGCGCACCCGGCGCGCGCCCCCCCTAAAATTGTCAAAGTTAGCGTAAATCAAATATGTCTACTTGGTAGACCTCATTTTCACCCTTCAAAATCTCTAGAATCCAGGAGCTTGGGGGGATTCGCCCCCTGGACCCCCACCAGGGCTTTGGTAGACCTGAAATTTTTACCCTTCAAAATCTCTAGAATCCAGGATTCATAATATGTGTATAAATAAGGGTTTTGCCATTTAATATGGGGCCTAAGGCGGATACCCCTTGCCTAATTTTACAAAGTTATAAACTCCAAATCCTGGATCCGCGCCTGATTAGCATATCCGAAAGCCAAAATATCCAGAATCATTGTTTTTTTTTAATTTGTATAAAGACGCATATGAATTAAATTTACTCATTCATATTTATTAAATGCCTGAAACCTGTCTTTGTTCTAAAATTAGACGAAAAACGCCTTTTTTAATCATAAAATTGCACAATAGATAATGATTTAGTGGAAAGACATTTTGTCTACTTTCGTTTTCCATTTCGTGATAAAGAAGGGGAGGGAAGGGTATGTATAAATATTAAAAATACTTTAATATTCCCGCATTTATGTTGTTCTCCAGATTGAAAATGTCAATTGTTAGCTATAGTTGGTTTAAAATTCCCAAATTTTCATTGAATATCAGTAAATTATCCAATAAATGCAATGCACCACTTCAAGAAGGATATGGAGATAACGAAAACTATTCAATGTCAAAGTCCATAAAACAATACAAAATAGGAGCAGAGCAAACACGGACCTCCGAAACATCAGAGGTGGGATCAGGTGCCATGGAGGAGTGAGCACCCCCTGCTGACCGACCACACCGGTCATGATCGGGAAATAACGGGAAAACCCGTCGTCAATTCAGTGTATAAATAATGCACTAACAATTAGTATGAAAAACGTCAGTCAGCATTTGACTCAATGATAAATTGTATTTGCTGTCAAGGTCATTGTATCGACCATATAATTTATGAAATGATCACTTTAAGCGAGACTGCTGATATCCTTGTTTCATTAACTTTTTTGTAAATAATTTACCTCCTTCATGTGAATGCTCTTGCGTGTCGAATCAACTGAGATATATACACTCCGTATGCAGGTGATGAAGGTATATTGCTGCATAATTAAGGGAAGTTGAAGATAGAAAAGTTAAAGTCATAAGGTTTATCATATGTCTTGGTTGTTAGATTACCATTAAAGTCTTTTTCAAGTAAAATATCGAAGTATGAAACAGATGTGTCAGACTCTGTGGTATCTTTTATCTCAAGCTCACCAGGATATATCGTATCGACGTAGGAAAGGAAATGACCATGTTAATTGACAATACGTCATCGATACACTAAATGTCGAGTTGAAGGCCACAGCAAGTGTTTTCTTCTTTTCATGCATAAGATTTTGCACAAATATTGCTTTATATGAATATAAAAATAGGTCAGTGTTTCTTGTTACAAGTGTTATAATTGGCTAAAAACTCGTGTTGACCTTGAAAATATTTGAAAAGTACACAATAGATAACGTCAGTCTAAAAAGAAATCAAATACGTTTAGATATTTTATTTTATTGCATCATTCCTCGAATACACAGGCAAAAATCACATAAATTTCATGTGAATTCACACGAATAACAAATCAGGTGAAATTTATGAGAAACTATTTCATGCAATTTTGATGGTGGAATATTTCTGCTCTCTACATGCAAGATATATTATGCCATTATGCAAGAAGAAATATGCCAACATGTATACGAGAAGGATATGGAGATAACGAACAGTATTCAATCTCAAAGTCCATAAAACAATACAAAATAAGAGCAGAGCAAACACGGACCTCCGAAACATCAGAAGTGGGATCAGGTGCCATGGAGGAGTGAGCATTCCCTGCTGACCAGTAACGCCCGCCGTGTGCTCCTTGTCATGATCAGGAAATAACGGAAAAATCTGTCGTCAATTCTGTGTATAAATAATGGACTAACAATTGGTATGAAAAACGTCAGTCAACATTTGACTCAATGATAAATTGTATTTGCTGACAAGGTCATTGTATCGACCATAGAACTTACGAAATGATGACTTTAAACGAGACTGCTGATATTCTTGTTTCATCAACTTGCTTGTCAATAATTTACCTCGTTTTAGAAATTGTTCATACGTAGAACATGCTCTTGCGATAATTAAGTCTATATGCAAGAAAATCATAAAATGCAAGGGAGAATTCAATTTTGAATTGTTGAATGTTGTTACTAGCGCCAGTATCTTACATATAAGATGCAACATTATTATGTTATCACATGAATTCCGTATGTTAACATGCAACATAATTACGGAGGCATGCTTCTTAAAGATACTTCTTTTAACATTCAACTTATTTATGCCAACATGCGACTTATTTATGTCAATGATTGAGTTTTTTTAAACAAGTAAGAAATTTATGTCAATTAACAAGCATGGTGATAATTTGCATGTCAACATACATAGCTCGTATGTTGTCATAATAAAAAACTCGCATGTGTCTACAAATATCTTGCATTTTGACATAATAAGTTGCACGACTACATAATTATATTGTATGTAGACATGAATAAGTCGCATGTCAACATAATCCTGTTGTAGCTTCCTTGTACGAAATGTCATATGGTGTTTGTATGTACTAAGTTACCAGCATTAAAATTGAATTATCTAAACAGATTGATAACAGAATATTTACATTTAAAAATAATTATTTTGCATATATAGTGACATAAATAAGTCGCATGTTTTCACAATTATGTGGCATGTAAACATAATTTATCTTACATTGTGGGGGGGGGGATATGTGACCATTCCATTATTTGAATTTTGACAATACTTTCATTTATAGGATTTTACGTGCACAACAGATATAAAGCATGGATATTGCGCAAAAAAATTAATTCACGAGAGTATGAAAAAAGTTTTAAAGAAATGACACGAAATCTCATATGATATTCGCGTGAAAAATATATAATTAAAATCACATGAATATCACCTGAACCACCTTTCCCTGTGTTAACATATGAAAATACTGGATTAAATAGTACGTATACTCTTTAAAGATACAAGATACAGCAGAATAAAGTTAATATATACGTTGCATGTTTTTTTTTTTTCTAATTTTATTAGTCTTCGTGCATTTGTGGTTGTGGCAGTTCATTTAAAAAAATCATATAAACATGATAAACATGTCTAGAAGTAGAATACCACGTAAAGAGATGGGAATTCCCATTTCTATTTATAAATTTTCCTCATAACACACATGAAATGGTTGTCAGAGGTCATATCAATGGTATGTTAAATTTCTATTTTTATCTATAGTTAATACAACTCTACTCTGTTGTTAATTTATTATTAGTGATTAAAATTTAAGGTACACTACTCTGTTGTTAATTTATTATTAGTGATTAAAATTTAAGGTTTAAATTCTGAAGGTAAGAGGTGACTGAAAGTTAACAAGATAACATAATTGATAATTTTCCCTAAACAATACATACCTACGTTAAGTTGAACTTGTATATTTATATATAAAAATTGGGTTGATTTATTTTTTCTTCAAAATTTTCATTAGCCTTCAAATAAAGTAAGTTAATTTATTTAAGTTATATTCTATTTGTCTTATGAAAGGTCAAAATATATTTTTACTTCCTGATAGGTTAGGCCAAAAAAAACCCCAATGTTTATACAGCTCGATGAACATTCAATAATTGAACATTCCAAAACAGTACGTTGCCATATAAATTGTATAGTGTCTTTGAACAGGGATATCATGTACCGATAGATCATGCAAATAGCGGAACCGCTTCAATGGATTATTACTTATAGTGTATATGATTCCCTTTAAATTCTCTCATTGCAGGTTTGTCTCATTTCGACATGAGTACCGGGGATGGGCGTTAAGTTGGAGGAGAGTCCACAGATCAAGATTTCTCGGATAACGACTCGGTTCACGGACAAAACCTACGCTCGGAATTCCCTCATCCTGGGAATGTCAAACTTCGTTGACGATATTCGCCTGATGAAAAGTGATCAACGTCATTTTATCGTTGACTGTGTCATTGTCATCGACGACGACATTTAAACGTTGAATTTAAGTGACATAAACTTTTTAAAAGAGTTAGTTTGACCTCCTCCCCCCGTATATCTATCTAGTAAATCATTAACATTAATCTGATTCTCACACAAAGTTAGCAAAACCTGAAATTAATATACCTTTCTGTCAATTAAAACAACAACTCATAAACCGCCAACAACATCAGCAAAACTCAAGATTCTGAAATGGTTACTCCCCAGGAGCTAATGTATTGGAATGAGACTGACAATCGTAGAGGGAGGGACGAATTTGGGTCTGGGTTTCTTGGGGACCAACTGACAAATAACCCATGTGTCAATGAAATACCGATTGCAGCGGCAGTCGGTGACAACTTTTCAGATCAAATTCAGTCACGTGACATGGGCAGAGATGTAGCTAAAGAGTATGGTATCAACATCAGTAAGCCAAAATACCAACAGTTTGCAATCAAAGATGTTCGTCTGAAAACTTTCCAGACCTGGCCAATGAGCTGCAACCAAAGACCTGAAGATCTAGCAGAGGCCGGGTTCTTTTATTCGGGTGACAAGCTATTTATGATTAATTACAAATCTTTTGATATGCTTTTAAAACATTATTAATAAAGAAAAGCAATATTGGTACATTCTTAAATAAAATACAAGCCACTGTCCAGAATAAACACTGATTTCACGGAATTACTCTTTTTTTTCGAATAATGATATTGGTGAATATAAACCTAATTATAATGTATATTTTTGTAGGAAATTCGGACGCCGTGTTCTGTTTTGATTGTGGACAAGGTCTCAAAGACTGGGAGGACGAGGACACACCCTGGGGTGAGCATGCGCGCTGGTCGCCGGAATGCCCTTATCTTCTCAATACCAAGGGAAGAGACTTCGTTCGATTAGAGCAGCTACGTGACACGGACCCAGTTCAGGTAAAATATCATGTTTTAAATAATATATTAAGTTCAATGAGATAAATTTAAGAAATAAAATAGGTAAAAAAGAAACATTTTATCATAAAACTTAATGTCAAATTACTAGTACAACAAAATATTCCAGGCTTTGGAAACTCAAAGAATATTTTATCAAAAATTGTAAGAGCTTCATCTTAAATATTATATTTTTGGTTTGTTATTACTCAATCTGAAATCGTTACATGTATTTATTAATTCTAGATTTAGGAGAGAAAGGTTTCGTAGTGGCGAATGTGTGTTTATGAAATCTTGACTAATTGTACTAAATATATATAGATATGTAATTGATATATTCATCATATCTTCTAATTTTAACAGTATATTGCTGAGAAAACGCAAGCTGTACAGGTGACGCAAAATCGACCAGCTGTTAAAAGTAGGAATATACTAGTAACTGTTTTATCATTATACTCTCTATTTTAATTTAATGATACATGTAGATACAAATGTGTTGAAAAAACGATAGTTATACTTGTAATTTTGATCAATAAAGCCAATCATGACAGCCGTAAACAATTAATAATTAAAGTTTCAATGTTAAAAATCCTTATTTACCAATGGTAATTGCTTATAAATTTCCATTTTCTAAATATATTACTTTTTGTAGGTTCTGAAAATGACACTTGGAATAATCCGGCAGTAGAAAGTTTACTTCAGAACGGATATGGGAAGGAAATGGTTCATAAAGCCATTTTCTTGTTTCGTAAACAGAGAGGGGGTAATTGCATATTAAAATCTTATATGTGTTCAATCTGAATCTTGTGTTTTAAGTCTTTATTTCATTCTTGGATTCGTACAGATGTATTGTAAAAATATTTCTATACTAGTATAATTGAATAAAGGATTCACAAGCAAAAAAGCAATAAACTATTTTTCTTTTGAAAAATTGCAGTTAGATTTAAATTACAGGTGTCTCATTTTAACACTTGATTCTTTTTTCAGCAGAAAGATTAAAGTATTTTCTGACATTTAGATTTTATTAAAAATGCAGGAAATTTTTGATGATTTAAATGTATATATTAATATTTCCATAGAAAATGCGCCTTTATCGGCAGCAGAACTTCTCAACATAATTTTCGACTTGGAAGAGGACACTGTTGTTTGTGATGATGTTGAAAAGAAAGGTTTGTGTTTTCTTCCATTTCAAATTTTTTCTCGATATATCAAAAGAATGAACTATTTTTCATCAATTTAAACAAAATTTATAAACAGAAGCTGAACTCCAGAGAGATTTGATTCGAAAAGAGAACGAAGAGTTACGGAAGTCGACTTACTGCCGGAAGTGTTCCACACAACTCGTCTCTGTGGTGTTTCTACCCTGCGGACATCTCTGCACTTGTACTGACTGTGCACCGTCAGTCAAGAATTGTTTAATGTGTGGCGCTTTCATAAAAGGCACCATACGCACATACTTGGTGTAAAAACACATTTAGCAGTTGCAGTTGAAAATGCTTTACATGTAACAATTCAGAATCCGAGGATTCATATGGGCAGCGGAAAGGGCAAAAATTACCATTATGAGAAAACAAACAATTATTTTAATTTCAAAGTCCATAAAAACTTAACAAATGATATACAATGCATAATCAACAGACATTTTCGCAGAACAAATATACATTAAAGCAAAACCAACGACCAAGTACGTAACAAACATATATGAATGCAAAACCAACGATCATCTTTGCAGAACAAACGTACATAAAAACACGACAAACGAAAAAAACTTAACAAACGTGCACGCGGTAAATCTAGTCTTCCCGACACCTGGCTCACGACGGTCCCGGATTTTTTTTTTTTTTTTTTGGCGATTTTTTTGTCGGTGCACAGAAACTCTTTATACTTCTCAGGCACATTTCTGGGTTTAAAAAAAAATCATATACATATACTAACTGTAACAAAATTGTGTATTTATTACTGAATCAGCAGTATCATCCGCCAAAAAGCGGTAAATGTAGTACTCCGTTATAAATGCGAAAACCACTGAAAAAAGGATACGGATGTTTTCGTAGGATCGCGATTAAAAACAACAAACTGAGGTATATTTTTTTAAATAAATGAAAACCTTCATTTACATGCCAGATAATTTGTATGCACAAAAATTCCTCACACATTTTTTTTTCGCATAGAACTCGATGCCATATCATGTTTATGTTCCCTGGCTCTACAACATGGACGTGGCTCTACCACGGATCCCCCTTTAATTTTTCCTTTTTTTGGATAATTTATCTTAAAAATTTCAAATGAAAGAAAAGAATTTACAAAAAATGAAAAAAAAATCATTCTCCTGAAGGCCGTTTTAACATTTTTTTTTCGTTGTTGTTACATAAAATGGTTTTCCCCAATTCTTTAAATATTACAAGAATCTATTATGATTACTTTTAATTACAGTGACATGTCATTTGACAGACACGCAGCAACATTTCAAAAATTTAAGAGTAAGGTCCCAAAAAAAAAAACCACCCTAACATACCAACAATCACACACACGAAATAGGATTTTCGAATTTGGGCTATATCATTTTAGTTTCCTTTTTGTTTTTGCTTGTCAAGGTTTTAAAATCTTTTTTCAGCTAGATTGAAATTTTTTCTCTGGTTGCCCCCCCCCTCCTTTCAAAAACAATGCTACGTCAATGTATAACAATGCAATACTTTCATTTTGCATGGTTTTACCATAAGTACAATGTTAGATTTAACTATTTTTATGAAAATTTTGATAAAAATCTTTTTTGAAATCAAATCATTTTGATGTTATGAATTTTTATAGAATTCAAATGTTCATTTTTTTTTTAATTAACACCACCAATTTCTACTAAAATACTAATTCCATCTTTTCCTAAGTATTAAGAATAAAATTAAAATTTGTGAGAGTGCTAGGATGTGTCAATCAAACCTGTCTAAAAATTTGAAGTTTTAATAGCTTTTAGATGAAATAAGATTTTTAATATATTTTTGTGTGAAATGCTATTAAATATATATATGTCGTACCACTATACAGAAAATATTACCTTCAAATCTGTATCCATGCACCTTTAATATCTACGACACCTTACGTCTCTCTGTATCGATGTCCCTTTTTGGTTTTCTTATTTATAACGGAGTACTACATATATTTACCGCTTTTTGGCTCCAGGTGATACTGCTGATTCAGTAATAAATACACAAATTTGTTTAAGTTTTTACATATCATTGAATTCATTTCAAAACTAATTTTTCTGAAAAGTTTGAAGAGTTTCTGTGCATCGACACAAAAGAAATCGCCAAATAAAAAAAAATCGCCAAAAAAAAAAAAAAAAAAAAAAAAAAAAAATCGCCAAAAAAAAAAATCCGGGACCGCCTGGAGCCGGGTGTCGGGAAGACTAGATTTACCGCGTGCACGTTTGTTAAGTTTTTTTCGTTTGTCGTGTTTTTATGTACGTTTGTTCTGCAAAGATGATCGTTGGTTTTGCATTCATATATGTTTGTTACGTACGTGGTCGTTGGTTTTGCCTTAATGTATATTTGTTCTGCGAAAATGTCTGTTGATTATGCTTTGTATATCATTTGTAAAGTTTTTATGGTCATTGAAATTAAAATAATTGTTTGTTTTCTCATAATGGTAATTTTTGCCCTTTCCGCTGCCCATAGTTTCAGTCTGATAGAATATTATCATCCATGTTTGTTTAAGTACTGTGCTTATGCCTGGATCTCTATCGTATTGAGATAAAAAAAATTATTGATTAAAACTTGTATATAATTATTGGTTTTATATGTTAGGAAAAGAACACAGAGGTGATTAACAGGTTAGGCATTTTCTCCGAGAAGACAGGAAAATGGATTTCAGATAGCATCATCATAGCACTGATTTTACAGTTATTACTTCTATTTACTTTTTCATAGTTCTTGTGATAAGGAAGAATTTTTTTCCTATTACTTACTTTTGAGATGTGCCAATGAAGATGGGTGAACAAGGCGGGCAGAATGCCTATAGCGTCAGATAGTAAGAAATCGTATTCAGTATGTGAATTGAGTATTTCAATTAACTTCTTTTTATTGAAATTTTTGAAATTATGAGAAAAAAACTTCTGAGAGAAAAAAAAAAATCGTAAAAAAAATTTCTTTCATAAAATGAATAGATGGTATTCGTGGGATTCGAACCCAAGCAATAAAAATCCGACGTATCAGTAGCATACTGCTTTGAGACTAACGCGTTAACCACTATGCTACACCACTCATGCTGATTTTTTGGCATTTAAATCATGTTTGTGATATGACCTGCGACTTAATGGACTTGAAGTATTTCTCGGAAAGATACTAATGTTGTGTCAGAAAATTGTACTTTTAAGGTATAATGGGTGTTCGCTCCATGTTTTTGAAAACCAAAAAATGTGTATTTTATAGCACACTTTTAGGATCATCTTTCAAAAAAAACGGAGAGAAGACCCACCCATGTTGAAAAATTTTGTTGAAGTATGAGAAAATGGTTGTTTTTGTTCTTTTTAGTGTGTGTAAGCTTTTTCATAGGCAAATATTTTCAGTCTTTGTGAGAGTTTTGTAAATTGTGGAGATTTTACATAAAGTATACTTTAATATTAGATGAAATATTAAATAATATTTGGCACTATAGGCACTTCGCCCGCCTTATTCCCCCATCTTATTTGCTTTCAGAAGTTTTAACTAAATATTTTAGTTTTCTAGAGAGATTTGTTTCTTTGCATATATTTCATCATAATGTTAACTTAGAAATGTATGTGCTTTTTATGTTTTAGTATATTTTACTATCCATAAAGTCTATCTATTTAAAACATTATACAGCTCTTACAATTTTTGCATCCTATTACAGTTTATATAAATATTTTTTTTATTTTAGCATATATACAATTTTAACTGTAAAGTTATGTTTGGCACTTTCACCATAGATACAGTTGAATGGATGTTTATTTTTAATGTAAGCACTTTGAAATTATTCTTTCTGTATTTCACGATGTATATCAATCAATTACTTTGTCAAGTATTTAAAACGTCTACTTAATACTTCCTTTATATCAAAATTGTGGTATTCCCTCTTAGTAGATTTAGACTAAGTGGACATAAATTTGCTGTGATGTTTGCAATGCGGGTGATCGAGGATGAAATTCATTTTTCTTCTTTACGGTCAATCTTATTATAAGCTTAGAAACAAATACACATAACAAAGAAAAAATATTAATCTTGACAAGGAAAGATATACTAGTAGGTTCCAATGATATGTATACAGTGATGTAACTAAAGTCTTGAAAGTAATTTTGATATTTATTAGAGACTTTTTGAACATAGAAGTCAATTACTTGACACTTCATTAAAATTACGTAAACAATATTTGATGATATTCAGTTGACCTTTGCTATTTATCGTAATTGTGTTTGTGCCAATAAAATATTTGTATTTGTAATCAATGACTAACCAATTTTATTTTAGAAAAAAATGTTCTCAACATGAATTGGAGTTGTTTTAATTAAACCGAATACTACGAAAGCCCAGAAGGCTCATTCGAGATTCAAGTTTCGAAATACGAGATTCAAATTTCGAGATTCGAAATTCGAGTTTCGAGATTCAAGATCCAGATTAACCAATCAAAAGGCTCATTCGAGATTCGAGGTTCGAAATACGAGATTCGAAATTCGAGTTTCGAGATTCAAAATCCAGATTAACCAATCAAATGCGGGTTCAACATTTGATTACTCCCCTTTATTATGTTTTATCTATCAAGAAATCGTTTAATATATTTATAACAAATGAGTCATTTGATTAAATTACAATGCAAGAAAGAGTGTTATATATATTAGAAGGAAAGTTAAATAATCATTGGATTTTTTATCAACAAGATATACTTCAATTTATATTATGACTTCTTAAATATTAAATAGAATACATATATCAGGAATATATATATTTTTTTGCATTGTCTACTTTATATAAAGGGTTGTTGATATAATAATAAATTTATAAATAGTGACTAAAGATTGACAAAATCCTCACCCCTACCCGCCACACCTGCCAATTTTTCCCGACACTGAAAATGTTACTTTAAAAACTTGAAAGGCATTATAGCCTTGATAAATAAAAACCGTGTTCGTTTTCCTAATAGAGGGAATACTCAGTACATAAAAATAAAGTTTTCAATTACTTATCTTCATCTAAGGCTTTGATTTCTTGAATTAATTAACAATTATATATATACAATACAGATTGCAAATATGAATAGGAATAAATGCAGCATTCATTTTATCTGATATCAAACAGTAGATTAGTCTAAATTACCTGCAGAACTATAGCGTTATGGTTTTATATTTAAGTCTCTGCATGACCATAGCGTTATGGTCAAAGATTAAAATATACTCAGTTTTTATTTATCAAGGCTACATTGCCTTTTGAAGTTTTTAAAGTAACATTTTCAGTGTCGGGAAAAATTGGCAGGTGTGGCGGGTAGGGGTGGGGATTTTGTTAATCTTTAGTCACTATTTATAAATTTATTATTATTTCAACAACCCTTTATATAAAGTAGACAATGCAAAAATATATATATATCCCTGATATATGTATTCTATTTAATATTTAAGAAGTCATAATATAAATTGAAGTATACACCTTGCTGATAAAAAATCCAACGATTATTTAACTTTCCTTCTAATATATATAACACTCTTTCTTGCATTGTAATTTAATCAAATGACTCATTTGTTATTAATATATTAAACGATTTCTTGATAGATAAAACATAATAAAGGGGAGTAATCAAATGTTGAACCCGCATTTGATTGGTTAATCTGGATTTTGAATCTCGAAACTCGAATTTCGAATCTCGTATTTCGAACCTCGAACCTCGAATGAGCCTTTTGATTGGTTAATCTGGATCTTGAATCTCGAAACTCGAATTTCGAATCTCGAATTTTGAATCTCGTATTTCGAAACTTGAATCTCGAATGAGCCTTCTGGGCTTTCGTAGAATACTTACATCTTCAAATTCATCATCTAATACATAGAACTGAAGCACTCGTAGATACAGTAGGCCTATATGTCCTTTCTTTGTCCCTCTATGTTTTTTTCTTACTCGCATAACTTTTTTCCCACAATCAAAAACCTTCAACCCCACTTGAAACGGAAGTTTAAAAAGCTAGGGAAAGGCAAGTTATGTAAGACCAATGTCGCTCTATCATTTTGCAGAAATAGATCTTATCCTTTTGTTTGAAATTTGTATCAGATGATTGTGTTTGCTGATTAGGTTCTTGTATCATGACTTCAGACGAGATTGTTGATACCCTTAATTGTTTTATCAACTTGTTGGATAAAAGCTTCCTTATTTTGAAAATTGATCATACCAAGATCATGCTTTTGATTATTGAATCAGCTTGGAGTTTTTAACCCAATATACAAGTGATGAGGATATACTGCTATACACGAAAGGGGAGTTGACGACAATGTTAATAGAACATATGGAAATAGAGAACACTATTCAAGATCAAAAGTCCATAAAACAAAACAAAATAGAAACAGAACAGAACAGGAGTGACCATCCCCTGTCGACTAGTCGCACCCGCCATGTGCTACTTGTCATGATCGGGAAACAATGGAAAAATGACAATCAGCATTTGACTCAATGATAAATTGTATTTGCTAACAAGGTCATTGTATCGACCATAGAACTTAGGAAAAATATGGAGATAAACAGTATTCAATCTCAAAGTCCATAAAACAATACAAAACAAGAGCAGAGCAAACACGGACTTCCGAAACATCAAAGGTGGGATCAGGTGCCATGGAGGAGTGAACATCCCCTGCTGACCGGTTATACCCGCCCTGTGCTCATTGTCATGATTGTGAAATAACGGAAAAATCCGTCGTCATTGCATAAATAATGGACTAACAATTGGTATAAAAAACGTCAGTCAGCATTTGACTCAATGATAAATTGTATTTGCTGACAAGGTCATTGTATCGACCATAGATCTTACGAAAGGATGACTTTAAACGAGATTGCTGATATTCTTGTTTCATCAACTTGCTTGTCAATAATTTACCTCGTTTTAGAAATTGTTCATACGTAGAGCATGCTCTTGCGTATCGAATCAACTGAGATATATAGACTGAGTATGCAGATGATGAAGGTATATTGCTGCATAAGTAAGGAAAGTTGACGATAGAAAAGTTAAAGCCGTCACTTTTAATATATAACTTGGTTGTTAGGTTACCATTAACATCTTTTTCAAGTACAATATCCAAGTATGAAACAGATGTGCAAGACTCTGTGGTATCTTTTATCTCAAGCTTTCCTGGATATATCGTATCGACGTAGGAATGGAAATTACCATTTTTAATTGACAATACGTCGTCGATGTATCTGAAGGTCGAGTTGAAGGCCACAGCAAGTGTTTTCTACTTTTCACGCATAAGAATTTGCATAAATTCTGCTTCATATGAATACAAAATAGGTCTGTTTTTAACGGAGCGCAATTGGTTCCCATGGGAATTCCGATAGATTATTAGAAGACCTGGTCTCCAAAAATTGCATAGATATTGTCAATCAGAAACTCTTCTTGATGTCAACTTCAGAGTACTTGTGTGTGCAATCAGAATCTTTTTTAACAAAATAATTTTGCAAATGACCAAGGTAAGTAAATTTACGAGTTCCACTTTTATTGAAAAATCAGCTGTCAATGATATCAAAAAGCCTGGATTTTAATTCATCGTGGGGTTGTGTATGGTTGTGTATAAAGTTGAAAAGTCGTAAGTTTTTAAGCTGTTGATTTTGGTAAAATCTTATAATTTCAAATTGTCCAAAAGTTCTTTTGAATTTTTTAGTATCCACATCTGATTCACACCACTTCTTGAATATATAGTTGCACAGTACTCTTGAAGTTTTTCCTTCAATACTGTCAATATCTTAGTGAGGAGTACTGAAAGTGGCTTGGTTGAACATTTACTGGAACCTGCAACGTATCTTTGTTTGTAAGGATTCTTATGAAGTTTCGGAATCCAATATATGTAAGGTAGTTCAAATTCATTTTGGCTCTGTTGAATATTAAAAATATTCAAAACTGACATATGATTTTGAAGAATTTCTTCCTTAGAAAGGGAAGTAAGAGTATAAGTAGGATTACCATTTGTAGAATTAATTCTTCTAGAAAACAATTTATATAATGAGCCTTGCAAACGAAGACAATGTTGTTATCTGCTTTGTCGGCAGGGACCAGTACGTAATGATCATGTAATCTATCTAATTCTTTTTTCACTTCTGGTTTATTGAACACAGAAGGATAGATGGTTTTCATTTTGCCCCTCAATCTTCTAATACGCGACTTTAACATAGAGATAACATTTTATCCATTCTGACAAGGTGTCAACGTCTTCCTTTTCATATCTGTCCCATCGTCTGGCATAATTTTAAACAGAATCCAAAATATTTATGAAATTCCGACGCCAGTTGAAGGATCGGGGTTCCCTATATTTAGGACCTTTTTAAATAAGTGATCTAAGGTCCTCATTATTAACTATATTTACGTCACATGTAATAACGTGTCCAGCAGGACTATAGTTGTAGGTCGAAGAAGAACATGAGCACGATGGAGGATTATGTTTCAGATACTCGGTATCCGGGTCATGTAAAGTATTTTTTTGCAATTGAAAAGTTTTGAAGCAATGGTCGATGTATATTTGTAGGAAATACAAGGTGTAGTCTTTAACTTGGAATATGGTGGAATACAAGACTGGACTCTTTTATGATTAAGAATATTACTTATATTAACTGCGTCAATTCTTTTATTGGCATATTGAAGTTTAAGGAAAAGACGGATTGTTTTAGCTGCGTTTTCTTCTGTAAGACGTGCGGGTTTAAAAAGCCTTAGATAAGCAATATCCATAATCACAGATCCGAGAAATAAAGACTTTAAACGAGGTTGCTGTTATTCTTTGTTCATCAACTTGTTTGTTAATAATTTATCTCGTTTTAGAAATTGTTCATACTTAGAGCATTTCTTTTGCGTATCGCGATAGAATCAACTGAGATATATGTAGTCCGTATGCAGGTGATGAAGGTATATATCAACTTAAGTCAGGGAAGTTGACGATAGAAAAGTTAAAGTCATCACGTTTATCACAGAGCTTGGTTGTTAGATCACCATTAGCGTCTTTTTCCACTTAAATGTCCAAATATGAAACAGATGTGTCAGACTCTGTGGTATCCTTTATTTCAAGCTCACAAGGATATATCAAATCGACATAAGAAAAGAAATTACCATTGCTAATTGACAATACGTCGTCGGTATGTCTAAATGTCGAGTTGAAAGCCACAGCAAGTGTTTTCTTCTTTTCACTTAAAAGATTTTGCTGAAAGACCTGGTCTCCAAAAACTTTAATTGACAAAAGACATATTTATAATTGTCAAAATAAAGATCACAACAATTGTTTTCGTCTCTTTATGTTTGAAATTTGCATTAATTCTGCTTTAAAAAGGTCTACAAAAAAAGTGCAATTGGTTTACAATAAATTAAAACAGATTGGTGAAAGATCTAGACCATAAACTGCATGAGAACAGTCTTAAGTAAAATGTGATTTTTTTAATATCTTCAGTTTCATTCAATGTATTAGCTTAAAAATTTGCAATTGTGCGAAACACTTCAGTTCAGACATATAAAAAAAAATTATTCTATTGTAAAAATTACTAGTATTTCAAAAGTTATATCAATTTAAAATTTTGGCTTAAATCTATTCTCAGTTTATGGTCTTGGGGCCTGATCTCCTAAAATGAATCTATTGTCAATCAGCCGAGCATCATACTGAGTCAAATGCTGACTGATGTTTTTCATACTTTTTGTAAGTCCTTTATATTATCTATACACTGAATTGACGACGTATTTTTCCGTTATTTCCCGATCATGACAAGGAGCACACGGCGGGTGTGACCGGTCAGCAGGAGATACTCACTCCTATATAGCACCTGATCCCACCTCTGATGTTTCGGAGGTCCGTGGATGCTCTGCTCTTACTTTGTATTGTTTTATGGACTTTGATATATTGAATACTGTTCGTTATCTCCATATCCTTCTTATATTAATTTCGTAGTACATGTATTTGTATTTAAAAATCAGAATGTCTTTACAAGAGGTTGAAAAGTCATGTTTATTTACAAGATGCATTTGAATTGAAACATCATCTGTTTTATTATGATATCATGAAGCCTAGATAATTACCGTAAATCTGGAAATTTTTGCTGTAGATAAATTTTTAGCAAATTTGTGAGTTCATTGTATTCGCAGAAATATTTTTCTTGAACATGAATTAACAATAATAAAATATAAAGAAAACAGTGGTCATTCGCAAAATTTTGAAACGTTAAAATTAATCAACAGCTTGTTGACCAAGATTCGCAAAATAAAATCAACGTAAAAATTTCTAGATTTACGCAATATATCTTTGTTACGATTTGTATGAAGTTAAGGAATCCGGAATTTCGGGTTTTGATTGTTGGGAATACTAAAAATATACTTAAATTTAACATATGATTTTGAAGAACCCCTTAAAGAAGGATATAGAGATAACGAACAGTATTCAATATCAAAGGCCATAAAACAATACAAATTAGGAGAGAGCAAACACGAACCTCCGAAAAGATGGGATTAGGTGCCATGGAGGAGTGAACATCCCCTGCTGACCGGTCACACCCGCCGTGTGCTCCTTGTCATGATCGGGAAATAACGTAAAAATCCGTCGTCAATTCAGTGTATAAATAACGGACTAACAATAAGCATAAAAAACGTCAGTCAGTATTTGTCTCAATGATAAATTGTATTTGCTGACAAGGTCATTGTATCGATCATAGAATTTACGAAATGAAGACTTTAAACGAAACTGTTGATATTCCTGTTTCATCCACTTGCTTGTTAATAATTTACTTCGTTTTAGAAATTGTTCATACGTAGAGCATCGAATCAACTGAGATATATAGATTCCGTATGCAGGTGATGAAGGTATATTGCTGCATAAGTAAGGGAAGTTGACGATAGAAAAGTTAAAGTCATCACGTTAATCATAGAATTTGGTTGTTAGATTTCCATTATTTAGTCTTTTCCAAGTAAAATATCCAAATATGAAACAGATGTGTCATGATACAATACAAAAAATTTTGACGCTTAACTAAAGTAGAAAACAATTTATACTCATTTTATGCTCAATTCTGTACTCATATTAAAAATTTTCAAACGTGCAAAGGGTTGTTATTGATTTAGAAAATCATATTTATTTTATATATGTATGTAAAACCTTAGCCCCTTTTAAATAAATGAATGTACATAGGAAAAGTTTATCTGAATGTCAAAACCATTGACCATTATCATTCCAGTAATACTCAGATATATGAAGAAAAGAAAACAGATCTCCAAATAGAATATGTATTTGCGGAGAGGAAGTATTCATCAAACTTACATAACTGTTAGCAGAACCACTTAGGATTTCCAGGCTGTTACATCCCATTCGAACTACACACAGATGCCAGTTTTTAGGGACTGGGAGCTATATTATAGTTCTAAGCAGACTCAAGAAGGAGAAAAGAGAATCATCATTTATGCTTGCAGATGATAACCAGATCAGAAAGATATCCTGTCCACAATATACAACTTCTGGCCTTCAAGTCGGCAGTAACTAAAAATATTAAAAGATCCGAAGATGATCTCTACGAAAATTCATAATAATTAAAAAATTGGATACCATAAGATAGTGATGGTTAGCGGATTGTCAAATTATAAAATGTCAATATCATTTGCAGACTGGGTAAAAATACCAACAGAAAGGATGCAGGTCGATTAAACGGAATTTCAAAGGATATATACACGAAACATATGAAAATAACCAACAGCATTCAAGATCAAAAGCCCATAAAACAATACAATTAAATAAATAGGAGCAGAGCAAACACAGGCCACCAAAACATCAGAGGTGGGATCCGATGCCATGTAGGAGTGCGCAAAACAATCTTTTTACATTCAGTATGATTATCTTAGTGATAATTGACCACTTTAATAGAATTGTTCAAGTCGTACCAACTCACAATACGACAGCAAAACAACTGAAACCTCAATTGACAACTGGAACGCCCTCTAGACAAAGGTGTAAATGTTGAGAGATAAATAAAAAAGGAAATGTGTAACATCACTTTCATTGGAAAAAATCGAGAACAACGCCATATATAATATGCATGGTATGACAGTTCGGTTTAACAAGACATTATAGTGGGCGTTTAGAACATATGGAGCTATACCAGAAATCATACTCGAAGCCACATATTGCACCGTTAGTCCACGGTACATTTGCACACGACATGAGAGTACCAATTACGCACTCTACTACTTCATATTTCAATTGGGATCACCATTTCAAGTGGACTTAACTTGACCTTCGCATGGAACTAAGCAGCAATAAAAGACATTGTCAAAGTACATTGAAGATCTTCGCCGGAAAAAGAGTTAAGCATATGAAATTACAACATCATAAGCAACAGTTCTCCATTCTAAGTCAAGACATCCAAGATGGTGTTAGTGACAAGTCAGTTCGGTATAGAAATTTGGACGCTTAACATGCTCAACAAGCTGAAGATTCAGACGAGGTAGGAACTAAACATCAGCAACCTACGACTGAGCAGTGGGCCGAGATGTCACAGGGTAACAATGGTCAAGTGTCATTCTGATGCTGCAGAGATTGCACCCGCAGAAACACTGGTGGAAGATGATGAAGAACAGCAAATTTTGAGAAGCATTGTCCAGAGTAGTACATGTACAAAATATCCCTGGAAACACAAAGTAGAAAATTCAATACTTACAAAGTATCCTGATCACTGAAAGCTTTGAAAAGCAAAAAACACAATGGGTGATCTACTGAAACAGTAGTTTGTGACTTCCTTTTCAGATTTTTGAGATTTTTAAAATTAATATTTTATTACAATTTCCATCTCGCACACAGTTCCTGGGCATCGCATGCATAAAGTTGCAAAATGGGAAGTATCACTGTAAATTTGCTCAATTTCACATGCCCTGATTTTGCACGGCAGCTTTTCTACTGATCAATAAGTGACGGTGACGTCATTTTCCAAATGGACCTACATGTAGCCTTGTAGGGAAGTATTGACAGTGTTGGTTTAATATAAAATCATAAAGAAATATCAGTCATCATTATCATCATTGCATTTTTACCATGTTTACCTGTTTTATTTGGCTTGTTACTACATGTAAATCTGTATGGCTCCCATGTCGACTTCAATTGATATATATTTTGTTAGTTTTGTTGGCCAAGGGTTTATGTGTTGTTCTTCATCTTTACAACAGGGTCACAATTTTTTTTTTAATAAAACAAGTCTGATCTTATGCTATCCGGGCTACAAAAGTAAATTATGATACAGCCAGATGCCCATGTCGTGAGTCTAACAGTGTCTTATAAATTTATGTTATTCATGAATTAACATCGGGATCGACATTTTGTAAATTATAGTCGGGAAAACCCGGCGAATACTCAGAAAGTGAGAAACAAACAGAGAAAATCTGGGTGATTTTAACGATTTCTTCAATGTTCTTTGTGGTGAATTGTTTACGATATTAACTTGTCATTATTATAGTAGGTACATTTCTTGAAAAGGTAACTAATGGGTTCGAAGATTTTCTGTATATCTTGAACATCGAGTTAAGTTTTTATCTCAATAATGAATTCCTTATGTGAGGTCAGGTTAGTACAAATATTCGGCCAATGACCTGTCATATTACCCTAGAGTCAGCAAAAAAAGGGGGTATCATGTCCATGTCACTCGTGAAATTTGTCATATAAAAGATTTTTAAAGAAGTATATTTGGATAAGTACTCATATAGTATGACTCAAAATCGCAGAGAAATAAGCAGATAAGGGGTGGTGTGCATCTTTAACTGAGCTGC
Source organism: Saccostrea cuccullata (assembly GCF_032062105.1). Classification (NCBI taxonomy): domain Eukaryota; kingdom Metazoa; phylum Mollusca; class Bivalvia; order Ostreida; family Ostreidae; genus Saccostrea; species Saccostrea cuccullata. The sequence goes on from NW_026936290.1 coordinate 427,661, forward strand.
GTGCAATTAAGTTGACCTCTTTGCACTTAAATTGTAATTTTTTTTTATTAATCACTTTAACCTTTAGCACATTTTATCAGGTGCAATGGTACTAACCATGACAATAAATATAATCTTATTTTGCATAAAATTGTTTGAATAATTTTTCTCATTGAACAAATCTTGCAAATTAAAGAACATAAATTATTGTGTGACCTTTTTGCACTATATGTGACATAATTTGGGTATCAAAAATCTAAATAGGCAACAAAATATTTTTTTTTACTACTTAATCATGTTAATTGCTGATCAGTCACATGTATCGAGTAGTTTAAAATAGTGAAAGAAAAAATTGGAGATAGTGATCATGGTGATGACAGATGTAAATTTTAATATGCAATTTTCAGACCAAAAACGGAGTAGATTTTATTGTCACATGGTGAATAGATTAACAGTTTAATAAATACCGTACATGTAGTAATGATGTGTTGACCTAATAATATACTAATCATTTCATTACAATCATCATCATTTACATCTATAAACCATAGTGAATTACACTTCTGGAATTTATTATGTGTTAAGTTCATTCATGAAGTCATATCATTCGGCGACATATTTATGGGGTTTATTGCCTAAATTTTTTAACATTTGGTAAAAAATCTACAAAGAAGCAAGATTTATGAGGGACTATTTCTTTTGGTGAAGGATATTTAGCACAAAAGGTGCAAAGGTGTGTGTAAAATTTAATGTAATGGAATTTTAGCCTCACATAAGGTCAGAGAATATTTTGATTGATATTGCTAAATATATTTAAAATAGGTCTTAATTTATAGTTTTAGAGTGGTTTTACACCTTCCCTCAACAAACTTTTCCAAAAAATGAAAATATATTGAACAAGTCAAGGTCAAATTTACACCATTTTTAGCCTGAAAAACACATATTTTGACAAATATTTCAAAATTAACATCACTAACCCCACCTTTTTCAGTCATTATTTTAAACTTGTCTATTATGTCGCACTCAAGTCGTAAAAAGTTTGATATAAGACATTTTTTATAGCCTATTAAGTTTTTTAATGCCCCAAATATGTAACTTTTTAGTGCAAAAAGGTCACACAATAATTTACGCGCATTAATTTGCAAGATTTGTTTAATGATAAATATTAAAACTTGTTTTATAAATATAATTGCCATGCTTACATCTAATCAAATATTATAAGGGTTAAAGAAATTAATAAGAGATGAAATTTAAGTGCAAAAATTAAATATGTGAGTGTAAATCATGTATGCACACTGTATGAGATTTTAGTTACATTTATTTTCATATATTTTGATACAACAAACAGGTAACCTTAGGCAATAAAATATTTTTGTTATTATTATTATATCAAGTTTTGTCTATAAAATAATTGAAACAGTGATGTTAAGAAATAGTCAAAATATGCAACCCAAAAACTGTGTAAATTTTATATTGTTGTTTATTCATGGAAAAATTTGTTCTAGAAATATAAATTAAGACTTAATATATCTATATTTAATATTCCTAGTACATTTTGTAGTATATCATAATTATGATAATAGAATATTAGAATAATGATATATAACATTTTTGAATAAGATTTCTTATTATATCACAAATGTAATAATCGTATAAATAGTCACACTGAAAAATAAAAAATTGGAGAAATAGTGATGTAAATTTTGAAATATGCGCATTTTTTCGGGCCAAGACGTCGGTTGCTAAGCAAAAGTCAACAACACAACGTATTTTAACGTGAAGAAGGCATTTTTTATTTGTGTAAATTTTAACGATTTTGAATGAATTTAAATTTTCTTTTAATTTTAAAAATGTCATATAAATATATCCTTCCTCCACAAGAAAGCCCTGGAGTGTTATGTCACACTCTCTCTCATAAATCTCTATTCTTTATGAATTTTTAAGCAGTTTTGTATTGAATGTTGAACAATTTACATTGTTTCATTTAAAAATGTAAATATATCATAAAATTGAATTATAATAAGTAGGTTTGAAGTAAGGGGTTCTGCCTGAACTTTTCTGAGCAGCTAACAAGTGGGCTGTTGTTGGCATACCTTAAAGTAATTTCTTGCAGTAATATTGAGTAACATCCTCCTCTTCTTTTCTCTACAGAATTGAGCTTCTATAGATGTGGAGATGGAGAAGTTGTATGTACCTAAAAAAATCTCTCTGTGGTTTTCATAGTCCAGTCAGCTCAAAGGACCGCCTGTGTTACAGAAGCATTTCAAAAGGTATGATCCCTTGTAATGATCCTCTGTAATGTTATAGTAGGTTTAAGAGTTTTACACAGCAGTACATTATCCAGAATCTTGACATCTGTGCTGAAAACAATATCTTTTTTTAAAAAGTTAATGTAACTATTGTCTTAAATATCCATATTTCATTTTTTAGTGACTGTACCTGAGAGAGCAGTATCACTTGAGGTCAGTCCAGTAAGTATGGCTGACGTCCCCCAGAAAGTCCCTCAGTTCTACAGAAGGGTACTCCCTCAGACCTGTATATCATTCTATTCCGAGGAAGGAAAGAAAATTTTCCGCGAAGCGCTAGATTCGGGACACATGGAGTGCTACTTTAAGCTGGCTGCCCAGTTTCGGACTCAGGATGAGCCGGCCTTCTGTGGACTGACCACTCTAGTGATCGCATTGAATGCCCTGGAGGTGGATCCCGGCGAAGTGTGGAAAGGTAAACTAAAACTGAGGGGAGGATCTAGAAATGCAAAAAAAGAAAAATCATGTATAGGAGAGAAACTATCATGTCTTCATTTTGTAGTATTAGGCTGTACTATATCAAATCACTGCTTATTTCAGTGGTATTCCTCCTCCCCCTTTTTTCCCATACCACAACAAAAACCTGTAAATGTTTGTTTATATACATGTAATCACATGTATTCGTTTCTGTACATCAGGACCTTGGCGCTGGTACCATGAGAGAATGTTGGACTGCTGTATTCCTATCAGTCTGGTGGAGCAGGAGGGGATCACGTTCACCCAGTTTGTCTGTCTGGCCGAGTGTAACTCGCTGGAGGTACAGCCAACAAAGGCAGGCACGGGGGGTACACTGGAACAGTTCAGAGACATCATTATTGAGTATACAAAGAGGGACGATGAATTTCTGATTCTCAGCTACTCCAGGAAAACTCTCAATCAAACAGGTGTAATAAAACATGATCTCCTGTTTGCACGCATGTCAAAAAAATGCAATCAATTTTTAGAATGCTCAGTTTTGGTTTGAATGAAGTTATTCACTGATAATGAAAACAGAGCTTATTTTTAGAAAATATTAAATTAAAAAAAAAATCTTAGTTTCAAAATGAATATTTGTTGATATGCAGGTGATGGCCATTTTTCTCCTGTGGGAGGGTACCACCCTGAGAAAGATCTGGTCCTGATGCTGGACACAGCCAGGTTTAAGTATCCTCCTCACTGGGTCACGGTCGATCTACTCTGGGAAGCTATGCACGCCCTCGACAAAACTACAGGTGACTTACTTAATCAGTTGTGTACAATGAAAGTTATTTCCCATTTCATTTTTCTTGAGCATTCATATTTGATGGTTTTACATTGCTTTGTTAGAATTGTGGATATGGACCTTTATTTTGAAATTTATTTAAATATAAATTATATTGAGGTGCAGTTTTTCTCTTTTTTTTTTTTCTTCCATGAGAAAGTTGTCACAATACTAGTCCTTTTAAATCAATAGGTGAACCAAGAGGCTACCTCACAGTGAAGAAGAAAATGCAGTCTTCACACACAGAACAGAGAGACATTTTGACATTGTTTAAGATTTCACCTTCCTTTGACATAACTAACGTCAAGGTCTTCAGTCCTGGTATTTCTCCGTTCATCACTCAGTGGCAAGATTGGTTAGAGAAAGAATACACCGAGCAGGAGGGAGACAACAACGCAGTGCAGTACATTATCCAGAATCTGGACACCTGTGCTGAAGCAGGGGATGAAAATGAAACGGTTTTCACCACTCAGATTGACATTAAATGTGTCGGCGATATTTCCAAGGCACATGCCTGTGTAGTCCATCAGCTTCTGAACAGCATTGAAAAAACATCTGTCTACAAAGCTGTGACAGATTTTCTTACTCAGCAGGGCAAAGAACATCATTTAGACAAACTTGGACGTATAACCAGCAATCTTTCCAGTGGACAGGAGGAGTGTTTGGGAGGGAAACTGACCACTGCCCACTTTGTGGTCATGTTTCTCTTCTCCTGGCCGTACGAGGATGACGGCGACCACAGCGTAAAGAGGAACAAAGACGTGCTGCTAAATCTTAAATCTGAGGCATTTGGTAATGTGTTAAGTGGAGAGTTTAATATACTGAGAAAGCAGTTCACCAGCTTGCTGAAACTTCGCAAAGAAAAAATGGCTAAGAGGAAGAAGTGTAGCTGTCACAAATAGTTGTTTGAATCAACAAAGGGTGTGTAAGGTTGTCTGATCCCTCAACTAGGAGAGACTACTCTGAAATTAATTTATTACAGTGTTTTTTTTTTTAATCTCCGTCTTTTGGAATGGGTTGTTTCAAATTTCCTTTTGTTGACTAAAGTTTGTTAATTGATCATGTTTATCTCTCTTAAAATAATTTTGTATGTTTCTACATGATTAGATTTACTTTAGTTATCAGACAGTATACCATTTCCGTTAGAGAGACATTGATCTTGTAGATCATGGGATGTTTAAGGTGCTTTGGTGCATTTTGCCATATTTTTATTTATGTTATATTGTTTAAACATAAACATGTTAAATATTTAATCAAACCAGTATGAGATTTTTGATAGGAAAGATGTTATTTTATTTTACAAAACCCCATCATGCTAGCTTATAAGTTATTAGTTTTTTGGGAGTACAGTGTATTATGTATAATTACAAATGCGTTTAATTGTTCTTGCCTGTTAGTTTTCAGTGATTGGGGGGCTCATTATTTTTTTTTACAATGGGACCCTGATTGTTTTGTTTTCACAATACATTGGTTTTTTTTAATTATATACACTATTCATATTATGCTAGATGCATTTTTTTGTTTGGTGATCCACCAGACTTTTTATTTGCTTTTATTTCCTATCTTTAAGTTATTTGTTGTGAAGACATTATAATTATCACACTGATAAAAAGACTACATGAGGATCTTGGAATGATAATAGAGTCAAACTTTGTTATCTCGAACCTGATGGGGCTAAGAAAAAACTTTGAGATATCCAAGGATTTAAGATATTGAGGGTAAAATACTTAAAGAATATCTGGTTGGGACTTTGTCATCACTTCAACATATCCATGGTATTCGAGATATCAAAGTTTGAGATCCTTAAGTTCAACTGTACCTTTACACAATAAATCACATGGGATTTTTTGTTTGATAAATTCTTCTATATTGTTTTTTTTCTGTAATTAATGGATATAGAATCAAACATAATTCAAAGTTGTACCATCTGAATGATTGGATTTGTTTTTAAATGATGTTTTAGTAGAATTTTTAATGAAAAGTAATTGCTGTTTCATTCATAATTTATACAAATACAATAAGGTCAAGGTCAATCATTTAAATCAAATTAGACTCTAGGCCAGATCCTGAAAACCCTTATGAAAATTGAATTTGAAAAGACAACAGAAGGGCAAGGAGCACTGCAGAAAAAAGAATGACTTTGATGCATATGGATTCTATCATGGAATGTCAAATTAACAAAAAGTTTTGGAGGCTTTAACTTGCAAGCCCTTTTACAAAGACATTTAATTTGTACTTAAACGTGTAGAGGTGATATGGGGGAAGGTGTCCTTGACCTATTTATAAGATTTAAAACATAGATCAGCAAGATACAGATGAGAAAAACTGGTAAATGCAATATAGAGAGAACCAACAAGAATATTGACTAGCCTTCTATGTACACTTTTTTTGCTCTCTTTAATGTTGTTCATGAAGGGGAGACATGTATTGTATAACAAAACAATATCCACTAGTTTAAATAATACTTTCTCATTCGATTTGGCAAATTAAGATGTTTGTGAAAGATAAAGATAATGAATACTGATCAATCTCGTAAATCCAGTAAGCAAAACAGATTGTGAACAGAACAAAAACATGAATCTGTGGAAACTCAGAGATGGGATCAGATTGTAAACAGAACAAAAATATGAATCTGTGGAAACTCAGAGATGGGATCAGATTGTGAACAGAACAAAAACATGAATCTGTGGAAACTCGGAGATGGGATCAGGTTTCCAGTATGAGTAAGCATCGCTCATCTGTTGCATCAGTTGAGAGCCCTTTGTATTGATAATATAGACGAGGCACTCCATTGTCAAATTCAGTATTAAAGCAATGATTGATTGTATGTTTTTTTACGTCCATTTGAGATTTTTTTTCTTGTAGAGACGTTAAAGCAATGAATTAACAATTTATATGAGAATTCTAGTTCCAAAATACCACCCAATGATAGACCGTCGATATTGCAGATATTGCAAGATGCTTACTCTAAAAACACTTTACAAGAATTGTTGAAATCCTTTTAACATCGAGAAAAAGGGTGAAGCTGAACATCCGTCAATCTCATTAAAATACAAACAATTCTAGGAGAAGTAAACATCACTCGGTATTTGTCCTCTGCCTCTGTTGAAAATTGATCGTCTTCGGATCATGCTTTACTAAAATGCTAAATTGCATCACAATTTAGATTTATTACACTTATTCAACATGTTTGCAATAGGAATAAATCGTCAAAACCCCAAAATAATCGCTCCACAAAAAAATACCCAACTATGTATATTTAACATGTTTGCAATAGGAATAAATCGTCAAAACCCCAAAATAATCGCTCCACAAAAAAATACCCAACTATTATACATAGTTGGGTATTTTTTTGTGGAGCGATTATTTTAGGGTTTTGACGATTTATTCCTATTGCAAACGTTGAATAAATGTAATAAATATAAATTGTGAAAAAAAATGTCAAATAAGCCCAGGGGTTGAATAAGGGGGGGGGGGGGGGGGGGGGGTCCTAACCACAAGTACCTGTGGCTTCTGAGTATTGAATAGCAGATTCTGTCTTGTCTTTAATTTCAAGTTCAGAAATATGGTCAAAAAGGACGTCCAACATTCCAATTTTTCATCCTTTTGATATAAACTTAAGTGCTTCTATGTAGAATCGAAATAAATCTTTTAAGTAGGTATTTTTTATATGACGAAATTTGATATGAAGGTACATGTATTCAAATTTCATTTTTATTGAGGAAGCAGTTATCAATACTTGATGTAAAAAAGCGCTCATTAATCCATCGTAAGAAATTGCTAGTATATTTTTCGAATCGATCGATTTGCTATGCCTATTAGATTACAGAAAAGCATCAAGTCTAGTTTAATATCTCATCTTCTGCTTTATGCCCTTTTGAGACTAATTGCTTACACAGTGTGACAGAGTAATGGTGAGAGGAGTCTCAGCAAATGGCAAGAAGTCTTGATAACCAGGGACTTCTGTTTAAATTCATTACACAGTTTAGCAAGTTGCCCGCAGGGCGTATTGGTAAGAGCTTTTGCTTTAGAGTGGAGATACATTGTATGGAGTCGATCCTTACGTCGCTAGCTCGAATCCAACTGCAGGACATGGGGACCGGTCCTTCAAATGAGACCGTATGAACTGAGGGCGTGTGTTACCTACAGGGGATAGGTGTTGGTACGACCCTTCATTGCCTAAAGGCCCCAAAAGTGCCAAGAAAAGATGTACATCTGCAGCCCTCCACCGGCCAGTGATGACGTCTCTGTATAGATGTACATCTGCAGCCCTCCACCGGCCAGTGGTGACGTCTCTGTATGGATGTACATCTGCAGCCTCCACCGGTCAGTGGTGATGTCTCTGTATGGATGTACATCTGCAGCCTCCACCGGCCAGTGAGGATGTCTCTGAATGGATGTACACCTGCAGCCTACACCGGCCAGTGATGACGTCTCTGTATAGATGTACACCTGCAGCCTACACCGGCCAGTGATGACGTCTCTGTATAGATGTACATCTGCAGCCCTCCACCAGTCAGTGATGACGTCTCTGTATGGATGTACATCTGCAGCCCTCTACCGACCTGTGATGATGTCTCTGTATAGATGTACATCTGTAGCCCTCCACCGGTCAGTGGTGATGTCTCTGTATGGATGTACATCTGCAGACCTCTACCGGCCAGTGATGATGTCTCTGTATGGATGTACATCTGCAGACCTCTACCGGCCAGTGATGACGTCTCTGTATGGATGTACATCTGCAGCCTCCACCGGTCAGTGGTGATGTCTCTGTATGGATGTACATCTGCAGACCTCTACCGGCCAGTGGTGACGTCCCTGTATGGATGTACATCTGCAGCCCTCCACCGACGTGTGTAGCTGCAGAACTGTAGCTCTCTGCTTGAGAAAATTCGGACAGATAATGCAGAGAGCTACAGATCCAAACCTTGTAAAAACCTTCGATTTACGCCGACAATTTTTTCCCCCTACTTTAGGTATTTATTTCGTGTAGTTTAAGCTTTGTCTGGCTTTTAGAATGGTATCTTGTAATTAATTCATATATTTAACGCTTATTTTTGATACATTATTTTTATCATATGGTTGAATAATTTCCATCTCTCTGACTGGCTGAGATCCAACTATGTTAGAAAAATTCTACGTTGTATTACCTGCACGTGACGTTCCAGGTGAATACAAGGATTTATTTCCTCTACATTGATCTAAAAATAGATCGGGAAATTCCAAATTGATACAAATTGTTTTGGGGAGCTATTTAAACGACTATGATTTTTTTCATTTGAACAAAATATAAGCGAATATATATTTTCGGATGAGGGTAGTACATGTAAGTGGGGATGCAGGGATCCCCCTCCAACACTTTCACTGAACAACAATTTTTACTTTTTGGCAGTCAGTTTTCCCTAATAATACTCCTTCCTTTCAAAATCTATCTTATAAAAAAGACTGACATTATATATTTTTTTCATGGCAACTAAAATTGATAAAAAACATTTCAAATTGATACGACTAGTAAGGTTTATTTACATTTTAATTCTGCTTCTCTCTTGTATTTGACTTGGACTTAATTAAATGCAAACAAGTAATGAGCTGTATCATTTTATCAGTGAATCATATAATAAAACAATTATTGCTGTTTTTTTTCGGTCAATACAATGATTTACATCTTCTGAAGTACAATATTCACCTCACCCTTCGGGTTCGGTGAATATTGTACTCCTCAGATGGCTAAATCATTGCATTGACCTCAAAAAACAGCAATAATTGTATAATATTTACCTTTTAACGGTCCAAAACAGTCCTGTATATAGTTTTGTGATGTCGGTTAAAAAGAGTTCATTTCGACGTCAGTAACTGCAAACAGCCATTTGTTAGCCTTGAAAGGTAAGTAAATTATCCGGAATTGAAGTTAAATGTATGCTTAATTATTAAATACTATTTTTAAATCTGGGGAAAGTATAAAATACAAGAAAAAACACCCAAAGTCAGCAACAAAAATCGTCGGCGTAAATCGAAGGTTTTTACAAGCCTTGGATCTGCAGCTCTCTGCTTTATCCGATCGAATTTTCTCAAGCAGAGAACTACAGTTCTACAGCTACGGCCAGTGGTGATGTCTCTGCATGAACAAAACATCTCAATAGGACGTTAAACAAATTCAACAACAAAGAAGGCCGATCAGTTCATCAAATTTATAACTATTGAACTCAAATGGCTCGATTGTTAGAATTTTTTATTAATCAGTTTATATACAACAGAAAAGAAAATTAACAAAAATGAAATGAACTTTGAATTGTGTTATAAATTCAGGATAAAAGGTTTATCTTTGAGAATTTGGCTGTTTGTTAAATTTAATTTAAAAGATGAATTTGTTTAAATAATTACATTTTTGCAGAGTTATTGATTTGTATAAAAGAATTAATGAATTTGAATAATATCTGAACACGATTCATAAAAGGAATTTGTCCACCATATTCGATTGTTCACTCGCTATATCTGAGGGCCCCTATACATATGAGGCCAATTACTTGTTCACTGTTCAGTGTAATTTGTATTCACCGTTGTAGACGGTATGTAAGCTACACAGCACTCGGTAGAGACAAAATAACTGTATACTTCTAATTTAGGAGAGTTAGATACCGAATACACTTACAGGTCAGTGCAGTATACAAACAAACATAATGCACGTAACTGCAATAAAATGTAAAGGTAATGTAAGATAACCATTGTCGCCATTCCACTCCAATACCCCTGACAATAAATCGAGCAGGGGAAACGAATGCGAAGGTTAAACACTGGTGCTGATATCGTACATAGTATTATCGAAAATGGCGTATGCCTATGTATGAGTCGTGTTCAGCTTTAAGTCAGGAATTCAGAGTGTTAACTTTGTATCCATTTTATAATATAAAAAACTTGATTTTCCCCATATTAGACGAGGTGTAATAACTGGCCCTTGGGAAATCTAAAAAGATACGAGAAGTTAAATTCGTGTCAGTATCCAAATTGGTTAATCATGTATATCACTTGCTGCATGTATGCTACAGTATTATTGACAGCTGAAGTATCAGGGGAGAGTTTTGAACATAATCATTTTTTAATTATTCTAGCAGGGTGAATACAACGGAATATAAATTTGAATCTTTCACTGGATAGTACGCAAAAGAGAAATCGAACTCGGTCAATTGAAACAATACTAATTGAGAGCATAGCAAACAAGGAGCAAAAAGATGGGAAATATCAGTATTTATAACAATTTAATTTTAAATAGCTCATCAATTTGAAGAAAAAAAAGCAGCATTCACCTATCTTAAGCGAGAAGTTTGGTATCCTTGTAAAAATTGTTCGTTCGAAGAACAAGCTCTTATGTATCAACTCAACTTGGTGACATAAACTCATTTGCAGGTGATATGGGTATGTGCTACAAAACAAGGGAAGTTGACTATAGAGAGCTTAAAATCATTACATTTATAATGTTATATTGTTCAATAACCATTAACGACATATTCTAGCAAAATGTCCAAATATGAGACAGATGAATCAGACCTTGTGATATCTTTTACTTTATTCAAAATGATTTATCAAATGAATGTAGAAACGATCATATTAGATATTGTTTATAGATTGATTGATTGATTGTATACTGTTTAACGTCCCTCTCCAGAATATTTCACCGATATGGAGACGTCACCATTGCCGGTGAAGGGCTGCAAATTTTATGCTTCAGGGCCATTGAAAATCTTTATCGTGCCACACCTGCTGTGACACGGGGCCTCGGTTTATACGGTCTCATTGAAGGACCGCCCCATTTAGTCGCCTTTTACGACAAGCAAGGGGGTACTGAGGACCTATTCTAACCCGGATCCTCACGGGAATATTGTTTATAGAAGAAAACGTCGTCGATATTCCTGTTGAATAAAAGGCCAACGCAAGGGACTTCTATTTTTTCATCTATAAGTTTTTAAAATGAATTCTGCTTCACATGAATTCATGAATAGATCTACTTTTGACGGGGAGCAACAAGAATCTACGGAAATTCCGATTCCAACAGATTGTTGGAAAACATGATACACGAAAGTGTCACTGAGAACCTTCAGCAGTTTTTAACATCAACTTGGTGTACTTCTTTGTACAAACTCAATGGTTTTCAAACGGAATAACTCTGCTGATGAGCTGGGTGGCTTAATTTAAGACTTCAATCTTCATTGAAACAAGATGTGTTTTAAGAACTGATGCCGCCGTAAAGTAGCTTATAGCGAGGATGGAAGATTCTCAAATATAGGTCAAACTCGAAGGTCAAGTTCAAAAGATCAAAATTGTTGGTATTCCTAGAAAGGTGTTGTCATAAGAAATACACACGTGGAATATGAAAGCCCTAGTCGGATTATTAAAAAATTATGACCAAGGTTGAAGTTTTTTTTAAATTTGTGTCAGACTCTAAATAAGGTCAAGAATATTTATTCCCCTTGAAAGGCTTTGTCACATTGAATACACATGTGAAGTATATAGACTCGAGCACCAACTGCTAAAAAAATTATGACCAAGGTTTAAGTTTGGAAATTTTTTGATAAAGATGGCCAAACTCGAAGGTCAGGGCCAAGGAGTAAATTATGGTGGTACTATTAGAAAGATCTTGTCAAAAGGAAATCCCTGCGAAATATGAAAGCCACAGTCCATCTACTCAAAAGTTATTGCGAATGTTAAAGTTTTTGCGGACAAACAAATAGCTCAAGCTTGGAAGACACACAGACTTACAGGGCAAAAAGTATATACCCCGAATCTTCAAATACTGTTGCATAAAAACATCTGTCTATGCTTTTACTCTGGACCATAATTTATCTTGGAGAATGGTTTAACAAAGTGTTTAAAAATTGTACTTTTTCATGCTAATTTGGGATCTTAAATAATTATTTCAAGAATTTCTTAAAAGTTTTAAATATTTTTATCAGCTTTATATACCTAAAAGATATTTAAATATCTTTGAATATCTTAAGCCCTTATCATTTTGTAAATTTTGAATTTACAAAGGGGAGGTAAACGCAAAATTAGTTATCATGTTTTCCCATTTTAGCAGTGATTATTGTTATAGAAAATCTCATCAGATCCAACAATAACTGATCTTAAACATTTCATCGGAGAGACATGAATGTGGTTAAATTAATGTCTTTCTAAGGAAAATAGGCACTTCATTGTTTTTTTAATTAGTATTGCAAACATTCTTTTTGTAATCATTATTGCTCTCTTTATTCTGCGGGTTAATTGAAATATCAAAGAACACGAAGAAACAATAAGAAAGGTTAGGTATTAGACTGCAGTCTTATACTATATAAATGTACTCTATGATGATAAGGTCATGTTAAGAAGTCGCTCTTAGGCTTAAATCTGTCTGTAACAAATCTGTCTATAACCTGTTGTAAACTTTTATATATGTTTTCATGTCAATTCTATTAACACTAATATTGGGCGTGCCAGACAAAAACTCAAAACATTAATCTACTTTTTTTCCAAATGAATTTAGGAGTAAAATGAATTTAATATAAGCACTTAACACACGAGATAATATACTTATCTGGAGCAGCATCCAATGCAATACTTTCATATATTGTAAAGAATTGTATTGGTAAGGAGTGGGGAATGCATATTAGGAATGCAGAAAAATGACAATCGGGATTTGAACCAAGTAATTAGAGCTATATTATAATTCTAACACATGTGAAATTTGCCTCACAATATCAAATTCTTTTTTTCACAATTATGTATTAAGCTTGTGATTTTGGTGGGGATATAACCAAAGCAATAAAAGTCCTGAGAAATTATTTTATATAGAATGACACCTTATAAAATATTAAATAAATCTACGCTTTCCTATATAAATAAATTTGATATTTCTAGAAAAGATACGTGCATTGTCATTAAAGTGCGTTTCAAGATATAGAAGGCTTTTATCTTACGTTTTAATTTGGTTGTTCTTAATTAAATTTAGTGTATTTTTACGCATAGAACGTACTTTAAATTTTTTTTTGAAAACAAATAGCGAAGACGCACATATGTTTAAAAAGTGTGTATTAGTACATATAAGATTATGGTAAATCTAAGGAGATTTGCCAGCGTTAAAACACTTTTGTTTTAATTTGTTTAATTTTTACTATTAAACATGTTGAAGATCGGCATTTTTTAAAATCTACTTTGTATTTATTCAAAATTACAATGTAAGGTTTTACAGCATGTTGAAAAATTAATTGAAAGATGTTATGATACAAAATATGTAATGCAAACTCTGAAATGTTATTTAATTTCAAAATCTTAATTATCTCCGATAGTTTAAATCTGTCTTGATTCACCAGTCGGATTGTTACAATATTAAAGGAAACATAAACGTCATAGAAAACTAATTGAGAGCATGTATGGAGAAGTGTGAAAAGCAAATCTCACCCACTCCTAAAAACTGCAAACAGAGTGACATTTTAATTTTACATCCTAAACTTTAATTGATCGAGTTAAACTGCATTTCCATTCATTCATGTTCTTTATTGAATTCATTGGCACGTTTTATCCTTGGACTCTTCCATTCAATATTTTTTACTAGTACTTGACACCATCAGAGTTTACGCTATCTGGGGATGTTTTAATATTTATACGGCTTTTCCCTTCTCTTCTCTTCTTCACAAGATTTTTTCAACTTGTGGCTTTATCCTACACATTTAGGGAATGATTATAACGAACTTGAATCTGCATTGTATGGATAGATGCTTTCCAGAAGTGGTGTAGTTTTTTTTGTATATAATTAAAACCTCCAAGGAATTCTTGAAAAAAAAACGTAAAGATCCCAAAATTTTATCAAAATCAATAGCATCAAGAAGTACAGTTTTAAACACTTTGTTAAACTATTCTTCAAGATGAATTACGGTCCAGGGTAATGACATAGACAGATGTTTTACTGTTTTATGCTAATTGAAGATTCGGGGTGTATAGTTTTTGTCTTGTACGTCTGTCTGTCTTTCTTGTTGTCTGTTTGTTGGCAAAACCTTTAACACTGGACATAACTTTTGGGTTAGTGGAGCTGTGGCTTTCATATTACACAGGGGTATTCCTTTTGACAAGATCTTCTAATAGTACCGCCAAAGTTTAACCCTGACCTTCGAGCTTGATCTACTTTTACAAAAGCATTCCAAACTTAAACCTTGGCCATAATTTTTTATCCTTGGTGCTAGAGCCTTTATACTTTACATGTATATTCAATGTGACAAGAGCTTTCAAGAGGTATAAATATTCTTGACCTTGACCAAAGAGTCTGGCCAATTTTTAAAAAACTTTAACTTCAAATTGGTCATAAATTTTGAACGATTCGCACTATGACTTTCATATGGAATACCATTAATATTGAATTTTTGACCTTCACATTGGAGATTGACTTGTATTTGAGAATTTTCAACCCTCGCTATTAGCTGCTATATAGGGGCATTAGTGCTTCTCAGTGCTTTAAAGGTAAAAGTGCTTTTCAAAATATAGAGGTTCTTTTTCAATGGGTTCTTTGGTTGTTGCAAACCAAAACCTTTGTCTTTTTGCAAACCTAAACCTCTGTAATTTACGTATATAGTGTACGTAGAAATGTTTTTAAATAAATAACGAAGACCCACATATTTTAAAAGATTGTTAAAATACTAAAGGAAGCATAAACTTAATAGAAAACTAATTGAGTGTATGTCAAGAGAAGTGTGAAAAGCAAATCACGCCCATTCCTAAAAACTGCAAACAGAGTGACCTTTTAATTTGTCATCCTAAACTTTAAATCATTGATAGAAACTTAATTTCCATTTATTTGTGTGTTTTGTAAATTAAGATAACTTATTGACACGCCTACGTTCTGACCTTGGAGTGGACTCTTCCATTCAGTAACTTTCTTTAGTACTTGACATCATCTGAGTTTACGCTATCTGGGGATGTTTCAATATTTATAGTGTTTTTCCCGTCTTTGCTCTTCTTGACAAAATTTTTTAAATTGTGGCTACTTCCTACACATTTGGGTCATCGTTCTAACCAGAGACATATAATTTTTATATGTCTCTGTGCTAACGAATTTGAATCTACACTATATGAGTGGGTGCTTTCCAGAAGGGTATCATGTTGTAAATTTTGAATTTACTAGGAAGAGGTAAATGCAAAAATTACATGATAAATTTTGCATTTACCTCCCACTAGTAAATTCAAAATTTACAACATGATAAATCCAGCGGAAACCAGTTCACATCGAATCTACAAATGCAAATTTGTGTTCGAAAAACGGAAGACTTTGATCTTGTAAAGTCATCATTTCATACATGTACATAATAAGACTATTACCCTAAATAATTGGTTCCTAAGCTAATTCCATTTTTCAGCATTAGCCACTCCTTTTCAATACAATATTCTTTACATATATGTTACTAGGATTACATCTGAATGTTGTGCTATGGCAGTGGCGGATCCAGAAATTTTGACCAGTTTGAGGTTGAAAAAACATTGATTTATCAAATATTATGTATTTTTTTTATGGCTCTTAAATCCGCCAGTGTATGGCTCTTAATAAGTATGTTTTGGGCGTTAAGCCTATTGTACCTTCATTCTACTCTTAAATTGATTCGGAAATGAGTACGTAGGTTTATATCTTTAAGTTTTGTCTGGCACGTTCAGTTTCAATGTTAATTGAACTGACATGGATACATGTGTAAATGTTTACAGTAGGTTATAGAAAGATATAAGCCTGATAGCGACTTGTGTATATGTTCTTATTATCTTTAGTTAGAAATGTGACCAATGAAATTTTTAAGTTCATTTGCTGGATTTGACGAGATTTCCCATAACATTTATTGCTGAAATAGGAAAACTTAAAAAAGACTTAATCAAAGCATATTTCAGAAGAGGAATGAAGTATAAATAGATTCGATTGTTTAAACTCAAAAGAAGTTGCATATATACTTACTAGTAATTTGGGAAAATTAAAATAGATAATTTCTCAATTCTGAGTAACATCAAAATATATGATCTTTGATATTTTAAAAAAAAATTATTAAAAAAAATCTAAATGTAAAGAAGAAAAACACCTAATATAGCCTTCTATTTGATTCTAAGATATATCGATATATTTTATGCCGATACCCGTACGAAATTCAGAGACGTATTACACCTGGATTTTTTGCAAATCCTGGCGTACAAGAGACGTATTCTTAAAAATACGGTTCATTTTCAGGCGTACACGTATTTTTGCCAGAAATACGTCTCCTTTTTTCCAGGCGTAAATTCTAAATCCGGGCGTATTTTCTACTTAGTCTCTTTGGCACAAGGAAATTAAAACTTAGAAAATTTCAAAAGGCGTATTTTTTAAAATTCGGGTGGATTTTTCAACTTAGCCAAAAAAACTTAGTCAACTCATTCTCTTTTTTTTAAAGTATTGAGTTGCATAAGAAACATTTTTATTATATTACATAACTTAAACAAAAAAAAAACAAACAAACAAAGTATTGCATGATTGTATACATTACAATATTGCATTTAGTTTGTTGCATTAAATATCAAAGCAGTTATTTTTCATAAATTAAACTGATTTTTTCTTTTAGAACTTTTTTTTAAGAACATTATCCCATGGACCTAAAATTTTGTCATTCCCATTTTTTAAAAAAAATTGATATTATTTTTCCTAACACAAATGATTTCTATAACTGTAAAGTAGATAGAATATTCTTTGAACTTCATGATTAATTGTTTAGTCAGGCTATAAACATACATGTTATTACAATTAAATGTTTTTCTTATAAAATGATTTATATTTGGTATATTTAGATACTCTGTTACATAAAGTACCATCAACTTTCACTTCCCTAGCCTAACCTGCTGGGATTGTGCTAATTACTTACAGATGTGTTGAGCATGATTAGGAACGACTTATCTGTGATGTTGTAAACCTAAGAACGGCTTATCAATTTATATCCGGTTTGTGTACAGCAGTTCTATTTCCCACCCTAGTATCTTTTTAATTCATAATGAATACACCTTGTTTATACATTGATGGAATTTTATTTTTATGTTCTAGCTGTAAACTATACAGCATTTTTCTTCAAAATTACAAATTGTACTGAGTAGAACTTCCAGAAATCATAAAAGAGTTTAGCTAACTAGGGGGTTGTAAACAACAGCATCTGCATCCAAGTATTTGCGCCAATTTTAAACCACCAGGCAGGTCATGCCAAGAACAATGAGATTAGAGAAAGCCACAACAAAGCACAGATGGTGTAGAAGAGGTAAATATTTTGAAAACATAGCTTAACATTGAAACTTTTTATCTATGAAAATAAAAGACAGCTGCATTTGCTTTTGATTTGCAGAGCCAGATGTTAATGATTGAAAATTGGGTCAGTAGTATTTTGAATTACATAAATTATTCTTTTTCCAGAAAATGATTTACATCTAAATCCTTATCACAGTTGGAAAATTGATTGAATGATGAAATGGTCATAAGAGGAGGAGAAAAGATCTTGCAATATTTAGAGTTGACCAGCAGCATAGCTTTCCATAAATGCAATAATGCCAGTGAACTGTAGCCATTGGAAGATTGCATCAGGAAGAAGATGACCGTTTGCAATGCCAGTTATAAAGCATTCAAACTTCTTTTTGTGAATATTTCAATCTATGAAAATGTGATTGGGAAATGTGATGTGAAACGTGAATGACAGAATTGCTCGTGATTTGCATCTTTTATGCCAATTTAGGAGTAAAAAGAATGGCAGGAGTACTCGGCATGATTCTCAAAACTGAATATTCACTGTGATTATTGGAATGTTTCAACTGTTTACTATAAAACTCAGCCTTGGATGTTAAAATGCTGTGAAACGGTTAATATATTCTAACAATGTAACTGTGCTTTGAAAAAGTAAATGTAAGATTATGATCTTTTAAATTTTAATGACAATCCTTTACTAATGAATCTCATTCACATTTTATCACACTGAAAAATATTAAGAAAATAAAAGTGATGTATGCTTAACTTAATTTGTCTAATCTTTTTTTGCATATGTAGTCAAAAATCTTTGTACTTAAGTTGATTGTACATTTATATTCATGCTATAGTTGTAGCTCCCATTGCTGTAATATAATTAATATTTAATTCAAATCTATTTAAAGCAGGCGTATTTTTTGCACAGGCGTATTTTTTTGTACGGGCGTATTCTTTTATACGGGCGTATTTATTTTGCAGGCGTATTCTTAAGGGTATGCTTGAAATCTAGGCGTAATTCTATTTTTAAAATTTCCAACGTATTTTGAATTTCCAGGCGTACTCATTTGCATATTTCGGCCAAAAATACGGGAGGATTACGTCTCGTGTACGCCTGTATTTTACATTATACGCCTGGTTTTATATATTCATTTCAATAGAGATTTCCACAAGGATTTTTAGATTAAAATACGCCTGGATTTTTTTTTAAAAATACGTGACTTAAATTTCGTACGGGTACGATATATATCTTGGTGAGCTTGAGATAAAAGATACCACAGAGTCTGACACATCTGTTTTATATTTGGATATTTTACTTGAAAAAGATGTTAATGGTGATCTAACAACCCGGCTCTGTGAAATACGTGATGACTTTTAACTTTTCTATTGTCAACTTCCCTTATTTATGCAGTCACATACTTTCATCACCTGCATATAGAGTTTATATATCTCAGTTGATTCGATACGTAAGAGCATTCTCTACGTATGAACAATTTCTAAAAGGAGGTAAATACTAAGTAATTGACAATTATGTTGATGAAACAAGGATATCAGCAGTCTCGGTTAAAGTCATCATTTAGTAAGTTCTATGGTCAATACAATGACCTTCTCAGCAAATACAATTTATCTTTGAGAGAAATTTTAACGACATTTTTCATACTAATTGTTAATCCATTATTTATACACTAAATTGACGACGTTTTTCCCGTTATTTTCCGATCATGACAAGGAGCTCACGGCTGGTGTGGCCGGTCAGCAGGGGATGCTCACTCCTCTATGACACCTGATCCCATCTCTGATGTGTTGAAGGTCCGTTTGGGCTCTGCTCCTATTTTGTATTGTTTTATGGACTTTTGATCTTGAATACTATTCGTTATCTCCATATGTTTCATCAATTAATTTATGTAACCTCGATATATCCAAGGGTACTCTAAATGAAAAGGGAACACCGTACAGTTTACTGCATATAAACGATAAGGTAAAAGTAGCAACAAATAAAATTCAGCAAAATTTTCCAATGCCTTATTTTTTGCGAGATTGTTGTATTGAAATTAAAAGCGAGATAAACTTTTCACGCATTCTGGTAATTGTTCCATTTAGTCTTTTTAAATAATACATTGTATACGAAAATAGGGGAGAAATTTCTTGCAAATAAAAGGTAATTTTCAATTATTTGCAGATACAGTTTTGTATTCATTTGAAGGAGAATTTGACCAAAATCTTATACGTGAAAATCAATTGGTATGAAAGTGACAGCCAAAATACAACAATGATAGGTAATATTTACTATCAAGATTCTTTATCTACTATACAACTTACGAGATACTGACGTAAAACTAGGTTATTGAAATCACTGTAACATCGACGTAGACCTGTGTCAGTTGCCTGTCCCGTTTCAGAACTGAACGCTCGGAGTACTCTTTAGTTGAGTATATGAAGTAAGCTGTGAAAAGTAAACACCATATACAGGTAATATAGGATATATAACTACCTAAAATAGGGGAAGATGACGTTAGAAATTATCTCGTTTTTCATACAGTTTAGATGGGCATTATCACCAGAAAAGTATCCAAATATAAAATATACGTGACAGACTCGTACTTATCAGTAGAATTTTTAAATCTATGTGTCCAAGTAAAACTTTTTATATTAAATTTCACATACGAACGTCAATGACATGAAGATTCCTCGCCCAATAATTCAAAAAGTATAAAAAGACTGTTATTATAGATTTATCATAAAACAGACAGTAAGCTGGTTATTTGATCTATTTAACGTATTTTTTCCTCGTAAACTCCCTGTGTAATAATCCATGGAGAGATAAAAACTTTGTCAATTTGGAAGGAGGTACTCGTAATGGAAAGTACATATATAGAGAAAGTCATTACATGAAGTATCAATTTATATAGAGAGTCACAACCTAATTTCCACATGAACAAAACGATCAAATCGATATGGACAATATTGCTTCATTCTAAAACTCTTTAAGCGGTTAAGTGTTTGTATCATCTATTTATTCAGTGGTCAATTGCAAGAAACAATTTTACATCATTGGAACACACTACTTTCTTCCTAAATCCTTAAACAAAAATATTGCCTCGACAATTATGATTCTTATGCAAAAGTTTCGGGAAAATGCTGAAATGTATGGGATTGTTTCTCCTGTGATTTACACACCAATAACTCACGCAAAACATTCCTTAAATATCTTTACTTGAGCGAATAAACTGAACCAGAACCGACTCTCAACTGAAGTAAAAGTAAGTATCTGTTGAGAGCATTTTAAAACTTTATTTTCCCCTTACCACGAACCATATATCTGATATGAATTGAAACTCATTTGCATTCCATTAAAATGTTTCTTCAGCCGGTGGTGTGGAAACAATGGCGACTTCAAGGAACAGTCTCTGTTTTTAATATCTCACTAGGACCAGGTCGCCATATAAAAAAATTACGTTATCGATTCCTCGACAAATCTACAGCTAATCTATGGCAAACTCAGCATATTAATGGATATAGAAGAAAGAAAGTCGTGGATTTGATTTTCTTTATTCATGATACATGAACTTTTCATAAAAATAAAATTATAATTATATATTTTTGCCATTCTCAACATGTACAGATAATATATACTTTCATTTTGTTTTAACAATACAGAAAACACGTGTACTACAAGAAGCGAATGGTGAGGGACCACTGATACGTCCACAGTAATAACCGGTGAACGATACGTCAGGTCGATAAATAACAGGGTTACATTCAGTATCACAATGGATAGAAGGCAAGTACTGGCACACACTATGACACAAACATCACTTTAATATTTAAAAAATCTTTCGCAAGATGGGATATGAAATCACTCTTCATAAAGCACTTTTCTTTTTATGAATGAGATAAAAAAACAAAATTATGATAAAGGGTGGAAAACAAAAAAATTATCGTCTGTAAAGGTGTTGCCACATCGCCATGGACTTCCGGTGGTTATTTAGCATGTCATTCCAATGTTTACCTTCCGCTTCCGGTCTGTTTGGTCCTATAATACACCGTCCAACAAATTCACCGTGACCTATCAGGTCATGGTCAAGCACCGTGACCTCAAGGTTACACTTTGCCAACATGTCTGCTGAAATGTTAAAGGTCAGAGCCTCGTTCCAGACAGGAGCTGTTGTGCTTCTTTTGACAGAAGTTTTCTTTCTTTTGACTTTTTTGCCGTCCACGACGAGTGACACCCGAACGTACGGGTCTGAAAAGGAAAAGTTATTTAATTTAGAGGGTGTTAAATTGTTCTTCACATATTCACCACTAAAATATTTCAAACGTTAAATAGCATGTTTTTCCTTCTCTAAGACATTATAGATGAACAGAATTAATTAAATACTGAGTATATTGAGATAAAGAACATTATTCGAGCTCAGAAGTTCATTAAACAATACAAAATAGGAGCAGAAAAAACACGGACCGCTACAACATCTGAGGTCAGATCAGGTACCATTGAGGAGTGAGCATCCTCTGCCAACATTACTCACGTATTAATGAAAGTTGTGATTAATGAAGACAAAGTGTTGACGACTAAATCTTAGATTAAGAAATAATTTAGAATGTATGAGTTATTTTTATATAACGTACCACAGGATCCGCCCGCCGCGGTCATCACCAGCTCTGTAGCTTTTAACACGACTACCGTAAGTCTCTCTGCCGTGGGGAGATAACTCAGGGATAATAAAATTTCACCCATGTCATTGTGCTGTAAAAATAAAACAGCATTTCATATCACGTGTCAAAAGAGTCTGTCAAATACCTCCACCTGTTGAGCTCAGCTCAGACATACGTTTTTACACATTTCAATGTAAAAACAAAAGAAAACAGACAAAAGAAAAACAAAAAAAAATAATGATTAATATGTCATGACTTATATTTCTACGAAGTATGTTATGAAAATAAATTAAAACTAAGCAAAAATACGTTAGAATTCAAAAAGTCTGAATTATGTATGATATTTATAATTATTGAAGTACCTGACTTTGCTTTTGAATGTCGCACCACATTTCTACGCTGTTTGTAACGTCAACTTGACCCAAATTGACACTAACTTCTCCTAGTGTTTTATGGCGGGAAAATTTATCAAAGTCAAAGACCTGGAAAATCAATGTCCGCTCTTTCACTTCATCAAGTGTCACCGGGAACTTAAAGAATTCATTATAAAACGGATTGTGGGTCCGGCGTTTGACGGATGATTGTCGTATTTTCTCGTCGACTTCCGGAACCATACTAATCCGGATGTAAGGATCGCCAAATCCTCCTTCTTGATCGAGCGATCTGTCCACCACAAGATCTTGAGCTGAAAAAAAAATCCAAATTTAGTTTTTAAAAAATCTCTATCGAGCAGATGGTCCTGTTATTTGAGTTCGATGGATGTTTATAATCCAGTCGGAAATGATGCCAGTCGGAAATGATGAACATAATGTTTACCGTAATGACACTATTTGGAAGTAAACAGAGTAATTCTTTTGATAAGAAAAAAATCATTTGATATTGCCATAAATTGAATGATTGACAGTTATTAAACAATTATTACTGAGTTTTTATTCCACGTGTACGTCATTTTGCTATATGTGTCATTCCAGATTTAATAAAAAGGAAAAACTTCATGGCAATATAAGTATCCGTTTAACTTTTAATAAGTTTTTATAAGTAGAGCACACCAAAGTTCAAGTGTATTCATGTTAATTTACGATATGTATTCTGCGCACCGATTCAGTTAAGTCGGTCGTCTCACCTTCAATAAGATGAACGAGGACATCTGAGGTCCGGAAATCGTATTTGATTCGGATATGAAGTTTCCCCCGGCCCTGCTCCACAGAGGACTGCTGGAGAACTGCGTCCTTCCGGGGATAAAGATCCGGTCTTATAGCACCTGCAGAAAGGTGGATTTGATTTTCTTATCAAACGAAAAATAAATGGATTGGGCAGCAGGTATATTGGCTATGTAAGCCCTCTCAAATGAAAAGTTCCTGAATGTTAAACAATTTTTTCAAAGCAATTTTATGTAAATTTCATTTTTGATACATTCTTCCGTTTATTGAAAATCATTATCGTTGATAAATGTCACACAGAGATGATGGGTATTATATTATAAATAACACATCGCTTTCTACTGAAAACAAAATCCTCATATTCCAGTGATATTCATTCACAAGACTGCTGAGATAAATTTAACTTTTTATTGTCAGGATCTATTTATTATAATAAATGTAGTATTCTTATCTTTCATTTTTTTTTGTAAATTCGACACTTGATTAAGTGCTACTGACATCAAATTATAGCTTACATTCTTTTTTCTATTGCATGAGAGAACAGGGAATTGATATTATTTCATATTATTATTATATTATTATTTGATATTATTTTATTGAAATATATGGATATCAGGAACAGTATTCAAACTCTATAGTCCATAAAACAATACATAATAGAAGTAGAGCAAAAACAGACTTCCAAAACATCAGAGGTGGGATCATGTGCCATAGAGGAGTGAGCGTCCCCTGCCGACCGGTTACACCCGCCGAGTGCTCCTTGTCATGTACGGTAAATAACGGAAAAATCCATCGTCAATTCAGTGTAACAATAAGTATGAAAAACGTTAGTCAGCATTTGACTCAATGATAAATTGTATTTGCTGACAAGGTCATTGTATCGACCATAGCTTAAAAAATGATGCATTTTAACGAGACTGTTGATATCCTTGTGTCATCAACTTATTTGTCAATAATTTACCTAGTTTTAGAAATTGTACATACCGGTACATAGAACATGTTCTTGCGTATCGAATCAGTTGAGAAATATAAACTCCGTATGCCCGTAATGAAGGTATACTGCTGTATAAGTAAGGAAATTTTACGATTGAAAAGTTAAAGTCAACACGTTTATAATAGAACTTGGTTGTTAAATTATCTTTAAGGTCTAATTACCATTAGTGACCCTTAATAAATAAAACGATTCAAAATATAAACAAGAATAGATATGGGTTACCCCATATCCAAAGATATTCGACTTTTAGATTTAATATGCTTATCAGTGTTTATAATGACGTTAATAAAAAAACTGTCATGTCTAGTTACGGAACTGGTGTAAATTTCGTGAGGTCACCCAGTCTCCTAACAAACGGTATGTGTACACATAGGCCTACATGAACCTGTGTCCGCAAGACCAACATTAGCTCGATCTAAACACGTGCGATGGAGCTGTTAAACGCATCCGGCGAGCTCGGAGAAACACGTTTTTTTTGCCGAGAAGTTACGATAGCAGACAAAACTTTTCTTTTCTTAATTAGATCATATGAATATGAATTCTGATTAATAAAAATTATACAATCCCTGTTGAACTATATATAGTTTGTTCTAACATTTGCATCTGCAACAACTTGTGTTTAAAATGGCCGTGTTAGGAAAATCAAGACCAGATCGGAAAATTCTAAACTGAAAACCGTTTTTGTTTTGAAAATTACTGAAATATACTAATTAATGTATTTGTCGCAGAAATTACTTACATTATTCAAGTTCTATATAAAATGGTAGGCCTATGCTGAACTTCAACACGAACCCGAATGTCCGACCCAGTTCTCGTTTTGCTAGCACATTGTTTACAAAGTGTACACACGTGAGCAGAATCCAGCCAGGGATTGAAAATTCCGTCATTTAATAATATACACACACAGAATGATTATTTTTTTCTTAAAAGGAAATTGTATGATAATTAACAGACTATAAACATGTACTTAATACAATTGTTGATATAGTATTATCAATTCATCGGTGAAAAAATATGAATCGAAGAATGACCTAAATATTCTCTATTATCAAACATGTAAAAAAAAAAAAAAAAAGGCTGAGGAGGGAGCGAGCGTAGGAATATTGATATTTTTTATTTGCATTTCGGGGGGAAAGTGATTTTCTAATAATATTTTGACGTTATTTTTTATTTCTTTAACGTATGAAATACACAACTTTACTCTTATCATGAACAATAATGTTGTATCTACTTAATCATGATGGAACTATTTTGGTCGGACCAATTTGTGTGAGCTGCCGCTAAAAACAGTAATATATCTTGCATTAATAGTATGAATTGATCGAATATATTAAAAAAAAGCTTGAAATGCCCTGTTTGTTAGAGAGAAGGCCGCTTTTCTGTATAGTTTTGATAAAATTTTGAGAAATGTAAAAGGGTGCCCAATTGTATGATTTTGAAAACTAATCACCAAAGTTAGGATCAAATATGAGACTATCTGCGCTGGTGTCGCTGCGGGCGCTTATGCTGCTGGTTTCCTCCGTGAACGGGTCACTTTTGATGCTGCCCCTGGACATCGTGGAGATGCTCCCCCGGGACTGGGGACCTGTGGAGGGTTGGACTGGGCGGTGCTCCTTTGTCATAAACGCTTCCTGTTAATATAAACATAAAAACGGTTTATATTTGGAGAATAGACACATGCTTCGTTTGATTACTATTCCTATAAAAGCTCAAGAGTGAAATAACATGACCATTCACATTTTTGCATCAAATTATGTTTTACCCCCTAAATAGTTTTATTTGATGGTGACCTAGACAGATAATCAAAGGCCAATGCCCGACCTACATACACATGGAAACTGGGACATAAAGAGGAGTACAAATCTATGCGGGTCTGTACTTATTTCGCAATCAACAATTAAACGCATTATCTGAATCATAGTAATGACATTTGTAAAAAATTAACCGTCTTTGACTTCATGTAAATCGAACTAACACTATTACTGAGTCATCTGGGTGACATTTCAATGACAAGTAACACAAAATGTCAATTAACTTCGACCACTTAGCTACTCATGAACTGTTAATTGTCGATGACCTGTACCTAATTCAGCGTGCACTCGGACAGTTTTGCTTAACAGTCCCTTATTTAGTACATACACTGGTCAAGTGTAATCTGGTTGTCTTTAAAACTTCAAAAGGCCACAATTCTGACAAAATTCATTAAAATGGAGCAAAATACAATCTTGATCTTAAATTCATCAAGGCACTATCATATATTAAAAATCTCAATGTCCGCATCCTGCACGAGTTCAGGAAAAAAGCGCTAAAAATCAAGTGTGAAGACTGAGAAAGAGAGAGTGGCTGATAATCAATCAGACGAGGAGGAAACAAAGTCGCCTCCGAATTCATTGTTATGGGACGAAATTAAGTATCCATACATATATTTGACCACGGTTTGTGTATTGTCATAACTTGAAGGAGGGTTTAGCTTTCAGAATAACGGTCATCAAAATATTGACCTATACTTGAATCAGAAAGAGTAAGAATTGCGATTAAACATTGATCATTCATTTATCAAACTTTGAAATCTTTTTTTTTTACCCCCCACTGAAATTTCAGAGACACACCGAAGTCTGGGATTCCATGTCCATCATGTATGTTCTAAAAGATAAATACTGTTCATGTTAAATACCCGATTCCTGTCACCCTCTGCTGAATAAATACATGCTTTTGCCCACCTTTCTTCTTTTATAGTATTTTGTGATGTCCTTTGCTGTATTCATATATATGCTTATACTCACATTTCTCCTTCTATAATATTTTTTTTCATATCCTTTACTGTATACACATACCTTTCTCCTCCTATAATATTTTGTGGTATCCTTCATGCCAATGTGACTTAGTTCTGAACCCATGGCGTAACAACAAAATACTGTCTGTTATAGCCAGGCAGTTATTGGATATATAGTTAGTATTGTTTTGACACGTGGGAAGAGAGAAAATGGTATACGTGTAGAGAGGCATGATATATCAAATGTAAGCTTGTATCCAAACATGAAATGTCAACAGGATCAGGATTTCTTACCAAACACCGGCAAAATGAGACAAAATGAGACACTAAAGATAAACAGAAGTGTCGGGTGTGAAAGAATTCAGACCAGCCAACACCAAAAAACGGATCTAAATCCAATCCTTGAGCTATATATTGTATTCTGTAAAAAAAAAAATGTTACACGATTCATAATCTGTTTGTTGACACTTTTCAGTGAATAATGTTAAAAGGATGAATGTCTACAGAATCGCAATTCAGTACTCTGAAAATTATTCTTCCCAGTTATACTCTGAAGTTTACTCTTAAAAAGATTTGTGCAGTTCCTAATTTACAACATCCACAGAGTCTTTGGAGGCCATGACTTCTTTAAAAATGTTGAAATATTGATAGACATTAATTGTGCTCCTTAGCTATCCATCTGACTTACATACCCTTGATGCAGGATTTATGCAAAAAATATGCAAAATAATTTACACAACAATTCCGTCAATAAATTTTGAACGATGGATCCTTTGCCTAAAATCATTTACAAAATAAAATTGGTGAGTTGTGAGTTGATGCCGAGGAAGAAGGGGTCTTCAGTTATTAAATTAAAAAAATTCTTTTGTTCCCTCATCCTTCATCTAAGAATTGTAGAAAAGAAGTTGTAGATGATTATAGGTTTCGAAAATTGTATGTCCTAGACTGGGGTTTTTCATCAATACAAAAATCACATTGAATGTAATACAAATGCAACTCTTAATGTATAAGTTCAATTATTTAAACTACATTTTCATGACCAAAATTTTTAAATAAGAATAAAATGCTGACTGACGTTTTTCATACTAATTGTTAGTCCATTATTTATACGATGAATTGACGAAGGATTTTTTAGTTATTTCCCGATCATGACAAGGAGCACACGGCGGGTGTGACCGGTCAGCAGGGAATCCTCACTCCTCTATGGCATCTGATCCCACCTCTGATGTTTTGGAGGTCTGTGTCTGCTCTGCTCCTATTTTGCATTGTTTTATGGACTTTGATATTGAATACTGTCCGTTATTTCCATATCCTTCATGCATAAAACAACCAAATACATTTTCATACTTCAATATTACTGATTCTCTCCTTCTGTCAATTGATTTGAGGAAATAAGGGCACTCAAACAAACAAATAGGCAGAAGCGTGCTTGGTATTTTAACAAAGAGAACACTGCTATTCAATTTGTTGTTGTAACCTCCACCCCCAACCCCTTCCATTGCAACAAACACAGAACAACCAAAATTATTTTCTTAGTTGTTTTGTTTTAGTAGAAAAATTCATAACTCAATTTTTAATATATCATAGAGTTTATGTTACGTTAAACTAATTATCTAATTTTGTTGTGTTTACGTTTACTTTTACCTAGTGTTATCCGATTAAACTTGCGCATTCAGATACTAATGCATTGAAAAAGAGTACTAATAGTAGTATGCCTAGCTGGTGGTAATCCTTAAAGTGATAAATATTTTAAACCCAATCCTATAACTCACAGTTTCCTATTTTTTTTCGTGACTCTAACAAAACTGTGTTAAACACTAACAGTGATCAAATTCGTATTATCACACGTGTTGTAGTAACCACATGTTTGATTTTTAATGCTTCTCGTGACTTACATAGGTGGGATACCATTTTAATACTGAAATATTTGTGATTGAAGTAGATTTTATCTTATTAAAGGCGTGTAGACACTGTTAAAAATGCATTTTAAGATATTTAATAAAATATTATAAAGGTCTGCTTTAAAAGCTCTTTAATAAGGAAGTTATCAAAACTATGGATTTCGGGACATATATTCTTGCACTTTCACGAAGTAAAATTTATCCGAAACAGTTTAGGGAAGTAGAACTAAAGAAATGATATAACAATTTTAATCCTGAAACTTCAGAATAAAAAGTCTGGAAAGTCTGGAAAGCTAGGCAACTCATCAAATTTAATTGTCCGTGCTCGGTGATGTATGCAGTTTAAGCAAATTAACAAATTACAAAACACAGATGTTTGACGTGATGAGATGTCATTGTGAATTTTAATAATATTCATAATAATATTCATGTAAGTTCAATTCATTCATCTCAATTTTCATGACTAAAATTTCATAGATGTATTGATAAATTTAAAAGTACAAAAGAAAAGTTTGATGTTATATACCCCTCTAATGCTTAGTATAGAATATATTTCCTTCTTTTGTTCTAACAAAAACGTTAGGGAGAAACAAAATTTTTGTCATTATTGTAGGAATACATGTATGTGTTTTTTATCCAATTAAGGACATACGCAAGGTACCTTACCTACTGATAATTTTTCAAGATATTCTTAATTTAAACTTATGATACCATTACATGTTCTTAGACAAAAAATCAGCATGTGTTACCAGGGGTTTTGAAAAGATATCAAGTTTTGAAAAAAATTTCATTAATCAAAGAAAAATGTACAAAAATTACAAAACATAAATTCCAGATTTTTTTTCATCAAAAATTGTTTTAGAAGAGGTGTACAGATCCATATACAGACATAAAAAATATTGCACACAGGTCCTTCATTTAGTGGAACTCTTCAACTCCAGGGAAGAACCCAATAAAGTTCAAACTACGTTGCGTATGACCTTAACTGTAACTCAGAACATGCTATAAAAATTACCCTTTTTAAAATTCCCATTTATTTCTAAAAAAAACTAAATTCTCGTGCACAGCCTTTAAAATCTCCACTTCATTCATATTTTAGTGTGAGGATAATGAATTGGAAAGAGTTGGCTGGGAACATGACTCTGGTGTGATTACCTGTCAAGTTATCTTATTCTGAATACAGTTTTATTTTTTATCCATCATAATACTAGTCAAAACGTGATAAACAATGGGTTGTGGTGTTATGTTTTGGTGGTATAAAAGAATTTGGAAAACACATAAGGCCTTTTAAGTTTAAGTACAAGTTTCTTATTAACCACTTGTTTCGTTCTACACTAGATGTAGCTTACACTCGTTGATCTTGATATTTGCAGACAAAAATTAATTAATAAAAAATTAACATGTTTAAATCCGAACAAGACAAAGATGCAAATTAATTGTTTGATTTTGTGGAAGTTAAGTGTAATATATGGAAATAACGAACAGTATTCAAATACTCTGAAGTTGACATCAAAAAAGATACCTGAGTTTCTGATTGACAATATCTATGTGGTTTTTGGAGACCAGTTCTTCCAACAATCTATTGGAATTCCAGTGGGTACAAATTGCGCTCTGTTATTAGCAGGTCTGCTTTTATATTCATATGAAGCAGAATGTGAAAACACTGTCTGTGGCCTTCAACTCATTATTTTGATATATCGACGACGTATTGTCAATTAACAATGGCAATTTCCATTCCTATGAAGATACGATATATCCTGGTGAGCTTGAGATAAAAGATACCACAGAGTCTTACACATCTGTTTCATAGTTGGATATTTTACTTGAAAAAGACGATAATGGTAATCTAACAACCAAGCTCTATGACAAACGTGATGAATTTTACTTTTCTATCGTCAACTTCCCTTACAATGTACTTATGCAGCAATATACCTTCATCACCTGTATACGGCGTTTATATATCTCAGTTGATTCGATACGCAAGAGCATGCTCTACGTATGAACAATATCTAAAAAGAGGTAAATTATTGACAAACAAGTTGATGAAACAAGAATATCAGCACTCTCGTTTAAAGACATCATTTCGTAAGTTCTTTTGGTCGATACAAAGACATTGTCAACCAATACAGTTTATCATTGAGTCAAATGCTGACTGACTTTTTCATATCAATTGTTAGTCCATTTATACACTGAATTGACGACGGATTTTTCCGTTGTTTCCCGATCATGACAAGTGGCACACGGCGGGTGTGACCTGTTAGCAGGGGATGCTCTCTCCTCTATTGCACCTGATCCCACCTCTGATGTTGGAGATCCGTGTTTTCTCTGCTCCCATTTTGTATTGTTTTATGGACTTTAATATTGAATACTGTTCGATATCTCCATATCCTTCCATCAAGCTCAAAAATCCATCAAACAATACAAATTTTGACGCAGAGCCGGACCTCTAAAACGTTAGAGGTTGGATCAGGTGCCATTGAGAAGTGATCATCTTCTGCAGATTATTCTATAAGCCCCTCTTTCTTTCTGTAACATACCTGTTGTAAATCATAGAACTTTAAGGTCCATTGATTCTCTAGCAAGAGATAACTCTTAATGACATATATAATTGCCTATAGTTTTCAAAGCTGAGCCACTTTTGACCGAATTTGATCAGCTAGTTATTCTACAATAGCTTTTATTTACTTATATAATACATTCTTTTGAAGATCATGAGATACAGCAACATTTTTTTTTTGAATGAGCAGAGGGTTTTTGATTTTGAAGCGATAAAAAGAGAGATTTTGATTGTTCTATGCATTTGTCCCTCCTATCTTGACTTTCCAGAATAAAATATAATTTAATTCTAATTTAGAAAACAACTACGTATTATGCAGTAAATTATCGCAATATGTCTGTAAACAAATTATTATACCAATTAGTTTTAAATAAAACATACTGTTGTTTATGGAAATCATACAACAAGAAACAAAGAGAATGGTGACTGAGATCTTTGAGTTAAAATGAAATAATTGGAGATAATGAAGTTTCTGAGCTCAAAAATCTATAAAACATTACAAAACATAAGCAGAAGAAACACGGACCTCTAAAACATCAGAGGTTGGATTAGGTGCCATAGAGTGAGCATCCCCTACCAACCGGTCACACTCGCCATGTGCTCCTTGCCATGTTCAGGAAAAAAACGGAAATGTCCGTAAACAATTCAGTGTGTAAATAATGGCCTAACAATCAGTTTATGAAAAAGTCAGTCAGCATTTGGCGTATACTCTTGGATTGTGTTTGCTGACAAGGTCTTTGTATCGACCATAAAACTTACGAAATAATAACTTTAAACGAAAACTGCTGATATTCTTGTTTCATAAAATTGTTTGTCAATTACCCCGTTTTAGAAATTGGTCATACGTAGAACATGCTCTGTGTTTCGAATCAACTGAGAGATATAAACTCAATATGCAGGTGACAAGGGTGTTGCGTAAGTAAGGGAAGTTGACGATTGGAAGTTAAAGTCATCACGTTTATCATTAGCTTTGTTGTTAGATAACCATTGACGTCTTTTTCTAGTAAAATACCACAATATGAAACATATGTGTCAGACTCTGTGGTATCTTTTATTTCCACTTCACCGGGATATATCATAAGAATGGAAATAGTAATTGACAATACCTCGTCGATAAAAAAAAACATTGTTCTTTTAATAGGCAACCGAATATTGGTTTCAAGTTTTCAAGATAAATATTTGGCAATTTTTTCCCAAATATTGAGTTTCAGCTAGATAATTTGTGAAATGTTGAATTAATACGAGAGCTTTTTGAAATAGTTGTATTATCAATTTGTTTGTAAATAGATTTCCTGGTTTTTTTCCTTTTTCTTTTTTTTTTTTGGAAAATTCGTACGTAGAAAATATTCTTGTTCATAAGTAAAGTGGGCGCAATGAACTCCATATGCACTTAAGAAATGTTATATACATGTAATACATAGAAATATTATATAAAATAAACAAAGGGAGTTTATTTATATTCAGATTTATGTAAAAAGTGTGTTGTCATATTACAAGCTGTTTGTTTGTATGTTGTGTAAGGTCACTCTTGAGAATTTTTCACACATGTGGAGACGCCACCACTTGCCGGTGGAGAGCTGCAAATTTTGTCCTTTACTCGGAACAAATGGCCATTGAGCAGGGAGAAATCTTTTCCTGCCAGTGCCTACTTCGACACGGGACCTCGGTTCATACGGTCTCATCCGAAGGACCGGTCTCTTCGTCCCATAGTGAGGATCTACTTTGCCACTCCAGAACAGACTCTATAAGCACTGCGCCACGCAGGAGACGATTTTCCAAGTAAATTATACATTACATGAAACAAATGTGTGAGACTCTGCAGTTTCTTTTATTTCGAGTTAAAACAGAAATATTAATTGAATTAATGTTGGAATGAAAAGGAATATGGAAAATTGATAAAACGTCGTCGATATATCAAAATATAGAGCTGGAGGTCAAAGCAAGACACCTGATTTTCATGTGGAAGTATTTGAATGAGGTATTTTTGTGAACGTTTTCAGATATTAAAGTCAGTATAATTTGGCCTCCAAAGACAGCAAAGATATCCAAGCAACCTTTGAAAATTAACTTCGGGTACGTAACTGTACAATCAGAATGTATTTAAACAAAATAATTTGCCAATAAACACAGACAAGGTATTTAAATTCAATGGTTCCACATTTCGATAAAAAAAACAACAGCTGACTTTGGAATTCAAAATCCTGATGGAATTTAATTTATTCGTGGCGAAATGATTGTTTGGTTTGGAGAGAAAAAGCGGGCGGTGAATGCAGAATCATCCCTAAAGTCGCTTTGCCTGTTGCAAAATGTATATGACATTGCTCCAAAATTGAGCAAGACCAAGGTCTTTTCAGAGTTTGATGCTAGCAATGTATTCGGGTCCCCCTAGCTCCAGAGAGTTGTCACCTTTCTGTATTCAATACTCCTTTATGACGATACTGATTTTAGTGGGTATCTTTCGGAATATTTCAGCTCTTGAAATATTTCATCAACCTTCTTAATCTCGCATGTTCGAGATATAAATTGATAGAGCAGTCATATTTCAGCACCCATTAACACTTAAACTGTAGATAGGACTAAGGAACCATCATCTTCTGCAACTTGCTACGAAACAAAGCAATCAGGAAGAATTTCCATTCTAAGTTGTAAAATTTTTATGCAAGATTTTTAGCTTATTAAGCTAATTAGTACCAAGGTTGGAATTTTTTTACCTATAGAGAATATAATTTATATGAAGATCCAAGATGCTTCAAGAGAATAACTTACCTTTGACACTTTAATCATTGTATATTAGCTAGACTTAAGGTCATCATTAAATTGTGATGCTTTAAGAATCATAAGTATTTGTTCGTCTTTCAGAACCAATTATCAAACAAAACCACTGTATTCATTCAAATAACCTTACAGGTGATAGACGTTCTGCCATCTCAAAGTAACTTACTCCTAGAGAATCTGAGGAAGCTGATTATTAAAGGAATTGGGTTTTTGTGAAGCTTTAGGGATCGTCAACCTGTTTCTGTTGTGTTCTGTTGCTATATGACATAAGTAACTAAATCTTATAGCGTGTTCAATTACCTGGGAGGCGGTAGAAATGGACATCAGAGATGGTGGTTTGTAGTCTCCAACAGCGTCATATCCGTTGAATGACGTAATATTTTGCCTGTGTTTCCTGTTCCGGTACACTCTACACAATACAAAACAGACCACGCCCGCTACAACACCAGCCAGACCCAGGACGACGCCGAGAACGACGGCGGTTGTCATCGTCTACTTCCTGTAACACAATCGTAGAACGCTTGTTTACTGTATACTGGCAAATACCCGGTAATTTACTGAGGGCTTTCAGTATAATGATATTTGATTATTATTTGCATCGATACACCATCCCGATTTCATAGATTTTTTTTTAGAATAGGGAAATATCTGTAAACATATTATGGTACTTATCAACTTTCTGAAGAAATGAATCTTTTATAATTAATAAGAGATGATATATTCTTCGAGCTACTGGTTCAATCTTTTGAATTCATTTCTTTCTTTTCACTTCTTATAAATAACAGCTTTTCGGCCAGCTATAAAAATTGTGTTGTCACAAAATTACAGAGAACTGATTCCCAATGTACTGCATGTACTCCTTTGTAGCATCAAATTAGAACCAATTTATACAGTATATACAGAAAATATTGGAAAAAATTAGACGAAGGCCTACAATAGAAGGAAATTCTATGAAAGACTTTAATTCATTTTTTTTACCTAAAATAATTCACATGGTACATTGCAATGTAATTGCAAAATTGTTCAACAATGACTGTTTTGTTACCTTTTTGATAAAATCTTCGTTTTATGGAATCACTAAGCTTTTGTTACTCTAAATCAAAGTAAACAATCATTTTTATGACGCTATTATTAACATGTCGTATGTCGTATCCTGTTTATGTTCTTTGGAAACCACGAACTCTCTGTTTATGAATTCTAGATCTGGCTATAAATAGACCGTAAAATGGCGCCAGTCCTTCCTGTCCAACGAGTCCGTTTCCTTCACGTAATTGACATGATCACAAACTCCAGAATAAAGGATTGGATATAAAGTGATCACAGTTTCTATGTACCAACAATCGTTTGATTTATTTGATGTGCGTTATTCTTTTACTTGATAAACCCATGACTTTATTATTGTTTTTGAACAACATGAAAGGAACATTGACATCGATAACGAAGGGTAGTGCACCGCCGTAGATATAATCGTTATTTTATTTTATAAGATGTCGTTATTGGTATGGCTTTTCCATTCATTCTTTTCAAAGCTATAGAAAGGGCAACATTATAATTTGATAATGAAAATTGTGCATTAAATAACGTAACATAATGATTAATTGGGCATGGGTGATGGGAAATTACTTTCGACAAAACTGCATGTTTCTTTTAATTTTCTCTTGTGTGCATATCTGTGTAACCAAATGCAAGAATTGGGGACGGGTTTTGTTAAAAACAAGTAAGTAGGGGCTGCCCCTCTCAACCCGGATACTACATGCAGGTGCGTAAAAATGTTATACCCTGAGTCTGTGGAAGATAAAAAAGACAAATTTGAATTTTGTTAAATGAAAACATTTTTGGGGTCTTGAAAAACAAGAAAAGTGGACAACAAGTATAAGATGAACGAACACCAGAGAAAATAATATGTGATAGAAATAGGTTAATAGCCGTTTGAGCAAACCTTTTTTAATTACATATAGGTATATACATGCATGTATATAAAAATGAAGCATATTCAAAGAGGTATGTTGGAAAAAAAAACATGTATTCTTGTCAGAAATATTCAACAGAGGACCATATGCCAAACTGTCAGCTTTAAAACATTTAATGTTAAATGAGATAAAATAATTCAATCTTAATTTTTGAGTATTTTTCCCCTTATACTTGATATACTTATCATATACTATTACATTAAGAACCTAGAAAAAATTTAATTCGGGTCTCAGTTCATTTTTATCGAAAAAGGATGCTTTTTTATCAGTTCTATTTGATTACAAATAGGTTCCCATTATTGAATATCAACTTTTCAGACCAAAAATATATACCTTGATCACACTCAACCTTCATTTCCGGAAAAGTTCTAAAACGGAAGTAATCCGAAAAAGGTCGATTTAAGGGGGGACCTATGTCGTTTTACGTCAAAGCAGCGTTATTTGACGTCACAATAGCGACGTTTTTTTTACCGCTGACTTTTGCAACTGTGATTATAGGCATAACATTGTTATTAATCAGTAACGTACACAGTTTACAAAAAGAAATTTTTTCATGTATTTATGACAGTTTTATTTGATTTATGAAGATTGTTAATATTAGAATTCCATTCCTTTGGTTGATAATTCATAGCAATTTCAGTTGTGAAGAAATACCTCCGTGATATGCTGATATAAAAATGCAAAAAATATAAGATAAAATTTAGCAAAGACAGCGGCATCAGGGAAATATGTTTAATTTTTTTATTACCATTAATTGTATTTTCTGCATAAAACTAAGAAAAATTAAGAAATGTACTTGTACCTATATTTAATTACTGATTTATAGTGTATGTAGATTTTATTGTATAAAGTCATTCCTAGGTTCTATTAGGTGTTGGTTGTTGATGGGAAAAAAGGGGGGGGGGCAGAATGATTAGAATGAAGAAGAAAAAAGTTTATCTATTTAAATTATTTATTATCAAAACAAAATAATCGTTTTTGCAAAATAGTTTAATATTCAGATGTTTGTCAGTGCTAACTTACTTTTTTTTAGTGCAGAAAGGTCAATATTCATTACAGAAGAGTACAAAAATAAAAGAAAACGTCATATTTCTCGTTTATTTTATCATAAAGGTATACTTTTTTCTTTGTTAGAATATTGAGAGGGGTCATGTCTTTCAAAAAATATGAATTACAACATTTTCACACAAAGACTTTTTAAGATATTACCTGTTACGCATGTCGGAATTGTAAAAAATACGACAAGAAAAACGGGGTGATACTTACATTGTGCTTCTTGATAATTTTTCATGCAAGATGAATTGCAATGATTTTGCCTTCATTTTAAAGATACAAGTCATATAAATTAAATACATGTTGATTTCGAATGTGATTTGACATTTTTGATTCTTTTTAGCGCATATTTGGAGTAGAACAATAATGTCTGAAAATAATCTATTTTTAGCATTTCACACTGTTTTTCCACGTGCTCCTGTGTAAAAATAAGCATATAAAGGTATTGTTTTTAATACCTTAAAAATAAAAGGAAGTGGTCAGGAAAGAGATGTCAAAGTTTTGAAAATTTCACACAAAGACTTTTCGGACATAGGTCCCCCCTTAATATCAATGGCTTCTGTTCATGATTGACAAGAATTAGGTTAGACCCTGGAACATCATCCAGGCTTTTACAGCTCTCTTGCACACACAAGGCTTTGTGTATTGGGAAAGTCATTCTAATTGTAAATCAGTCAAGGTGGGAGTGGTCTCCCCTGATCTTATAACAAAACTATGTTGACCTTATGGCCCTGTTTTTCTTTCTTCCAGATAAGATCCCCCAAATTGTATAAAAAATAATTTTCTTTTATTAAAAAAGTGATGGACTTAAGATCAATATACAAAAAAAAAATTTGACAACCTTAACTTATTTTCCTTCTAGAAATAACTATTGATATCAAACATTGTTTTGAATTTCAGTTTTATATTGGTCTACTTAATATAGCTATACATAATATGCATGATAGATTTTTAACATTAACGTGAGAATATATTAATGGATTTGACATGATTTTAATCCACTTTATATGTGACAGATTATGAATGGAACATTTCTGTGGAGCTATTAAATTTCGCAGCAGTTGATTAAGCAGAAGCCGATCGAAGTGGTGTACATCTCTCACGCGCTGTTGTAATAGAGATTTTGTCCCCGGAAGGCGAACATCAGTCGTCCTTCGCTGCGGACATTATTCGTAATTTGTCAGAGCTTTACATTGGGGAAATGGACCGAAGCAAATGCGTTTAAATGATGCAGAGAGATTTACAAATAAACCAGCTTCCAACAGCTCTTCCGAATAATGTATTCTCAATGTTATTAACAAAATTTACAAACAAACAAAATAGAGAGAAAAAGATAAAATAAAAAGATTTTTAAAAAATACAATGATGTTGTATCAATCACTGAATGGAATTTAACAATCAGAGAATCTGATATCATAATTCAGATTACTCCAAAAGAGTGCCTAATTACTAACACGTAAGAAGTCAACATGGTAAAAAATAAACCCCTCTTCAGACTGTTTCTTACCTTTGTTTACCTGAATAAATCCTGGGAATCATTTCCTCCACCACAAAGCTCAAAATCTCGAATATCAAATCTCGAGAGAATTCATTATCACGTACACAAGTACATGACGTGGGGAGACCGAAAGGAAATGCCAATTGATAACTCTTTCTTCAGCATCCAGGTGAGTCGTATCTTGCTCTACGTGATATAAAATCTGAAGACTCCTGTCGACATGAAGTCGGCTTGGTCGGCTAAGAGCAGCCCCTGTGAAGACCGCCTATAGAAGCTGTCGTTAGCGAGTGGGCATTGAATCAATGACAAGTCTTTGTGCGGATCGGTAGCGATGACTTCGCTACATTGGCACCTCTTCCATTCGTATTACCACGCACCGAAGGCCTTTGCCCCCCAAAGAACAAATATACACCTGTAAAAATGATATTAAGTAATTCTTTTAATGAAATTAAATTCTTAACAGTATAAATCAAAATTTGCATTTACTATGAAAGTGTTCCATTCTATGAATTTTAATTGTTTTTCAAATTTATTTCCATAACCGCTTGATGCTGTATTAAATGCATTGATACATATGTCCACTCACGTGTGTTGACGGTCAGGGTTTACGAGCATTCACACTTCTGTTAAATCCAATTCATTCACAGCATCAATCGTTTGACAGACCTTTCTTGGTTTCTAGGCTTTGCTAGTCGATGGGTCGATCGCAGAATGCCAGGTTTAATGTCCGCACCACGTTATTATCAGCTCTTACTAGTTGGAGCTAAAGGAGATCATTATACACCAGTTGATTGTAACATCGCAAAAACCACTAGTCTCTACACGCTTTATTTCTCAAACAACTGCTCTGCCATCTGTGGTCAGTTCATTTATCTGATTTTGTTTCAATTAGTTTTCAATCACTCAACAAACACAATGAAAGAATTTCTGTCCAAAAATTTTTTTTTAATTTTTTTTATTGAATCATTGATTATTGATATTTGTTCCAAATTGCACTTAAGATTAAGAACAAAAAAAGAAGAAAGGTCAACGGCAAACAGAAATAGCAGTTCTCAGAATAAGAGACAATGAGGCATATAAGAAACCAAATAATTATACAATATGTATTTCAGTACACCTACGATTTAATTATCCTTTGCATAAAATCCTCTTTATTGAGCGTATAATGGCTTGGTTGTAGCATGAAATCTGACGACTTGTATGTCTGTTAATTACATCATCCTATACATATAGTTATTGATTACCTTTCAAAGGTGTAAATGAAAAAGATGGATTTCATGAGCAGTGTGAAGGCTACCTATTAGAACCAATATTATCAGATTATACTATGACAACTGGGATCGTTGCCGAGAATAATGAAGCCCTCTTTAGTTGTAGAAAGGTTTCTGCTGATCATAATGCAACACAACCCCCAACACCCATCAACATTCCTCTTAAAATGATTAATTTGAGTAATTATGTAACGATTAAAATGCATATTTTATATACAGAATATAAAAAATTATTATATTTTGTTTCGTCAGCAGAATCTAATTGACACGGTAAATATAACTAATACTAGTATTCTTAATTTAAAAAAAAGGTCCAGTCTCATAATTTGCAACCATATTTCACACTGGTGTCCACACCATGTATTCCATTAATTAATAATTAATTCAGAAAAATTAATAATTTAATTAATTAATTAAATAATCGGCTTTTGTTTCCAAGTTTTTTCATTGAAAAGAAAAAGGACAGAACCTCTACTTGACATTTGATTTTCTAACCTGAAATATATGGAGATAAAGAACAGTATTCAAGATCAAAAGTCCATAAAACAATACAAATTAGTAGCATAACAAACACTGACCTCCAAAACACCAGAGGTGGGATCAGGTGCCATGGAGGAGTGAGCATCCCCTGCATACCGGTCACACCCGCCGTGTGCTCCTTGTCATGATCGGAAAATAACGGAATCGAATTACTCAAAAGTACAGAGAGCCGGGCTCATTTACAGAGTAAAATGAATTTCTTACATGATCATACGTTTATATTGTATTAACAGATAAATAACAAGAATATCAGATTAAAAATTCTGATGAAAAAATTATTTTAAAACTAGCAATAAAAATTATAAGACACTGACAGTGAGTTTTCGATTCAAATACCACGGTCCGATTTTGTCAGAATCAAAATTTATCTGGTACTACGGCTGAATGTAAACAAACAGGCCAGTCTGGTTCGAGCCCTCTCCTGTTTTTCCTCGTTAGTGTAGAGAACTACAAAAACACTGATTATCAGAAATCCTTACGCTAATAAACTATGTTCTTTGACTTAAGACTGAATTTTTCGAAGTCATTACTAATAATGTTTATTTATTTAGATAAAACTTCGTTTTATTTATGTTGCTTTATTTAGCGTTTGTATTATCTCAGAAGCGGTTGAGAGTAAGAACTATATTTTTACACGTAACTTTAAAATGGCGACTATATATGGGGTTGACATCCTGTCATAAGCCCGGCTAAAAATCTGTCGTCAATTCAGAGTATAAATAATGGACTAACAAATAGTATGAAACACGTCAGTCAGCATTTGTCATGAAAAAAAATCCTTGACATGATAGTACAATGTATGTGATTTGAGGAGAATGAAAACCAAATATTCCTCTGTCTCCAATAATTCAGCAATGAAATTTAAAGTAGAATGATGAATTAAACGATCAATGTCTACTGGACCCAGTTGTAAAAGCATTTAACAATATTAACTTTGTGAGGTTCATTATTTTAAACTTTTTATATTAGAGGATCTGAAATATAATTTTGAAATTGATAATCAAAATCATACACACAGCTACCTTTCTACGGAGAAAAGTCTTCAAACTCTTATGACTGTTTTAAATATTTTCAATATTCCCATCAATCAAATTAAATGTGAATAAAAAGATCTGAACTCGATTAAACTACATTAAATTACTACAGACAAATATAGATATCGAGTTAAGAAAAAAATACACTAAAAGTAGTGTACTATTACTTAAAAAATCTAAGGATCTCTAGGAAAATTTTAACTCACAAAATTGTGCCAAAACTAATAACATTTTATTATTCAATTATATGCAACCATTCCCAAGATAAAATCTAATAAATATAAGTCCGGGTATTGGGATATTGAGACATCTTCAACAACTATGTTTTCCACTAAAATGGAAATCTTAAATTCACTTACCTTTTCATTAGTGGCTTTAAAACTATTTTGAAAAAAGAAAACAATCTGATTGTACATACATATTCCGAAGATGATATTCCAAAATAGACACCTCAACTCCAGCATTTAAAAAAAATATAGTACCTCAACGAAGAATCAGAATGGTTTAAAAACTAAATTTTCTAGACGACCATTCATACTATTTAATAAATTAATTT
The DNA here is from genome assembly GCF_032062105.1 of Saccostrea cuccullata. Classification (NCBI taxonomy): domain Eukaryota; kingdom Metazoa; phylum Mollusca; class Bivalvia; order Ostreida; family Ostreidae; genus Saccostrea; species Saccostrea cuccullata. The sequence continues at coordinate 470,163 of NW_026936290.1, forward strand.
TATAGGTAAGCTAAAACAAAGCTTGAAAATTAACAGTTGTTCAATAACCAGCATCCCTGAATTGTAATCGATCTTCGATTTACAATATTAAATTGCTTGTGAGTAATCATGAATGATTCCAGACTGTACACTTGGGAAGAAGTCTAAATTCTATGGAATAAAAATTTTTTTTTATAATATTATACATATACATACTGAATACGTATGGCATTTCAAACATTGCAATAAATGACCTTTTCAATTTCTATTGTATAATTTTCTTTTTGTATTGTAAAAGTTTTATTCATATTCAATAATTTTCCATTTATATTGTATAATTTTAAATTTGTATTGTATAATTTTCCATTTTGGATTATGCATTTTTTCTATAATTTTCAATTGTATTGTATGATTTTCCATTTGAATTGTATGATTTTCCATTTGTATCGTATGATTTTTTTCATTTGAATTGTATGATTTTTCATTGGGTTTGTGTTTTTTCTATCTGTATTCTATAATTCCCTATTTTCTATTTGTATTGTAAAAAATCATTTGTATTGTATAATTTTTATTCGTATTCTATATTTTCTATTTGCATTGTATAACTTTTACTGGTATTCTATATTTTCCATCTGCATTGTTTAATTTTTATTTGTATATATTTTCCATTTGCATTATATAATTTCTTATTTGTATTCTATAATTTCTTATTTGTACTCTATAATACCTTATTTATATTTGATTATTTTTCATTTTTTCTGTCTTTTTTCTGAAAAAGTGAGAAATCAGGAAAAATCTTTGCAGGCAAATATGTACTTTTAGTGAATACATTTTATATAATTAATTGAAAAAATGTTCGAAAATGGAGAAAAGGTCATAATTATTCAGCAACATGCTTTTAGAATACACTCAATTCATGGCGTTTAATTTCATTTCAGATGATAAATGTCAAAGTATTCACATTTACAGACCAGAACATGTACAGAGTTCTGGATAATTCAATATCATTTGATGTGGTTATCGATGAGGTAATTTCAATGGGTTTGCGTTTTCATGCAACATGGCCACAGCATCAGGGTTATGTTCCTTTAAGATTGCACGCAATCTCATTGTGTATCGAAGGAACCCCTCCTAGCAAGTCGTAACTAATTCATTAAATGAAACATTGGAGCTCCAGTGAACAAAAATGAATTTATATGAAGCAAATCGATTGGAACTTAATGGAAGAAATAAATGATCGCAATGTGAATTACAAAACATTCAATAACCAGATGAGACTTCAAGGATTTAGAAATTGGGTTATGTAACTATAAATAAATCTAATCGGAAGGCAAGATGCTCATTGGCAAGAAGTTTCACCTGAATAACACATGTACCTCTTCAAATGAGTTTGTCGTAACTAAAGATAGCATTTCCTCATTCTTATTTATCCCTAATATACAGCACAGTAATGTATACAGATTGTACATTCATTTGATGTGACTTATCATTTGTTGTCAGATGTCCTGGGAGAAATAATTCAATGTTAATTCCTTTTGCTGCACTACATTAGCATTTTGAAGCCATGATGTTGATAAGTTTATTTAACACAAGTCCCGAAAACAGTGAATAAAAACAATTGCAAATCGGTGGGAAAAAATTCAATAAGTAAAATCCCCTAAAACATCAGGATTGGATCAGGTGCCATGGAGAAGTGAGCATCTCTTGTCGTCCTTCAACACCCCTTGTGTTGCAAACATTAAATAAACCGTAGAGATTTCAATGTGTAAATAATCTGCTCACTTATAGTATGAAAAACTTAAGTCACGAATTCATTTAATTTAGCAAGTTCTATGGTTGAACAAGCGACCTAATAAGCAAATGAGATCATCTGTACTTACCGATAAGGTCATTGTTTCGACCAGAGAACTTGCAAAATGGTGACTTTATTTAAGACATACTCTTGATATTCTTGCTTCATCAACTTGTTTTCAATGGCTTGCTTCGTTGTAGAAATTCTTCAAAGAATATGCTCTTCTTTAAATACAAGTATCGACTTAATCAAGAAACATAAATCATATATAAAGGTGGAACGCAAATATGGGGAACTGACAATAGGAAAGCTGATGTCATCACGTTTATTATCAAGTTAGATTCAATTTCACGGGTTTTTTAATCATTGAACATTTACTCTTAAAGTAATTCATTTCACACAATCATCTTCTTTTTATGAGAACTTAAAATAATCAGTGAGTATACATGCATCATTTTCAATTATGTAAGAGTGAATGATTAAATATAGTATCCAATTCATAAGTGTAGCTTGCTTTCTAAGAATATATATATATTATTAAAAATATCAAAATCTTCTCATAACACTCTAGAATTAGAGTTCTTTTAAGTCTTTCAAAGTATATCGGAAATATTTTTCGTAACTCCTTGATTTATTTAAGGGGAATAATTCGTTTGAAATAAAAGATTTTTTTCTTAATAAAAATTGCGATTTTAACTTATTTCCAAACAAAAAGATATTAAAAATATTGAACAATATACTCATTGGCTTCGAATTTCATTTAAGATATTTATTAATTAAATTATCATTATCTGTAAAGATCAGAACATGTACAAAGTTCTAGAAAACACAGTACGAGGGTTGATCCAAAAGTTCGTGGGATTTCTTCATATTTTATTTATTTGTAAGTGAAATTGGTTGAAAATTACAAATGAGAATATAGACACTTGTAGAATATTTTATATAAAAATACATCTTTAAATATTTATGAAAGTAACTCTATGGCGGTTGCCATAGAAACGGTTGTTTGGAAATGCGGGGGAGACATTAACGCGTTTATTATCATTTAATTCTTAATACATGAAATAAGAATAAAACCGCCTTATGTGGTATATAAAACAAATATTATCATCATTATTAGGATTGCTTGATCTTTTATAAACCTTTGTGTTAGAGTTTTACTGATTTTACTGGATATTTAGTTTATTAGTTGGTGATTAATTGTTCATCTTAAAGTTTTTAGACAACGTCAAGTTTCGGGCAAGTCATTAGTTTTGTGAAAACCCCGGATTTACTCTATCTTAAACGCTTATTTTATTGACAAAAGCTGGGGAAAATGCATTTAATTACTGGTTTTCCAGTGGCATAAGAAATTTAAGGAAAATAGAACTTCCATGAACGTTGATTAAAGGTGTGGCCACCTGTTGGAGGCTCTGTTTTAAGCGTTTACATCCCTAGGCAAATTAAAAGCCTTATTGGACCTTGTTAGGTGACGTATTGTTCTTGACATTGCTACTGAAATTGAAACATCATATGGAAAGATGAGGAGTATTTTGAAATATGAGTGAAAAATGAAGATAAGTTTTTGCGAGAGGATACCCAGGCTTTTCTTGCGAAAAAAAATGAAGAAAAGGGCGGCATCTTGTAGAAATACATATTCGAATTGGAATTTAGGGTGAGATGCTTCTATAACGTGACGTGACATATCAGACTTGACGTAACGTAAAAGTCTCCCCCGGGTTTCACAACAATCCATTTTCAGAAAGCTGATGTGACCTTATTGGTAATTGGAAAGTGGTGAAATTTTCCAATATTGTTGCATTATGACTCTTTATTATAAATATGCCTGTTGTTTGCTTTCATCAAATTACGATAAAATTTTAGAAAGAAATTCCACGAACTTTTGGATCAACCCTCGTATTGTTTGAATATGGTAATGAATGAGATAGTTCTCATAGATTGTCTTTTACATGCAACTAGGTAACAAAATGAGGATAATGTTCCAAACGATTGCACGCAATTTCATGACCCTGAAAAAACCACTCCTAGCAGGTCGTAATTAATTCATTAATGAAGCAGTGAAACACCAGTAAGCAGAAGTAAACTAATTAGGAGCAAATCAATAGGGACCGAATGTCAGAGATAAATTATTGTGCTGAAAAGTACAAAACACTCAATAGATAAAGTCCTCTTGGTATCTATTCATATAATAGTGTTGGGCTTTGCATGCTCTATACCTAAATAGTAGTTATTGTTTGGTACAAGGTGCAAGAGCCGAAGGGATGTACTAACATGTTTATTAGAGGTGATGAAACATTGGAAATGAAAAATACATTGTCGTTTTTATACAACAGTCAGCATAATAATAACAATAGTGTTGTGTGAACAATAACAATAGTGTTTGTGAAATACCTTCAGAAAGGTGTACTAAGTGATGGGTTTTTAGTATATTAATTTTGTTTTCTAAAACTTTTATGAACAACACAGAATGGTCAAGTAAACTAAGTACTTATAGATATAGAAGCCGCTAGCAACGGCTGCTTTTTAAAAATATATTCCCTATATTTCTTTATAAATCAAACTCTACGTTTCCCAAACATAAATGAACCCAAAAAGACTTTTTAGACAAGATTTGAACATTGGCTTTCCAACTGCATATAAATTTCGCCAAGTGAAAGGTAAAATCCTGATATGCATGTATATATCCTGGCCTTTCATAAAAAAAATCAAAAAAGTAAAAAAAAATTAAACACGTCCATTATACAATTACTTTCACATTTTCAAACTTGTAAAGTAGACAGTGAATCATAAAATATCAATACTATATAGCAGGTGAAATGAGTGAATTCTGTATCCAGACATAGACATTATATAATATAAAGCGGTTCATACATAACAGAAGCACTGCTGTCAATGAAAAAAATTCCTACATCTTTCATTAAATGCTTTCCTGTCTTAAGTTACATATGTGTTGAACCTTTGCTGTTTCCAGGTAAATTAATTAAGATGTAATGCTTCATAAATGGATACTTACAGATTTTCACTTTCCTTTACATATCTTCATTCAAATGTTGCGTTTACGTAACAAAATATTGAAAGTACTCTAGATAATTGACTTAATTTTGGCGAGACCTTATTTTCGCGATATACGTATATATTTACTCTTCATTCGTGATATAAAGAAATATATTTTTGCGACCACACTGACTAACACAAATACGCAAAAAATAAAGTTGTCGCTAACAAAAAGTGATTGAAGTACTGGGGGTATTAACTGGAATCCTAAAGAAGGAAAAATTGTTATGTCGACCCGACAGAGCAGTTTAATTTTACTTGACTTGTTAAATCAGAAGGTAATACTTTTAACTTCCATCTAATAGGCAGGAGAAGGAAATGAAATCCAAACATAAAGAAAGGCCTACGTATTATAGAAGATGGTTGTCAGCGCAAGTCGGGTCTTTTATGAGCAAAGCACAGACAAAAATAGAACAATTAGCCTTTTATAGAGAATGCGTAGGAACTTTTTCTATGTACACTTTTTAATGCTTTTTCCCAATAGGAAATAACATGTGATCATTGGTGAACAGAAATAAATCTTGAAAAATTAATTTAGTACACTTTTTATTTGGATGTTTTCATCGTGAAGTGATTGCCTATATAAATGCCACTAACTATGGTAGTACACAATCTGAATTCCAAGAAATTGCTACAATTTGAAAGTTAAATTTGAACATGATTTTAAAAATCAAATTTAAGATGTAAAGAGCATGTTTTAAGTGAAACATCGATACAGTAGAGGTTAAAAGCCAAGACAGTAACATTTCAATGTTACGACTATATCATGTAGGAATAGAAATTAGGCATTCTTAAGTCTATTTCAAACAATTCTAATCAATAATTAGAAAGAAATATATAGTAACATACTTAACACATGGAAAGAGCTAAGGTTCTAGATCAGCAAATTAGGAACCCATCCTTATTGCGGATTCGAATCCAACTGGAAGACGTCAAGACCGGTCCTTTGGAAGAGACCCTATAAGCTGAGATCAGTAGGCGTTGGCACTAATGAAAAAGATCCGCCATTGCTCTATGGTCTAGACGGTGGAGTTTAGGTCTAAATTTGTAGCCTTCCACTGGCAACTGGTGTCGTCGTTTCATATGAATCAAAAGAGAGACGTCAAAGAGCAAGAAGACAATCAAACACAGAAATTCGCATTCCAACGCAGCATCTTCTCTTACTATGCTAATGTACTCATAAATAGAAACTTATTTGAAATTAAAAATATATATATACGAGGGATAATCCAAACGTTCGTGGAATTTCTTAATATTTCATTCATTTATAAGTGAAATTGGTTGAAAATTACAAAAGAGAATAAAGACACTTGTTGAATATTTCAAATTAAAAAATATTTTAAATATTTCTGATAGTAACTCTATGGCAGTTGCCATAGAAACGGATGTTTGGAAATGCGGGGGAGACATCAACGCGTTTATTATCATTTTAATTCTTAATACTTGAAATGAGAATTAAACCGCTCTTCGTGTTATAGAAAACGAAAATTATGTCATTATTACGATTGCTTGATCTTTATAAACCGTTGTGTGTGTATTTTACTGATTTTACTGGATATTTTGTTTTTTAGTTGATAATTTATTGTTCATCTTAAGGTTGTTAGACCGTAGACGACGTCAAATTTCGGTCAAGTCATAAGTTTTGTGAAAATCCCGGGATCACTCTATCTTAAATGCGTATATTATTGACATAGACTGAGAAAAAATGCATTTAGGCACTGGTTTTCCAGTGGCGTAAGAAAATGTAGAAAAAAGAACCTTCGTGGACGTTGATTAAAGGTGTGGCCGCCTTTTTGAGGCTCTGTTTTAAGTGTTGTCCCTCTTGATAAATTGAAAGCGTTAATAGACGTTGTCGGCTGGCGTACTGTTCTTGACATTGCTACTGAAATCGGAACATCATATGGAAAGATGGGGGTATTTTGAAACATGAGTAAAAAATGAAGATAAATTGGTGCGAGAGCATACCCAGGCTTTTCTTGAGAAAAAAAAAAATGGAGAAAAGGGGCAGTATTTTGAAGAATTACGTGTTCGAATTTGACATTAGGGTGTGTTGATTCTATAACGTGACGTGACATACCTAACTTGACGTTACGTCGAAGTCTCCCCCGGGTTTCACAACCATCCATTTTCAGAAAGCTCTTTTGACCTTATTGGTAATTGGAACATGGTGAAATTTTCCAGTATTGTTGCATTATGACTCTATTTTATAGATATGCCTATTGTTTGCTTTTGTCAAATCATGATAAAATTTTAGAAAGAAATTCCACGAACTTTTGGATCAACCCTCGTATATACCGTAAATCTAGAAATTGTTACGTCGATTTCATTTTAAGAATCCGGGTCAAAATGCTGTTGATTAATTTTTACGTTTCAAAATTTCGCGAATGACCACTGCTTTGTTGACATTTTCTTTTGATGATTTATTTTTAAGACAAATATTTTTGCGAATGCAATGAACTCGCAAATTTGCTAAAAATTTATCTACAGCTAAAATTTCCAGATTTACGGTATAAAGTAATCAGCTTTAATTTGAAATGTTAATTTCGACAATGAAAACGTGTTTGATAACAAGAAAAAAAATAATAAAAACGTTTTTGCATTGCGTTTAGTCATCTACAAATAAATCTTTTCCAAATTATTATTGATTTGTTCAATATATCCACCATCTTTCTGATAAATATGTAAGACTGACGGTGGATGTGACCCATCGGGGATCTTTCTCCTTTAATGTACCTGTCCTATTTCTGCTGCTGACAGGGGGCTGTGTTTTGCACTGTTCAAGATTTATATTTCCTGCTGGAATAATGTGATTAAAATCTCTTCGAATCTTCAATCTTAAATTCTTGGTAAACCCAAAAATTGATAAAAACATAACACAAAAAGCATGCACCAAGTACGATGTATTATCACTGAGACTGGCTAATGACAAATGACTTGATGTTACAAAGATCTGAAAATAAACTGTTTAACAACATCTTTGACATTCTTTCCTCGTTATTGTGGCTAATTGCAAAGATAAACACTGTTGATCAATTGGATTTGGACATATCTTATTATGCAATTATACATACACGGATTGGGCAGCAGGCATAGCCTATATGAGCCCTCTCCACAGACTCAAGGTTCATAAAAATGAACAAAAGACTACATAAGTCAAAAAAAGAAAAAAAAATCACATCGTCAATAATTTACAATTTAGTAACACAAAATTGATTGAAAATTCAGCAGGGAAAAAAGTTAGTGTTGATTATTGTTTTCCATCTTCATTTTTCAACTGATTACTCCTTCTACCCAATGAATAAAAAGGACTCACAGCTGTTATTGCCGGTCAATAGGGGGTGCTTACTTATTTCGACACTTGATTCGACTTCTGCTGATTTTAGGTTCGACTTCTGCTGTTTTCAGGTCTTCGTGCTCAACCGAGCTCATTTAAGATTCTACCTAATAGGATTCGCATTCTATATTATATTTCTGAAATCAATCACTTGTGTTATCTTCAGCCTTTAAAAATATGATTCAGCTAAATTGCACTAAATTTAATGTTTTTGAATAAAAAAAATTGAAGATTTCTATAAAATTGACTTGATCTCAGTTTGTTTTTCTAGATGTAATTTGGGATCAAAGTGAACTGAAAAAAAAAACTGTTTCATTCAAGGCTTTATTTTGATGTAGAATTGAGGAACATTTATCAATATGATGAAGCACCCAATGAAAAATTACGTAACATTACAACAAAAGATATGGACATATTTTTATTTTAATTCAAAAGCTATCTATTGCAGTGACCCTGCTTGAGAGTAAATAAGTGAGAAAAAATTAAGTTTTTACACAAATCCAAGCAGGATTGATGTTGAAACCTAATTCCTCGAGCGGAGTAATTTTCATCTCTTGTAACCCTGTTGTTATTTTCTCTTAACATCATCAGCCAACATGAACCTTTACAATGGATCATAATGACTACCAATGTAGGACTTAATATGTATTATCAGTACACGCATTAGGTTTCAAACAAACCACGGCAACCTGAAAATAACCACGTAAATCACTCGCCAGTATAAACACGAATGGATGCAGCCCTGAAAAGGGAAATTCGTCCTGTAGCTCTGAATTTGAATCCTAACATCAAAAACAGTGTCTGCTCAACAGTTGCTACGGTAAAAACAAAGAAAAGCAATTAGACCAGAATCAATAATGTCAAAAACAGGAAGGCGCTCTTCAGAAGCACGCGGAGCAGACGTCATTGACGTGGCAGCCATGTTTATCTTGATGGACTGGAAACAGCCTGATAATGTGATACACAGTATTTCATGTTCTGTGACTTCGTTATCAAGCCAAACAGATGATTTTTTCCCCTCGAAATGGACCGCGGAAGATGGTTAATAAGTCTATCGATTAATTGTTTCTGTCATGTTTTGGCCCAAGGTCAATAATTCTTGAAGTAGCGCTTCGTGCTGTTATTGTTCATAAAATCACGGTAGAATAGGATTCTCTAGTAGTATATTCACTATTCATTTTAATCTGACATTGACTTTTAATAAAAAGTACTTTTTCTAAAAAAAAAAATGTTAGTCTCATCAGAATTAAAGGTTTAAAGTAGCATTTTCATTGTTTAAATAGTAGCATAACATTTTTGAAAATAGTTTCGCTTTCTGAATGACATTAGTAGAAATATCTTTCTCAAATCAGTCATTTCATTATTCTTGAGTAAATTTCAAACTTCTTAAAGTGATGTGATCCACTTTGATGTGCATTTTTACCTTTCATAAAAACATCAAAGCATTTCTTCTTAATTTCTTATTAATCAAAAGTTTTCAAATCCAAAAATCTTAAAAATATTAGTTTAGAACACATTTCAACAATCACAAACTTTATAGGACAATAATTACCAAGTACTTGTAAATTAATGTTGCTTTGTTCATTTAGCTCTTTGTAAACACCATTCTTTGTCTTTTTTGTCTTTCCTCATTTGTCTAGTTTTAACAAAATCTTAATTATTTCAATAATAAGGAAACCAATTACTCTCAAGCATTACGTGCTATCTGATACTAGATTCTAGTCCTGTTCCTGTGTTTTTATCCTTTCTCAGCAATCTCATCAATAATCTTGCCTTTCTTAACAGGGACCTTTTGCTCTTTTTCTAAACCTATTGACGTAATATTAAACGATACAAGACAAGATACAGACTAGTTACATCCTATGAAAAAAAAATCTTCCTGATAAAGAGGCCAATTGATTTGTAAGTCACATGATCTCTTTCAAGTCATTTTGTATAGATTTTCTTGATACTTCTCCTCAAGCATCCGGTTAGTATAGAATGAAACAGCCTTCTTGCAAAATATAATTTCCGACAATTTCTAAGTTGGCATTTTGTAAAGTTAAATAAATGTGTGGAGAAAGAGTGAGATATTTCATACAATAAATCAATCAGCAGTTTTTTACGTGTAAATAACTCTGCTTACTTTGCAAAGAGCAGGTTGCTTTGAAAATATGAAATGACTTTAGACTTTGTTTCCATTATCGCGTGATAATAATACATACGATCTATAATAAAAATTACATTTTCTCCCAGAAATAGCGCTTAAAGAGTTGCAGAATTATAAATTGCTTAGCAGAGAGAGAGAGAGAGAGAGAGAGAGAGAGAATGTATTTGGTTCTGAAATGTTAGTGTCATAATTTTAAATTACGGCATCCAGAGCCAACTGCCCCCATTTTCAATTATTACTAAAGGCAATTATATAAGGCAAGTATGAAAAGAACAAAAAGCTTCTCTATTGATTTATTGTCCATTCAAAAGGTTCTCCAAGAAAAATTATCAGGTTCTATTCTAGTGCTAGATTTACTGACAGAAAGCAACGAATCTTTTGTGATAGTTTGATATAGTTACCGAAAGAAAACTTTTATTTTGAACATGTTTGTTTAAAATTTCTAACGGTATGTAATAAAATCACCTAAAAGCAAGTTTTGAGTCTATCTCGTAAACCAGATCATAAAATCATTTTTACACATGACTGTAGTTTGTTTGCATGCAGATAATATGAGATTAAATTTATTAATACTTTAAAACAAAAGTAATATCTCTTATTACGTAACAATTTAATGGCCTAATCTATTTTTTAACCTGGTCAACTTAAGGTTCAATATCTAATTCGTTTTATAAGAACTTAATCAGGTACAGAAACATTTGGCTGGATTTTTTTTTTTTTAATTTTGTTGAAACTGATATATACACGATGATCTTTTTTGGAGTTATTTTCTAAACTTTGAACATTGCCATGAACCAATATGCTATCAAGCAGTGAATGGTTGTGAATTTCTTATTATTCAGAATGCATCGTAAGTCAGCGTTTTGGTATTTTAGAGAGCTTACTCAGCTAATCGATGTTTATTATATGTATAAAATTGATACGGAATTAAAATTTAAAAAAAAGTAACAGGAGAATCATAGCCCAGGTTGCTTACCTGTCTAACTATAGTCCTTTAATAGGTTCTTTTTCCTATATATTCTCATATACAATTTGATCACCTCTAATAGTCCTGGCCTATTCACAGGGTTTATGATTTAAACATACTTGTACCTAAACATTATTTTTTAAAAAATATTTCTGATCATGACATTGCTGTTCCGGTGAATTATATTTAAAAAAAAAATTGTATGTACTTCTGTGTAAAACTTGGATAGTCCTAAATGGCCACATGCTACCTACTGATGTTTATGATTTGCTCAAACTTTAATATAAGAAAGATTTTCCGTATATATACACATACAAAACGTTAATCACCAACAGTTGCTACAAACTACTCTTGGAGTCATAATTTGAACAAATTTGAATCTAATTTACCTTAGGATGCTTCCATATAAATAAGATTGATTTTGGCTTTTCTCTTCTTGAGTAGATTTTAAAACATTTTTTTTTGTTATATGCCTATGTAAAATTTAAATCGTTCATAGAGATCACACCTCAGCCCTTGAATATGCACAAAATGTCCATTTTTTCTGGCCCAGTGGTTCATGACAAGAATATTTAAGAAATAAACAACACTTTTAAAAAGTTCTCCGGGAATTGAACTTAGTTGGTACTCAGTAGATTGGATCACGTACCAACTTTCCCAGAGAACTTTTTTTAAAATTGTTGTTTATTACTTAAACTTACATTTGAAATGAATAAATTCCGAGTAAAACTGAATTTATTATACGAACGGGCCGCCGTATTGTTATGCTGTGTCGTGCAATGACCTAGAAGTCGTTTGGTCTTAAAAGTTTGCTTCGCTCCAACATTTGAATATTTACAATGATGTTCAGCAGTCCAGTTCATGAATTCCTTGCTTAAAATGTAAGAACAATGATCCCTACTGAGAATAATCTTACTATATTATGAGTTCTTAATTTATTTAAAGTCAAAAGCGGTGTTATCTCCTGCATAACATAACATTACACAACTTCAATAGAATTTCGGATTAAAAAGTTAAGTGTGACTTAGGCTAATTATAGTATTTAAAACATTCTTCACACCGAAAAGAGATCTATTGAACATCTGTTGAATGAAAAATATCTATATGTTTCAGGTATTGTATCCTTTTCATCGCTTTTAGCTCAATAGTTCCGAAACCAGACTGAAATATATGTAAACAAGATATCATCTCGCCGTGTGATTTGACGCCTGACCCCAAAATAAGTTCATACAAAACCCTTCCCAATTTTCGATAATTATCTCCCTTTTGGAGGTGGAAGTGACCACCTATGTATTGAACAAACTCAAACTTCTATACCCAAGAATGATCTGTACAGCCAGCTGTACAAAATTTGGTTAAAATTTTCCAAGTGGTTCTCCCAAAAAGATAAATTGTAAACACAACAACGTAGACGACAGTGATGACAGACAGGAAACAAATTTTGATAAAAAGCTTACTGGAGCTGTCGGTTCAGGTGACCAAAACATTAAAACAAGAAAGCGCTCACCTGAGCACAGCGGCTTGATTTACCCCCCCCCCCCCTCCAGGCGTTCATCATTTGAACAAACTAGAATCTACACTACCTGAGGATGATTCCATATAGATATCACTAATCATAGCTTTGAAGTACTTGAAAAGAAGATTTTAAAAGGTTTCCCTATATATCCCTATGTAAAACTTGGGTCGGCCATTTTGGCCCCACCTTAGCCTCGGGGGTCATGATTTGAACAAACTTGAATCTGCACTACCTGAGGATGATTCCACATGAGTTTCATCTTTCCTGGCCCAGTGGTTCTGGAGAAGAAGATTTTTAAAGATTTTTCCTATATATTCCTATGTAAAACTTGGGTCGGCCATTTTGGCCCCACCCTAGCCTCGGGGGTCATGATTTGAACAAACTTGAATCTGCACTACCTGAGGATGATTCCACATGAGTTTCATCTTTCCTGGCCCAGTGGTTCTGGAGAAGAAGATTTTTAAAGATTTTTCCTATATATTCCTATGTAAAACTTGGGTCGGCCATTTTGGCCCCACCCTTGCCCCGGGGGTCGTGATTTGAACAAACTTGAATCTGCACTACCTGAGGATGATTCCACATGAGTTTCATCTTTCCTGGCCCAGTGGTTCTGGAGAAGAAGATTTTAAAGATTTTTCATATATATTCCTATGTAAAACTTGGGTCGGCCATTTTGGCCCCACCCTTGCCCCAGGGGTCATGATTTGAACAAACTTGAATCTACACTACCTGAGGATAATTCCACATGAGTTTCATCTTTCCTGTCGTGGTGGTTCCTGAGAAGAAGATTTTTAAATATTTTTCTTATATATTCCTATGTAAAACTAGGGTCGGCCATTTTGGCCCCACCCTTGCCCCGGGGGTCATGATTTGAACAAACTTGAATCTACACTACCTGAGAATGATTCCACATGAGTTTCATCTTTCCTGGCCCAGCGGTTCTGGAGAAGATTTTTTAAATTTTAACAAATTCATGATTATCTCCCCTTGGAAAAGGGCGTGGCCCTTCATTTGAACAAACTTGAATCCCCTTTACCCAAGGATACTTTGTACCAATTTTGGTTGAAATTGGCCCAGTGATTCTTGAGAAGAAGATGAGAATGTGAAAAGTTTACGACGACAACAACGACAACGACAACAACGACAACGACAACAACGGCGACAGACAACGGACAAATTTTGATCAGAAAAGCTCACTTGAGCCTTCGGCTCAGGTGAGCTAAAAAAAGACAAATACCACCAAACAGGTCGACTAAGGTAAGGTAAAAATAAAAAAAACATAAACCAAAACACCATAGAACCGAATTTGAACACCTATACCAGACCAATCAAAACATTCGAAGCTAAAGTAAACATTAATAAAGACTCGTGATAAATAAAAGAAAGATTATTTCATGGCGAGATTTCCCATTTATGACCATCTACATAAATTGTGTTTATAGAAGGAAGAATACCACACAGGAAGTCTTTCGGAGGGGTTACTATATAATCTGTTTCCCAGAAGAAGTCTCCCTTTATAACAAGTTTTCCAGGTACAAGTCTTGCAGTAAGAGAAATCTCAATATACAGGTTTATACTCCTCATCAGCCCCTGATTTTACCTCAGGTAAGTTTAGAAGATTAGGTTTTTGCCCTCTTATCGATTTTACAATGGGTGTTTGGTGGCAAAAAGTAAAAATACAATGAACTTCCCCTTCATTGTAATGGTTGAAATAAACACACTTTTTTTCAAATGCTGCTGTTGCATTTATCTCAAGTTAGCCGTTTCTGCTGCAATGCTATAATTCTTTGTAGGGATAGAACGCCAGCGATTTTCTATTAAAAATATATGGAGATAACGAATAGTATTTAGAAAAAAAAATCATAAAACAATTCAAAATAGGAGCAGAGCAAAGACAGACCAAAACATCAGAGGATCGGGTGGGATCGGGTGCCCCGGAGGAGTGAGCATCCCATGCCGACCGGTCACACCCGCCGTGTGCTCCTTGTCATGATCGAAAAATAACGGAAAAATCCGTCGTCAATTCATTCAAAGAAAAAAAGTTATTCCTTCGGATCTGAAGTTTCCAATTTCCATAATTCCCACAACCTGCACTGAAAACATAAATTTGTCACGTTGACCAGATTTGAAGTCATTTTCTTCCGTTCAGTTAGTCAATACATAATGTGACTAAGTCTCTGGTCAACTTTGACTAACTGGTCATTTTGTTTATATTTATTGGCGGGAAGAAACAGTAGCGTCGGTCGCCATTTTCATCCCAGGAAAACTGCATGGAAGTCATGGTATGTCATGTTTTGTTGTTTTCTTGTTTTAGACAAATAATTCTATAAAAAACTTATTCAAAAAATGTTCTACAGAGAAATAATGTTGTAATAAACAAAGTACTCGATATTTTTCCTCAATAGTTGTTGTATTTTACATTATTATGATACATGTAGGTTACGATGTGGGTTGATTGTGTTCAAGCAGATTTTTGCATATTCACTTAATGCAAACAGCTCTAATCGAACTTGGTCTAAAATTAAACAATTATTACTTAGGTATTATTCTTTTACAACTCACAGTATGGCATGGACTCTCAACTACCACTGAATGGACAAACAAATCAAAATACAATACCTTGTTACGAATATAGACAAGATGAAAACCACATTAGGTACACGAAGATGTTACCATGAATAGAAAAAATAAGGTAGGATTACACGTACTGATAGCTTATATTTTCAGTATAATGGTGATTTACATCGAACTTGTTATTTTTTAACATTCTATTTTATAAAAGAAAATACAAATCGACTAGTCCCTAATGTGCATGTACTAACTCTCCACTTACTATACTGGCCTGCTTCACCAAATATTATTCGTATTTTTCCATTTTTTTGTTTATAATTACATGTATATGTTAAATGCATTTAAAATAAAATCACAATGGTTTGTAGTTAACCCATTTCTGACGAAAACAGCCAAACAAGAAGAAACAGAACTGATGATGATTTCATGCACATGTGCCATGTTTGCTAAGGTAAACGTAATTTTTTAGTCATTTTAATTGTATGTATTAAACGACTAAAGGTACCCGTTATTTTCTTCTTAATACTGCATAAATAGCTACTAGTATTTAACTAAAGTTATATCTTGATTTCCTTTCAGCATAAATAAATTTTGTTTTCATATACTTTACTTTTGCTTTCAAGCAACTTAAATACGTAAATTAAGTAAATTATAAAGACTATTTTTCATTGCAGGACCTGTGAAAAAGAATTTGTAATGATCAAAGAAGAAACAACCAGTAAATATATTCCTCTGAGGTAGGAAAACAAAGAAACAACTAAAAGTGTGCAACGAGAGACTGTTTCCTGAAGTTATTTCTTTGATTGATTAGAAATCATTTACAAACAGTAAAACTAATTTGCTTGAAAATATATAAATATCTATGTATGCTATATATGAAGGTGTCTGTCTCTTTTAAATTTTAACAATGTCTTTATGCAAATCTTATGTTTTTTAAGATGATCAGTTTATTATTTGTGTATATTTGGTGCATGAAATAACCATATTTATGAAGTTTTATAATAAATAGTTCAAATTTTAGTCGTATAATTGTTATATTTTGTATCTGAAGGGCATTGATGCGTTATAATCAAAATGATCTGACGCGCATCGTCATCATGATTTCCAATATCGTCAAAATGCCTAGAAATATAACTAATTGACAGTCATTTTGATATGAAATGATAATCACTTTGAATATCGGAATCTATCATTATGACAAGAATACAGTCAAATAAAATCGCTATAGTGTACTCATTGACTTTCAATTAGTCAAGGTACACTATCGAGTTAGTTATGATGTTTCTCGAGTCGTCAAAATTCAACACATCGTCTAATTGACTAACTGCACCCTCATCCGGAGGACAATCAATCTGATTATTTTTTTAGGTCATGGTGACTAACTTAAATTTTCAGTGTGGTTAAAGAAGGAAATGTATCTGAAATAAGGGTTTGTCCAGATAGAAAATATTAACTTTTATTTTTGTTTCACGACATCAATACGTAGGTTCTGCAAACCGTCCATCCTCTTGATTTACCTTTGACATTTATTGATTTTCAATTACAACACTAATGAAACACTGAATATTGTGTGCTTGTTGTTACGAAAGGTGGTAATACATGTATTAGTTATTTATTTATTTAGCTGTTCAAAACACTTTGCAGAACATTGTGCATAAGGAAATGTTCATTTCCATTCAAGCACAGACACAAAAACATGGAATAACGTCAAGGATTGCATAAGTGACAATTACGTCGCAGAATCACATGAACGGCTTCCTTCGGAGACATAGTTCGTTGAACTTTCTGTCAAGATGTAAAACCATTCACCTTAACGTCATAGCAGCAAATGATTAAGGAATGGACAATAACATCATATTACTGATATAATTAAAGAATATACAGCTGTAATAATGTGGTACCTCATATTATCATGGTACATCTGTGACTCCTTAAATTAGTTATTCATTCAAAAGTGGAAATCATTATTTCAAAACACGTCTTGTTGATCAAATCAACAGGGGCATCATATGATTCCATCATATTTCAAACTAATATTTTAAATTTCATCCCTGTATTTCCCACTAATATACACCGACCGTTGCTTCCAAACTTTTTAAAAACAGAAAACTCGACAAAGCTTGGATATCGAGCATCTGATCCCACCTCTTATATTTTGGAAGTCTGATTGCTCTGCTCCAAATTTGAGTTATTCAGACGACTTTGAGCTATATCTATTATCTATATTTTTTATATAATTTATCTATATTTTATCTGTATCTTTTCTCTATATATTTCACAAAATACCTCATTTTGTTAGTATTCTTCACAGAAAAAATAATTATGTCTCTACTGTAATTACTCTATATAAAATTAATACCATAAAACTGTCTATTTCCCCGAGAAGAGACTATTTCCCTCATCTGAAGACTACTCCCTGGAAAATCAGAGCTATATGTACTCCCTGGGACTATTCCCTTCTGAATATTTATTAATTATTTTAACCAATCAAGGTATTCAGTGACGTCATGTTATTAGCAATGTAACTATGACTTCGCTAATAAAGCAGCTACTAGTAACAACATTGTCTTGGTATGTCTCATTGTTTTATATATACATTTGTGACGTCATTATATAAACATAGCAATATAACTATGAGTTTTTGCTGATATCACAGCATAATATCTACCTGTACATCAATATGAAATGACTTGCTCTACATGTATAAAAAAATGAACAAAATAAGCAAGTAAAATAATAATTATTTTATTTACATGATTTACAATGTAAACAAGTATTTCAAACAGTTTTTGATTATCGATTTAACCTGTGTATATAGAGAATATATACCGACAGAAACTAGATCTAGCCTTTGTAAGTTTGTTTACAAGTTTTATGTCACTTTTGTCAGCTGCACAGTCGCTAACGTTTATTCTTATTTTTTTGGGTAGACCTTAAGTTAAATCTTCATGATAAACTATATTTTTTTCAATAAATTCTACTCACGATAAATGTGTAATTTTGTTTTTCCGAACAGCTGATAAACACGGTGTTGTCGTATCAATGTAAATTTGATTACATCATAATTATCATACATAGTTATTATCAAATTTTAGATTGACTAACTGGCTCGGTAAAATCGGATCCATCCCTCACTTTCCAGCGACCGAAATTCCTCCAACTTTTTATCATCGATCTTCAGACGTGTTTCTTGTTTCTTTTCAGCATTGATTATCCATTTTCACGAATAAAAATATTCCCAGACAACAATCTTTTCACTAGTACTGATCACAAGTAGCCTTTCACAAAATATTCCCTTCGAAATAGAATCCTTTGCCTGATGAATTCGAAGCGTAACCGCCAGTCAAGCCTATTTACACCTTGCGTCATTTTTCGAAATCTACGACGTACGCTTAGTGCAATATTTAATATTCGAAAATATTCAATTGTCTGTCTCAAATGTATATATAAGTAATAAATAACAAGTTTATAAACTTCAATGGGAATTGAAGTGGGTCGGAAGTGATCAAATCTTCTGAGAAGGATTTGATGTGCAACGATGTATTCGACTTCAATATTGCAAAGTTTATAAACTTGTTATTTATTTCTTAAATAATGTATATTGTTTTTAGAAGACCTTGGACTTATTCTACAAGTTGTAATACAACGTATGAACATAGCTCCCTTTATTTTTCAGAAATGCTTCAAAATGAATTTGAATTATCATATCTATATTGGATTCCTAAAAGTCATAAAAATCCTTATAATGATAATACATTACATAGCGGGTTCAAGTAAATGTTCTACCTAGATTCTTTCTATAATCCTCACTAAAATATTAAGACCCGAGAAGGACAAGCATTTGGAGTACTGTGCAACATGTATTCGAGAAGTAGTGCAAATCAGACGTAGATACACGAAATTCAAAGGAACATTGCGAAAAATTTGAAGTGACAAAATTTTACTAACATCAATAACACCAAAATACACTACCATTCAATACTGATATACATTCGCCACTATCAGTTAAAGTCAGGCTTTTTGACATCATAGCCAGCTGCTTTTTGCAAGTAAAATTGTAGCTATTTATTTTACTTCTCATTGGTCATTGCAACACTATTTTGTTAAAAAACACTCTGATTGTACACTTAAGTATTTTGAAGTTGATATTTAAAAAAAATGTTTGAGTTTCTAATGGAAAATATATGTCATTTTTGAAGACTAAACAATCTGTTGGAATTTCTATGTTTACCGATTTCGCCCCGTTATAAGTAAAATTATTGTTTGTATTCATATGAATACTTTAAATAGCCTTCAATTCAACAATTAAATAAATCAACGACGTATTATCAATTATCAATAGCTATTTACATTCATACATCCACACGCTATATCCCGACGAGCTTCAGATAAAAGATACCACATAGACTGACACATCTATTTCATAGTTGGAAATTTTACAAGAAAAAGACGTTAATGGTTGTCTAAAAACAAAGCATTACGATAAACGCGATGAATTCAACTCTTCAATCGTAAACTTCCAAAACATTACTTATGCAGCAATGTACCTTCATCACCTGCATACATTTTTTTTATATCTCTCAGTTGCTTCAATACGCCAGAACATGCTCTACGTAAGTACAGTTTCTAAAACGAGGCAATGTATTAACAAACAATTTGATAAACAAGAGAAGCAATGTTCTCGTTTTAAGCATTCGTTTCGAAAGTTTGATACAATAACATTGTCAGCGAATACAGTTTATCATTGAGTTAAATGCTGACTGACGTTTCGCATATTAATTGTAGAATAAGGATCAATGACTGATCTCTATCAAAAACACAAATCTGTAAATAGTGTGCAAAAACACAGACCTCTGGGAATATATTTTCATAAGTATTTATACACTGAATTGACGAAGGATTTTTCAGTTATTTCCCGATCATGACAAGTAGAACACAGCAAGTGTGACCGTTCGGCAGAGGATGCTCATTCCTCCATGGCACCCGATCCGACCTCTGATGTTTTGGGGATCCGTGTTTGCTCTGCTTTTATTATGCATTGTTTTATGGACCTTTGATCTTGAATACAGTTTGTTATCTCAATATGTTTCATTCCTTCTTCTTATCAAGCAGTATTCGTAATACAAATTTCAACTGCACGTCAAAATTAAATTATGAGATTTTATAACATGATTATTCTCAAGCAACTACATGGTAAGACGTGACAATGTCTTTAGTTTCTAAAACTAATTGTGATCAACAGTGCATCACGGACCAACAATACAGTCAGAAATATTCAAAGTTCTTTAATTTCAAATGAAGCAACATAAATATATCAGACACATTCCATATACGCATTCTCCTCTCTCTTTCTTTTAATTCTCAACAGTAATTTGTTGGATAATTCTTATGTTCAGACTGTACAAAGAGTTCTGAGAAAAGATTAAAAAGTTTACTGACTACACATTAAAATAAATCACCCATGTGTCTTTAAATCTGAGTTATATACTATAAATTCTAAAGCATATACATTTTTTTACAGTGAACACTGCCGATACTGATACTAAAACAAAGACTAGTCTATTCAAGTTCATATGTTTAATTTATTTCAATATGTATTCTAAACAAAAGATTATCAATTTTTTCATGATTCAATGATTTGTATACATGGCTTGAATCATAGTACAAAATGTATTTCACAATTTCACAAAACTGTGTCACTCATATACCGTAAATTTTTTTTAAAAAGCATATTAGTCTCATTTGAAATTTTGAAAAAGGGAAAGTCCATGAGAAGATACACCTACGATGATAATTTGAGACTCAATACTTAGTTACACAGTAACTGTATTTGATTATAAAAATACATACATGTGAAATACTTACAAACCTATAACTGAATAAGATTAATATTACATATTATATCCCTTTTTAAATTTTGAATTTTGTAAGATTAAAGTATGAGTACAAATAATAGAGCAGAAATGTAAACATGAGATTGAATGAAAGTTAAAATGCACTAGAAAACACATGTGATTTATCTACATAGTATGTTTAAGTAATTTCATTCTATCCTTCCCCTTTTGTTGTCACTAACTAGTACTAATTGATATCACTTTTGATTCTACAGTGGCTGGTTAATATCACTTTTGATCAGGTCGGCAGCTTTCTCTGCTATCATGATCGTCGCTGCGTTTGTATAGTCTGTTATTTCTGGTATAACGGATGCGTCAGCAACACGTAGACCACTTACGCCCTTTACTCTGTAAAATTAGAAAAGAATCCATGAATATTGAATTTTACATTAAAGTTAAATTTCTTTGTGGCATGCACTTTTAAATATACAAAGTGTTACAGTGAATACATTTTAAGCAACATAGACTCAAAGAACTGTGTATAGAAATCCCAAGAAGTGTTGATCAAATGTCAAAATTCAAACACTTAAATACATTACATCAACGTATCTAAGTCGAAATCAAATTGCCAAAAGGCTTCATGAAATTCAGAGTTGGTTTTTGCTTATTGTAATTGCATGCATTGTTTCTTTCGGGAGTGAAAAGGAATCACAACCCTTTGTTTATTTCATTTCCATTTACAGAATGTGAAAATGCCAAGAAGGATTGCTCAGACAAGTATAACATATAATTAACAAAAATAATTTTACAAGAATACTTGCAAATGTTACACATGTTTAAAAACTTAGTAATTTAAATTAAAATAATGTTTGAAATACCATATAACAGACATCAGAAGATTAAAACCTTTAACTAACATACTTTAAATCTGGACCAACAACTGTTGAACCGTCGTTGACGGAACCCATTTTATTTGTTGAGACAGCGTTGTGTCCTGGTTCCATGAAGTGACGTATATAACAATCCCAGTAGGCATCAGAGTTACGTGCATGATGTAGACAACCCGAAAACGAAGGACCTAAAGAAGCTTTCATTTCCTGAAACTCGGGCGTTTGTATCAGTGCCTGGGCTTTCCTGATTCCTGTAAGTAAACAAAACCACTGTACAGGCAAGAGAAAACAAAACCAATCTTTTTATCCAATTCTTTTGGAAAAACTACTATAAACAAACTATTTTCCGCGTTTGTCTTTTCTTGAAAGAATAAACATTCTATATAAAAAGATTTGAACATTATTTAATAGATCGCTGCGAAGAATATTGGCAAGTATGAGAAGATAAAAAAAATCGCAGATAATTCTCCTAGGGGAATAAAAGATTGTCAACTGCGATTAGTTATACCTTTTATTAACACTCTGATATCACCAGGAGATGATAAATAGGCCGGGTCGATGACGGGGGGAACCTTGGGGTCCAAACTATTCAATGTTAAAGTCCCCCTACTGGAAGGGTGCAACAGTTTGATGTTGAGGGTTATTCCATCTCTGCCCCTCGCCAAGGAGTACCAAGATTTTATAAACTGTAAATTAATGGAGAATTTGAGAAAAATTTAAGATTTTATTGAGTTTTGATCTTTATTTCTTGTAATAATTATTGGTTGAATGGAAAGCTGATATTTATACTTGGTTCTTACTTAATAACCATAGGATTAAGATTGATTTTACTTACAGAGACATTTTTATTTCCTACATAGTCAATCATTGGGTCATGGTCACCTAGGGAACTTGTAAAGGTTATCTGAAGGTCGGGATAAGCGATGATAGAGGTCGGGTCAGATTGGAAGGTCAAAAGAGCCTCAGTTCCACGAAGTTCTGCTAGCATTCCTGAAATTATCATATTGTATATATAGTATATATATTATTAAATTTGACAAAAAAGGAAGATTATTTCCTTAAATAGACATATCAAGAGTCCCCTGCAACAGAAGAATTTTGTATTTAAATTATAAGACATATTTACAAAGGTTTAAATTTAAATACAGAAAGATTTTATGAACACTGAGATCATGAGAATTAGTGACAAAATGTGATTACTCGTTACCTGTTCTCTGAAACAGATACTGGTTGTTCTTCACCTGATCAGCTATAGCGTGTGGCTTGATGGTTGGTTGCTGAACAAGAACTCTAAGACTGACCGTAGGATGGTCTTGAAGAGATTCCCCGACTGGTACCAAAGAGATGGGTGGTACCTGTAACACAAAAGACACCCTAATTCACAGTTTATCGAGGAAACAAAAGCTTTATTGGAATTTATTTTATTATTTCTCTAAAACATTCCCGAAGGGATTTTAATATTTTATACCCTTCCATGGTTACATGATTCCACCTTTGATATTTTAGCTTGCTCTGACTTTTTGTTTGAAAGGAGCTTTGAGCTTGAATATTCGTTTTCTCTATATATCATGCATACCTTTATACATAACAAAAGACTGAATGTGAAAAAGCATTACAGGAATCGTAGAGGGAACAGCTTAAGTTTTTAAAGTATAAAAATGCTTATTCTAGTATTTTGATTGGAAGCTTTAACGAAATTCCCTACTTTAAGCCTTTTTGTTGCCCGATATTTGTCTTTGGATTCCAATCTTTAGTTGTTTAAGTCCCAATTAAACAACTTTAATTAAGTAATTCGGCATCCATAGAACGATGTTCCTTGATAAGATAACATCTTCATTTGATATAGCAACATGCTCCCTTCAATGAACTTGCAAACAATTTGATATGTGACATGTGATAATGAAATTTTTGATCGATTCTTAAAGTTCCGTTTATATTTAAAAAGCAGTTAAAACGACAATTGCAAGTCTTTCAATGATTTTGAGTATTGTTGTTTTAAGTATTGAAAAATCATATTTTTATATTATTGATTTGGTAAATTTTGTAATGTTATATTTTCTAAAAGTTCTTTGAAGTATTTTTAAGTGACTAAACTTAATTAAACCTTTTCTTATTCGCTGTTTCACAGTACTACTGGAGTTGTTCCGTAACTCCTGTTCGTAATGAGTAAAGAAAAAAGCTTGTTAGATTTTTATTATCTTATACTAGATCCTAGATGTACATTGATATGTTATTACTCTAGCAAAAATATTACTAATACATGGTGATGCAAAATTCGGCGTTTCCCTTTAATTCCTCATTCATCTTTACAAGACTTGTTTTTCGATATGAATTGATTTTAACATTTTGCCATACTCCAAAATTCGTAACTGCAGTTGACAATGTTCTAAAAATAAATGTATGACATTACCGCTTTTGGAATCAACAGCTGATGTGAAGACATTTGGTAGAGACAGACTAATAATGAGCTGACAAAAGCAGCTAGTTTAGCTTTACAGAACGGCCTTCTGTTTGACTCGAGTAAGCCACAATCGAAACTATCTTTAACTGATATAAGGAGATTACAGTATCGGTTAATCT
Organism: Saccostrea cuccullata; assembly: GCF_032062105.1. Taxonomy (NCBI): domain Eukaryota; kingdom Metazoa; phylum Mollusca; class Bivalvia; order Ostreida; family Ostreidae; genus Saccostrea; species Saccostrea cuccullata. The sequence goes on from NW_026936290.1 coordinate 494,829, forward strand.
TCTATAACTGCCTTTTGTTCTTCTGGTTTAGGGCATAATCGACAATCGTTAATTGAATATTGAGAAATGGAGCACATTAACCATTTTCCGATACATACGACGCAGAAAAAGGGGAAAATGTAATTTTATTTAAAATAACTGGCCTTCATGGATACAAATATTTCTCAAAAGCAAGCATCCATTAGGAAAAAAATATATAGAAAATATCATATCCACCATATATTATATCTCTATCAAAATTTACCCAAAAAACATTCTATGACAAAATCAATAATACTAGACACTGTATGTCAATCCTTAATTAATACTCGTTAGATGTGAACAAAAGAACTGACGATTACATTTTCAATGAACTGCTAAAAATGACAAAGTGCATTCATCTTAATTCAAACAATGACTTAATGTTTGTTTGCTTTTTTTAAGATTGCATATTTTAAAAGATTTGTTACGTAATGATCGACATTAAAATTTCATGCACCCTTATGGACATAACATTCTTATATGTTACTTTTTAACTTTTTTATATTTCTTCGAAGAAAACAGCTCATCAACATAGAAATTAAACATATACATGTACACAGTTGTTAATCAGTACAGCCCCCTGTCTGACAATGCTAGCTTGTTGTTGCTTTTAACGTGCGTCTGTATGTAGACAACAAGAAGTTGGATCATGCGAAGTCAAACGTTAGGTATATGTTTATCAAATTAAGAACTTCATCAGAAAAATTTTTCCCGAAACAATCCATGTGAATAGTTTAGAAAACATTTTTTAAAAGGACAAGAATTGTATATTAATAGATAAAAAGATAACAAGTTGTTCTAATGAAAGGAAATTTCCGAATCTAATATTATAAAGGTTCTACTTGTCAGATTTATCTTCCTTTATTCCTTCACAACAAATCATAATCTTCTAGAGCCATACAAGGGTTTTCGGTCTGCTTCGCTGGGAGGTAGGCGGGCCATCCTTGGCTTACAAATACTTATACATATATTTAGTAACTTTAAAGGAGTTCATTGAAAACAAGCAACGAATTTAAAATATTTAGAAATACATTTAATGTAAAGTTTGTTTCGATGGCTTGAGTTTAATTATGAATTAAAATTTATATATCTTCAAACAAATTAAACAAAATAAAATAATTTGTGTCCATCACATTTTTTACCAAAGAAAATGTTTTCAGCAAGGATTTTCTTCAGTGGAAATAATGAGAATAAGAGTGATTTTACATGCACTTCATATGGTGTCCTATATCTCAATTCTCAACTGAAAACTGTCTTCATGTCTATTGTTCACCCTAAATCCTTCGATGTGATCGCTGTTTTGGTTTTACATTAAATGTTGTAAAGAATCAGGGATCTCTTTAACAACAGAATTTACAACTTCAACAAAATATATTTTTGACTTGTTTCAATTTTATTTCTATTTTTTAAAAAATAAATAAATAATTTGATAACATTTTTTTATTTGAAAAATCTTAAAACTTATCAAAATTATCTGGTAGGCAAGATATTAGAAACGGATAAAAATTTTGGTCTTCAGCCCTGAATTGTACTGCATTCATATTTTCAATAATAAGAACTCAGACACGTAGAAACCAAACACACTATGTTGTTTGTTTAATAGATTTCAAAACTTGTGTTATATTGAGTCAATAAAGGAGTAGATAATGTGCAAGGGTTGATCTAAAAAATTCCAAAAACAATATATTTAAATCTGTGAAGAGTGAATAAACAGGGAACCCTGGAAATGAATTTCAGAGGTGAGATCAGAAGAGTGGGAAGAGTATGCATTTCCTATAGATCGATCCCACTCGCTAAGAGCTCTATGTATTGAACAGGTAGACGTGAAATTTCGTAGTCGAAATTAGTACAAAAACAAAGGCATAAGAACTGATATAAAATTGAACCTGAAGATAGATTATATTTGCAAAACTGGTCATTTAAACGACGATAATAATATTTAAGAAATGCTTGAAATGTTGAAATCCTAGTAATTTTAGCTTAGTTGTAAATAGTCTGTCTCGGTTTAAAAATGATATTACTCGGTACATGCTCTTAGATTCAAGTAATTTGGCAAATGTTAACATCAAATGGCCGACTCTATTGTTTCTTTTATTTCAATTTCATCTTGCTATATAGAATCGACATACGATTGGAAGTAATTATAGCTAATTAATAATAGATCATTATTATGGTTATTTCAAATCTTATGATATATCCCGTTGAGCTTGAGATAAAAGATACAACAGAGTCTGGCACATCTGTTTCATATTTAGATATCTTACTTGAAAAAGAGGTTAATGGTAATATAACAACCAAGCTCTATGATAAACGTGATTAGTTAAACTTTTCAATCGTCACCTTTCCTTTCTTTGCAGCAATATACCTTCATCACCTGCATAGAGAGCATATATATCTCTTTATTGATTCGATTCGCAGGAGCTTGTTCTACGCATGTCCAATTTCTAAAAGGGGGTAAATTATTGACAAACAAGTCAATGAAACAAGAATATCAGCCGTCTTGTTTAAAGTCATCCTTTCGTTAGTCCTTTGGTCGATACAATGACCTTGTAAGCAAACACAATTTATCATTAAGTCAAAGGCTGACTGACGTTTTTTCATACTAATTGTAAGTCCATTATTTACACACTGAATTGATTACGGATTTTCCCGTCATTTCCCGATCATGACAAAGAGCACACGCCGGGTTTGACCGTCGACAGGGGTTTCTTACGCCTCCTCGATATGGCACCTGAACCCACATCTGATGTTCCAGAGGTCCATATTTGCTTTGCTCCTGTTTTGTATTGTTTATTTGACTTTTGAGCTTGAATACTGTTCGTTATCTCCATATATTTCATGTCGGTATTTTAAAATGTTGAATTAAAGACCGAAACAAATGTTTTAGTCTTTTTACATGTACGTATAAGTTGTTAAATAAATTTGTCTAATAATAAAAGGCGCATCGGAACACATGAAAAATCCACGAAAACTCAAAAATGAAAAAAATACAAACAAAATATGAAAGAACTACTTAAGCTAGACAATCTGTATGCATAATATATTATAGCAGAAAACAAAATCATCATCATTAAATGTACTTTAAAGAATGAAATTAAGTGGCATTTAATTCAAATTAAGTATTAGGAATATAAATACATTGCTATAAATGCATGTATTTATTATTATTTAAGAGAAGCACGTTTGACATTCTAGGTACATTACGAATGATATATAAATTTAAAGTATGATGATACGAATGAAATTTCGAGATATTTAATACATGTATTAATTGCACGTAAGAATTTTCAAATATTTCATTTTTTTTAAAATCAAAAGTACTTTAAATTTCCACATCTCGGATTCAACATAAACATTAACTTCATTCTTACCAATATTAAATTCAATTCTTAATATATTCTCAAGCATACGAATGCATTATGCTGATCATGTTCATGCTAAGGTGTTTAAGCATTGTTGTGATTGCATTTTTACTCATTATTATGATTTTATTTAGCTTTATCTACTTATCCTACTTAAATATTAAGTTTTAGATTTATGATCATTATGTCTAAAATTATCTTTTTTAAGAACAAACACGGCATATCGGCTTGGAACAACAAAATTATTAAAATGAAGACCATCATATTCACTGTATGAAAAATCAATCTATTTGGTTTCAGAAACATGAAACATATGGAGATAACGAACATTATTCAAGATCAAAAGTCCATAAAACAATACAGAATAGGAACAGAGCAAACACGGACCTCCAAAACATCAGAGGTGGGAATTTTAATATAACGCAATCTAATTAAAGTTAGATGTTCCGAATCCTTTACCGCTTCTCGTTTAAGAAGTGGTAGTTTGGAACATCTAATTTTAATAAATTATATTGAATATAACCATGGAAAAGGATGTATCATTTTCTTACAAATTTTCCTCTGGTAGCTAATTGTTCATCAGGGGATGCATGCTTATCACTCTTATATGCATTTAATCCTATCCCCGGTGTTTAAAAGGGTGCACTGTTCAAATTATATATTGCTTACAAGATTTACGACAATGTTCATTGTTCTGTTTTTATCTTTACAGTCATTTTATGTACGGAAACTGTCATCACTTTAATGTTCAACATTTTTTTTTAAAATCTGTATTGAATGAAAACTGTACCAAAATCATTCTTTATTGTTAATTAATTATTTTCTCTTTAATAAAGAGGAAATATATCATATTTTACAAGGATTGAGACAGGCTGTTTACAGAGTGCTTCTAACTGTAAAACACAGGAAGTTGTCTGTAACAAGTGTAAGAGTCAAACGGCTGTTAACCAATATGGGGCATTCAACTATCTTATGTTTTTAATATGTAATTCACAAGACACTGTGCCAAAATGCTTTTGACATAGAGTTAAACTTAATAAAAATGTACTGGGTATGCCTGTTAACCAGAAACAGCAAATAAAGGGAGATAAATCGACATGAGTGAAAAAGAACAAGAAAAGAATCATTAAATCATTATCCTGCTAATAACCTGGATTAGTGACCAATTTCTCAATACCGATATTTTTTTTATATAGATTTTCAGCCACTTTAAAGCTTGACTGTGGCTTAATAAAAATAGAAAGAGCAAACAAACTCTAGAAATTACTATTATACATGTAGTCAAACGGTTTGGTAGCTTTAAGATTGATTGATTGATTGTATACTGTTTAACGTCCCTCTCCAGAATATTTCACTGATATGGAGACGTCACCATTGCCTTTGGTGAAGGGCTGCAAATTTAGGCCTATGAAACAAATTAAAGGATTCAGCTTGGCACTTACGGCCTTTGAGCAGGGAAGATGGATTTTGTGAACTTTATATCAATATTAAACCCTGTGTGCCACACCTGCTGTGACAAAATTTAAACAGGCTGTTAATAAATATCAATCATAAAAATTTTCGGCATTTTATACAAGGAATGAAAATATTTTTCGGGTTTTTCAGCATATATTTTCTGCTTATTTCCATAGCAACGCTCTATTTAAAGGAATTTTTTCAAATGGGAAAACGCACACCAACATCTTATAAAATTGATCATTAGTTATGAGGAAATGTGCTTTTTTTTTACAGATTTAAACACAAGCAAGGGGGTAACCGGCAACAATTGCCAACCAAAATGAAACATCATATTTTGTTCTTCGTATATGTTTTAAGGCTCTTTTTTCTATTATTTGGTCACATTTCATCCTATAATTACTTTTTATTTTTACGTGTATGACTTTATAAAGTTCAATGAATATTTTCCCCACGGTTGATTTACCAAACATGTTTATAGCGAAACCTTCAACTTTTTTTACGTTTTGCAAATGATTTCCATTAAAAAAGTGTTAATTGTTCCTATAAAAAAGAACTATTTCAGTTTAGGGAGACTTTTATATAGAGATTGTAACTCATCTATATAAAACCTGAAGTTTCTTCCAAAAGAAGATATATTGATCACTGAAGTGGATCCGATACCGGAACGGATCAGTATTGCCGGTGATCCATAAGTTCCGGCCGCTAGGATCACTTCCTTATCTGTCTGTACACTGAAGGAAATTCCTCGGTGGATGAACTCTATTCCTTTAGCTCTTCTGTCAGAAATCAATACCTGTAAAATGTGATATATGTATAAATAGATACTCATAAATACTCACAGACCAAATAATGGTATATGAGGTTCTTATGAAGCGCGTCAACCTCTGCGGTGGACAATCATAGAAGATTCCCAAATTTTAAAGTATTGACATAATGAATGAAAAGGAAAATGTAGACTTCATTACTTATGGAATTAATCACCCTTTTTTAAATAAAAAAAATACATTTTCTTAATGGTCTGACATCAGTTTCAATTTGGAATTATAAGCCTACAATTTTTGAATTTTGTTATTAAATATAATTTCTTAAGTCTTCAAAAGTCGTTAAATAAATGATGAAGCTTTCTGTATATCATAACTAATTTATAATAATTCAATTTTTTCACAATTAAGAAGTTTTTTTTCAGATGTTATGATCACCGAAAGCCAAGTTTTTGTTTTTTTTTTTTACATTATTAGCAAAAATATTCAAATTCAAACTGAGCATGCTCTGATCTACAAACTGTTTAAAAAGGGTTTCTGCTAAAAGGAGTAGCTAACGGTGTGTGTAAAAATTTAAAGGAAATATTTATAAATCTGGTGGTGGGTAAAATATATCCTCACTGATACGTTCTATGTGGTTATTGGAACATGAATACTAAAAAAATAAACAATATTTAAACAGAAGGCATGATAAATTTTAGTGATGGGTGTTAAAACATTGACGCACTTTCAATTGCCTAAGGGAAGAACTACGTAACCGAGAGAATCCGAGAAAAGGCTATTGACTTGTTTAGAAAAAGAATTCAGAGTTCCAATAATCTCTCAAATACAAGTATGTTTTCTTCTTAGTCAACATATCCGAATATACAATACAGAAAAAGGACATCAATGTAAGATTTTCGGTCAAAACTGCTTTGAGGTAATTTCTGTGAGTGAGGTCTAATAACCCCCTATCCCCTGTTATTCTTCTACTCTAGTATCTGATAATACTACTGTATATGAGCTTAGAATTAAGAGACTTTGTTAAAAGGGAAACGTTTACAGAACTTATAATTAAACTTTTCACCATATTCATAGATCTCTCTCATATTTTATTTTACTCCAAAACCTCAAGAAAATAACCAAAGAAGAATTTACAATTTTAGATACGTCTTGGAGAGGGCTATTTCTCAGTGTCTTTTAGGTATCCCTTAAAAAGAGTATAGTGAGGCATACTGATTGATAAAAAGACTTGACATTAGTAAAAATGAACATAGAATGCCTTGAAGGATTAAATATATATATTAAAAAACTGAGATAGCATTTTGCATTACTTATTGAACGACCCTTGTAATAAGTACATTTCACATTATTCAAAGCTCTTCTTAATTAAAGTTCCTGTGGTTTAAACAATTAGGTGAATATCCTGAAATTGATTTAACATGTTTCTGTCACAATAGATTTTAACATTGTGTATGTAATACTAACAAAGCCTTGATTCATCAATAATAAAAAGACAGACCTCATGAATACAGAATATCTTTTATATGCATTTCAGCCATATTTTCAGAAGGTTATTCAAATAAGAAGCAATAAAAACCAATGTGCAACATAGAAATATAAGGGGAATAAATCATAAAAAATAAAACCCAGTTTTATAAAGGAAAATACTACTTCACGATACTACAGAGAGTAGATCCTAACCGGTTTTCTTTATTAATTTGCAGTCGGGAATGTTCTGCATAAGAACTCCCAAACACCGAAAACCGCATGACATGTATTTTCCTACTTACCTTGCAAAAAAAAAAAGATCACCTTAAAAGTATGCATTGTTACTTTTACTTAGAATTGTGCTTCTTTAATGGCATGCTTGGTCAAAGACGTTTCCAAGATTAACATTTCATCAACACAGTTAAAAACGTTAACGTTCAAACAACGAAAATATGAATTAAAAACTATTTTTATATAAGGTGTATGCCATACTATCTTACAGATGACAAAGAGAAAACATGGGTTATATGTGCCAATAGTCTTCTCAAATATAAATATTAATTGTAATACAAAAGAAGAGAAAAAGGTGGGTGATTCGTGTCAAAATATGAGCATCGTCATTGCCATAAAGGAATTAAAATTAAAAAAAAAAGTGAATGAGAGAGAAAGCTTTTAAGAGAAGGAGAGTTCAGACATGCCCAATACGGGTTTTATCTAAAGTGAAATGATCCATTTATACACAAACATACTTGAGAAATAAGGACGACCGATGGTACGTAGTTTTTATGTAAAAAGTTCTATTGATGAAGGTTCAACAGTTTTTTTATGATTAAATCTAACAACGGTCCTCTCGTTAATTTTGAATGTGCCTGTCTATGTTGCTACGATGAAATATGGAGACAAGGAACAGTATTAAAGCTGAAGTCCATTCAAACATTACAAAAACTGTCAAAAAGAGAGCAGAGCAAACACGGACACCAAAAACATCACAGGTGGGATCAGGTGCCGATTAGGAGTGAACAATACCTGCCGACCGGTCATTCACACAGTGTGCTCCTTGCACATGTAAATATTGGAAAAATAAAAAAAAAATCGTTAACAATTCAGTGTAAAAAATAAATATTTAGATGTGACGGAACTTTTGAAGAAAGAAACGTTTTCAGGGCTTACCCATCCTTTATATTTGCAAGATCTCAGTCACTATGAGAACTCTTTAGGCTGCACATTCAACACTTTTCAAGAAAACAATCATTGAAAGACTGTTTTGGAGATTTTATTATTCATCAGTGTCTTTTGAACATCCATAAAAAAGAGTATGCTGAGGTGTTCTGATCATAGGTACAAAGACTTTAAGCATGTGTGAAGACTTGTAAGCAAATACAATTTATCCTTAAGTCAAATGCTGATTGACGTTTTTCAAACTTACTATTGTTAGGTCATTATTTACACACTAAATTGTCGACGGATTTTTCTGTACTTTCCCAATCATGACAAGGAGCACACAGCAGGTGTGACCGGTCGGCAGGGGATGCACTCCTCCATGACACCTGATCACAAATCGGATGTTTTGGAGGTCTTGTTTGCTCTGCTCCTATTTTGTATTGTTAAATGGACTTTTGAACTTGAACACTGTTCGTTTTTCTCCATTTATTTCATGGATTAAAATTATAAAGAAGCTGCTTTTTGTTTTTCTCTTACAGTATTTTTAGACAGGATTTTGCATTACTTATTGAACCACGCTCTTGAATATCAATATTGAGCGTGAAGACAGACTGGTATACTGGAGACTACATACCTTTGAGACATGAGCATCTGTGACCATATCAAGATTCCTTCTCCCCAGAGCAGGTCTGATGAATCCCTTCAATGTATTCCATCGCTCACCAAACTTAATGTTCGTGTGTATCCTGCATACACCTAAACAACAAGAAGCATTCAAAAGCAATGATTTTTTTTTAAAAATTCAGTTTCGGGTATCTTTTTAATCATAAGTTAGCATGGATATTGATCCCCCAACCTCCTCTTAAGAAAAAAACGAACGTTTCATATTAAAAAGATATTTGCAATTGAATTATCAACTATGTTGCTTAAAAAAAAAAACAAATTATACCAATATCTGCTCCCTCGTTGCAGTTGATGGTTTTGTATCCTATGGTGTTGGCGGCATTCAGATAAGTGTTAAGGAAGGGACTTGGGGGTAATCGGGAAACACGAAGGTTTCCACATCTCTCGTGGTATGCTACAAAATTTCATTTTAAAAAAAGTTTTCTATGGATGTCGAGAAGAAAAAGATTATGATCATTATGGTAATGATTTTGAAAACATACCCCCTGGTTACAAAAAAATACAAAAAATACTTGATATCAAATAATTTAAAAGCTTTAAACATTTGTTTGCCGTATGACAAGTATAAAAATAAGAAGGAAAGTATAAAAGTAAGAAAGAAAGTAGAAAAAAAAGATTTGATTAATGTTCTTATTATAATACTTATATATTCGTACAAATATATACATGATTTACATGTATTATCACAAAGGACCATACATTTAATTTTATGAAATTATTTTTTATGAGTAACTTGTATGTTCGAAAGAGTTACAGAATTACACTGTATTTTTAAAATAGTCTACATTGTTAATTATGCATATAAATTAAAACTTAAAATTTATTCTTACGGAAGATTTTTAGCCGGGCTTATTGCTCAAAGAGCAATTGCCGGCTTATGTGATCCTGTTCAAGGCAGGATGTTGACCCCATAGTCGCCATTTTAAAGTTACGTGCAAAAATATAGTTCTTACTCTCAACCGCTTTTGAGATAATACAAACGCTAAATAAAGCAACAAAAATAAAACGAAGTTTTATCTATATAAAATAAACATTAGTAGTAATGACTTTGAAAAGTTCATAAGTCAAAGAACATAGTTCATTAGCGTAAGGATTTTTGATAAAATAGTTCTCTACACATACGAGGTAAAGCAGGAGAGGGAACCAGACTGGCCTGTTTGTTTACATTCAGCTGCGGTACCAGATTAAATCTGATTCTGACAAGTCGGACCGTGGTATTAGGATTGAAAAACTCACTGTCAGTGTCTTATCATTTATGTTGATAGTTTTGAAATAATTTTTTCATCAGAATATAAACGTGATTAATGTAAGAAATCCATTCTACTCTGTAAATGAGCCCGGCTCTCTGTACTTCTGAGTACTTTGATTAAATCTAGTTTCAGCGTTATAGCGCTAGCAATAAATATATTTTACGCCATGTTTTAGAAAATGCAACAACACGGTGTCAGAATTTAATTAATGCGTAATTCATAATTTTTTTTTCGAAATTCATTTTAAAGCACTGGATTTCTTTGCTGAATATTTTGAAAGCGTGTTTTCATGGCCATTTTCTTGTGTGGACTGTGTCGTTGTATGAGATGTAAAGAATTTACAAAGCCATATGATACATTTACGTGAATGCAAGCATTGTTAGAAACCTCAAGGGCTTATCTTGAATTCTAATTTTAGTAGATATATTATTTATAATTTATAAATTTACGACAAAAAGTCAAAGACAAAATAAGTTTTAAAGGTAAGAAACTGATTGATGTTGTATGATGGATGTCCGATTTATTTTGCCTGAATCAAAGTTTCTCGTTCAATGAGGGGGCTCGGGATCAAACAATTTTAACATAGATTGTAAAACAATGACTTAAATGTGTCCCCTTTGTCAATTTTGTAAGAAATGTCAAAATAATGTGCTAGGGTTACATCTAAGTTCAATACCCTCATGATTTGAACTAATTAGCCAAGTTTTGTATGCTTTTCACTTCTCTGATGTCATCATAAATTAAAATAATATTTCATAACTTGATCGATCTTTTTAAAAGTGTCTATTTTATTTAAACTCGGAAACCATTGAGAATTGTCAACTAAAGTAGATTACACAATAAACCACCGTTTCTTTCTTTTCTCTCTCTCTCCGCGCTCATTCTTTCTCTCTATGTCTGCAACTATCTGTCTGTCTGTCTAGCTGTCTGTCTGTCTTTCTCTATTTTTCTCTCACACACTTCTCTGTTTGTTAAATGTGTGATATTTCCTTATCAAATAATTTCATACTTGATCTAGCTAGCTCAGGAACCGCGATATCCTCGGACCGCCGGAAGTACTTCAGAATTTCCCGGAAGCTCCAGCCTGAAGCCCCGGATGATGCCCAATAATCATAGATATGACGACTTCCTCGCTGATAAATCATTTTGTTGATACTGAATGTCCCTCCACTTACTTTTCCTTGAGGGAGAGGAAATTGCTAAAAATATTCAGCCTCTTATCTAAATAAGAATGATCATAAACAGTTTCTCCTAGCCTTTTATATCTTAAATTACCCCCTTACAGAAGCCCTGCCCTTTCAAATAATTTCAAATCACGTATTCTTATCTATGATTTTCAAAAAAATGCCCTGCCTTTATTTTCTCTACATTATTGTTTTCCCCCGATGATGAAGGTTTTGCATATTACTTATTGTTAATATGTTTATTAAGAGGAGGTAAGAAAACTTAAATACCCTGTTATTGTAGGCATATCCCGCGTGTTTCTGTGGTACGCTGTAATAACCCCAGTCCACACTAGAATTGACCAGCAGGGGGTAGAGAGCTGGGATGTCCATATAAGGAGTTTCCTTCCTCTCCCTGTCAGACTCCCCGGCCTCCACCAGGAGAACGCGGTGGTCCGGATTTTCCGAGAGTCGCGCGGCGAGAACGGTGCCGGCAGATCCAGATCCGACTGTAACGAAAGTAAGAAATGACTTGGGGAAAGGTATATTATGACACTGGTGTTTAATATATGTGCGCTTTGTAAAAATTAAAACAAATCAAAGTAATGCACGAAGCATTTCACGATTTGATAAAGTTCTTTAAATTTGCTTTTTATTTTTCCAGATTTTACTCGAATGACTGTATTTGTTGCAAAAATAAATAAATAGCAAAAGAAAGGAAAACAGTTCTTTGAGACAATAACAAGTATAGAAAGGGAACTGATTCCAAACATTATCTGGCAAAATACAGGTCAGACGAGGTCATGACCAGGGGAACCAGTTAAACACCTGACGTATTACTGTGCCATTAGTTACGACCAACATTAATATATTCTGTTATACATTCATAAAATGTTACATTGACCAGAATTCCCAAGGTAATATTGGTGTCCGCGTTAACGGGCTGATTTGACTATAAACATTACCTACAATAAAGTCGTATCGGCGGCGCATGTACTCGGGACACTCGTACGAATGTAGTCGTCTAAAAACATTGACCAAAAACACCAAGGAAAGTACAAACACGCTGGATTTCTTCATTGTTAAGGAATTCTGTAGAAAAAACTTAAATATAATGATAATATTTAATGACAAGAATGTTATACAAATAATAGTCTTTCCTAGTTGTATTTATCTGAACAATTTCTATCCTTTTCAAAAGTGAAAGAGGTGCACTTTTTTTAAAAAAAGACATTTTTCAAAGAACATCCCACTGTTACAGAAATGTAAACTAATGTCGTTGTTGATGGTAGCTTTGATGCAAGTTTATTTTTTAATTGTGATTGACCAATATATTTCTTAAAAACGAATGGACATATCTCAATTATTTATCATCTCAGTTACATATAAATGGAGACTGCCCCCAAAAACAAGTGGTCACGTCAGATTTGAAACATTCCTGATTTATTTTACTAAAATATACAACCACAGGAAGTTAAGAGAGGCCATTTTCGTAAAATTTAAAATCCTTTTACGACATTTATTATTCTTTCCATGTTTCTGATTATTTCCTTTACCGATGCTACTATACCGCCTTAGGGGATTTGGTGTAAAACAAATAAGCCATAATTCATATTACAACGCTTAAGTTGTTTTCGTGTTTTCCTAATTGATTCTTACGTAAAAATCATGCGTTCCTTAAATTTTTACCAAACAATCATTGACATAATAAGCTTAAACTGTATTTTTTTCTTAAGCAGAATTGACGAGTCTAAATTATCCATATCATTCTTATAGATATATACAAGACAAGCAAAAAGTATGATCATTAACGGTATTTCTTCCTACTTTATAGAAATACAAACAAAAGCTCTTAAATGTATGTCTTCTGAGACCTATTAATGTTATAACCTGATAATTAAGTTTACGACCCCTTCATTCTCAGGAAGTCTTTGGTGTATATAATTTATCACAATATCATACATAGAATTCAATTTTTAAGCGAATATTTCTACAAGTAAAACATTATGACAGCCAATTCTTACTTCAAATTTTCACTGAATTATCCTCAAAACGTAAATAAACAATGAAGCAAAAACAAAATACCTCAAGACACCTGTCGAATCTGGATTCAGATACTGGACATATTAAGGATCCACAAGAAATTTATGGTTCAATTTTTTTGGCTAACCTTTTTCACTAGAATTCTGTGATTAATTCCCACTAAGGTATTAGAGCTCTCTATTTCACATTCGTGCCAGTCTTTAGAACGGAATCGAGGGAACTTAATTTATGCACTAATTACTATGACGAATATTTTGTCTACCTGCGGCGGCCTGGGACCGATAATATATAGGTACACACAAACGCAAAAATCAATCATATTTCAAAATTAAAAATCTTAAAGCCCATCTGGATTTGATTTATATTGATAGATTGTATGTTAATTTGTAATCAATTTAGTTGCTGATTATAAAATATTATAACGTTTATACAAATGTTTCAATGCTTTAATTTCAGTGCAGATATATCATCGAGTATCTCAAAAGTTAATTTACAGGTTTAAATTAATTACATCTGAAAAATTATATTCCCTATATTTATTATATATTTTATATACATTAAAGTCCACAGAGTTTTGAATAGTATTCTCATATTAACCTTAACTAGTGTACCAGCAATTTTACTAGGCCATATTTCATACACAGAGTTCGTTATCGTCAAGGACTCATTTTTTATTGAAGAAAAATAATGCCTAAAATTATCACATAAGAAAAGGAATGTCAATTGATTAAACACTAATTGAGTAAAGCCTTTCACCAAATGCAAATATTGCAAAGATACGACCGAAATGCAAACTGAATCAAAAAATATACGAAACAGCAGCTCATTTGAATAAGTTGGTAATTTATCTTTTTATGGCGGCGCGGAGGAGAGTCGACAAGTCATAAGTTTTCCTGGTTACTATTTATTCCTGCATCTTATTAAGTTAATTTATAACGCTGTAGTTGGTGTGAATATTATATAATTTACGCCTTTTACTGCATAAAATTAAAATAGAACAGTGTTTTGCTTGGTATATAAAAAAGAATTTTATGATAACAAAAATTGTATCCTCATTTAAACCGATTTCAGACTTAAAGCATCGTGTCGTATTCTGTAAATTTTCATTGCAAAACTGCAAAAGTCGAATTTTATATTCAATCTATTTAATGTAGAAGAAGTTCCTAAATTGTTACTTTGTTCAAACAACGCTATTCATTGATTCATGTCTACAAACTGAGAGACAACACACTAGAAAACGTAGACGCATAGCCGTTGGTGTTTCAGTTTTAAAAAAAAAACTTTTAATGCACGTCTTTGTTAATTTAATGCATAATATATGCATTTAATGAAATTCATGTGTCAATTCATGATGAAACAAAAATAACTTGTTTGAAAGTGCAGTTGGTTTTATACATGGAGTCTCCTTAAAAGAAACCAGAAGGCTGACTTTTGTTGAAGCACTACCATATTTGTTGTAACGTATAAACATTACCCATACTTCTTATCTTGCCATTGCATAATAATATTACATTATGTGATACAATAATTATAATTTTAAAAAATTTTAATTACTGAGTACAGCTCAATTTTATAGTTTATTAATTTAATCAAATAGACGTATAACTTAAGCATGTGGCTCAAAGCCTTTTTTTTTTTTTGCTTATTACCCGATTCTGTTTTTCTTAAGTCGCTGTGGTCCAATCCTACCCCTACCCCCCGCCCGTGAGAATAAAAGATCCGCATTTGAAATACGCACATGTACACCTAAATAAATTTTCGGTGTCGTTTTACCGAGGTAAAATGTCCTTAATAATGACCCTAAGATCCAGATAATCAAAGAGAGCGGTCTTACATGGCGGACAGTGAAAGGAGGACATACCCGTACATAGTGGTGGGGTGTGGGGGAGTGGGGAGTGCTGCCCTCTACTGGCTGGCCAAAAGGGCAGGGAAAGGTAACTATGTATATACATATGCATAACGACCTCGCAAAATGTGCCGTCAAGAACAATCTTAACCTTGACATATTTTAGTGATGGAGACATAAATAGAGCTTTATGTTTTGTATGCTATATTATACCCACACGAGCCTCGACCATGCTTCACTAAATTAGCTAGATGATATTTGATTCCCAAAAGAAGTAAAGATACCGTTTGAACCATTGAAATGTATGACTATAGTTTTATCGAATATTGTATATATCTTCTTTATTTTTATAAAACAGCTGTCCTGGGGTTAGAGCAGTTCACACTGGGGCATGATAACGGTGGATCACAAGACCATTCCAGGATTATGTAAGATATCGGGGTTAATACAAGGTCATTCTAGAAATAAGACTAAAGTTGAAATAACGTAAGATAACATTTTTAAACAGGAAATGATCACACCAGCATGTAAATGATATTATTCTTTATTCAAGTAAAATGCAGTAGTCGGAAAATAGTTCTTCAGTGCTAATGTTTTTTGTTGATTTTCCTAGTTAACTCTAAATAAAAATTATCTTATCTTATCTTTATGCAGTAAAACAGTTTGTTGTCTGTTTTCTGACAATAAAGAAGAGGAAAGCTTTTACAAATTTTATCTATTCTTTGACTACTGTCAGAAACATAGCGCAATGCTGCATGTCTAACGCTGCACAATAAAATCTTTGTGACGTTTCGAATTCTTTTCTGAACTCATTTTCAGTTCATTGATAAAATTACAAATTCTCTCACTCCCGTTTAATTTATTCTATACCGCCAATCGCAATTTGTACCAGAGCGTCTTGGTAGCTTTGCACTTTTCTCACATGCGCAGTGTCGGATTCAGGAGGAAGTGACGTACGTAATCTTTTATCTTTTGATTTTATTTACATAATAAATATGTTCTTCTCTATAAAGATTCATTATTTATAGGTAACAATGTAAGTCAGTATTTATTTCCATTCCGAAGATGCAATTTAAGATCTATGCACAACGGTTTAAATGGAAACAAATTTCTATGGCAAGCCCTTTTACTATTTATTCGAAATAAAAATTTACTTTCAATAAGAGAGATATCTCTCTAACATAGAGAGATATCTCTTTAGTTTATAGAGATATCTCTTTATCTAAAAGAGATATCTTTATACCTTAAAGAGGTATCTCTTTAAACAAAAGAGATATCTATATTTGTAAGAGAGATATCTATTTTACTTAGATATCTTTATAAGCTAGAGATATATCTCTTTAAGTTAGAGAGATATCTCTTTAACAAGGTAAAAAGAGATATCTTTCTTAGTTAGAGAGATATCTCTTTAGATTTTTAAAAAGAGATATCTTTATGAACTTAAGAGATATCTCTTTTAATGAAAGAGATATCTTTTTTCCAGTGACGCTTAAAATAGAATAATTAATTCTCCACCTTAAAACGAAAGCGAAACAGGAAGTAAAGTCTCTGGAATAGTTTCTATGTTATAAGAAAAAAAAAGACTGAGCAAGGAATTACCCTGAAAAATACTAGTCTTGTACTGTGTAAACAAAAATACTATAAATCCCTTACTTGAAACAACAAATAATAATGGCAACTTCGTTGATAAAAATGCGTAAAGTTTAATATTCACGAAAACGAAAGAAAGCATATGCAATGGACCGAATTTTCTCAGCTTACGAAATAATAAACTATACTTCCGTCAATAAAAAGTTTACTTCCGGTATAGGGAGAAGTCATTTGAAATGGTATTCAAATAAAATATGTATAGAGATATCTCTTTGCGACAAAGAGAAATCTCTTAAAGTGAAAGAGATATCTCTTTTAGACACGTTTGAAAGATATCTCTTTCACTTGAAGAGATATCTCTTAAGATAAACTAAGAGAGATATCTCTTTTAATTTAAGAGACATCTCTTTATCCTTGAGAGATATCTCCAAAAGTAAAAGAGATATCTCTCTAGGTAAAAGAGATATCTCTTTAACGTTTATAGATATCTCTTTTCACGAAAGAGATATCTCTCAAGGAGAAAAAGATATCTTTTCAAGTGGAAGAGATATCTCTCTAATAAAAAGAGATATCTCTCTAAGTATTAGAGATATCTCTCTAAGTTTAAGAGATATCTCTTTCTCATAGAGACATCTCTTCAAAATGAGAGATATCTCTTTACGTTGAGAGATATCTCTATTTTTAAAGAGATATTTCTCTAAAATGAGAGATATCTCTGTAATTTTAAGTTAAATTTTATTTTCCGAATAAATAGCAAAAGGGCTTGCCATAAATTTCGAACATTTCAAATAATTTCGATGAAACATTTCAAATAATTTCGATGAAACATTTCAAATAATTTCGATGAAAAAAAATAAAAACAGTTACATGTATTTAAAGCAAGTCGGCAGGAAAGCTTTAAAAGTTTTGCTAATACTTATACTTATAGATTCGCAGGGGAAATGAAATTGGGTGTTCAAAAGTAATGATTGAAAAAGAAAAAAATGTCTACATATACATGAATGGCTCTTTGGCCATCGTTGTTCAATTAACTCGAGTTACGTTAGATGCAAAGACACAATTGTGGGAGGAACATCGGTTTTATGGGCATAAGAAACAAGCATTCGTCGGAAACAACATCAAATACGGATATTCGAGATTTTATATTTGAATAATGAATATTAATGTAACCAGTTGGCGATGTTTTATTTGGCAAAATAATAAACATATCCTTATGGAAATCAGTTGTTTTAAGGCAAGATAAATCAATATGCACATTTTTAAATTGAATCATAGTCAGAATATGCATAAGTACGAACTACATTCCGATCACTTTAAAGGTGATGCGGAACAAGGGCCAGAACTCTGTATTTTTCAGACGACTGGCCTATCATGATGACATGTACACCAAACTGACCCCGGAAACGTACAAAGCGTAAGTTATCAGACATTTGCATTTATACAATAGTTTTTACACATTTATTATTTTTTTGCAATAATCTCTTATCTCGTTACAACTTTTCAATTATTATTTACATCGAAATGAATCATAATGACTGGGGATAAAAAAGTTCTCCTTAGTTTTGTATTACTAATTAAATCCATTTTTTAAAAAAAACCTGAAATGAATAGAAATAATAGTACATGTAGTTGCAGAAAACACATACAAAAGTAATTTACTTCAGATAATTCAGTCACTATTTATTGCATAATTTTCGACTTCAAGTGAACATTATTTTACCCCGGTTGAGATCTTGTTTAAAGATTTAAAATGAGTACAATTTCACAAAATTTGAAGAACAAGTCTTGATTAAATATAAGTACTATTTTACAAAATTGGAAATATGTCTCGATTAAAATGAGTACTGTTTTACCCCCAGGAATACATGTTTCGATTTAAAGTGAGTACTATTTTCACCCCAGTTGGAAACACAAATTTCGATTGAAAGTGAGTAGTTTTAATTTTCTTGATTCTGACCCAGCTGGGAGGAGGTGGAGAGGGAGTCCGGGGTACAGCTGGTCTACAAGACAGGGGGAGTTAACTGGGCCAGGAAGGACGAAATGGGGTACATCATCGACAAGTACGCCGACGCCATGAGCGCTAACAATATTAGGTACAACAATGCTTTGAAAATTTCTGAGAACAATTTAGTATCAATAGAATTTCCATGTACGAATATATTACAAGTACATTTTTTTAAATCAAGGAAGGATTCTTATCTGGGTTTTAAAGAACGTAGTTATATTCGTTTCCCTAGAAATAGATAACCTGAGTTTAATGAAATTTAGCAGGAACTATATTACCGGTATTTGGCAGAACTGAGGCAAAAGAATTTCTGCTTCTCAAAATTGATACAACAATTTTTAAATGCCATTTTTAAACAATCAAAGACTTTACAAAATATGCAGCTTGTTTAATAACATTTTGAAATAGAAGTAGGTATCACATGATTGGCAACATAAGTTTTTTTATTCTTAATCTCAAGGAAAAGATAATAACTTAGACCTGACCTTGCTTCTAAAATTAAACTGTAACATTTTATCTTATTGAAACCGTCACTAAGTAATGCGAACTCAGAAATGAAGTAATTTCTATGGTTAGACATGCTAAAGAAAAGTATAAGGAAAAACTTACATCTAAGATACTTAATAGAGATATACCACCAGGAAAATGGTGGCGAATTACGAAATCAATTGCAAAACTTTCTAACAAACATAAACCTATGCCTCCTATAAAATCAAATGGTCAAATTTTACTTCATCCATTAGAAAAGGCAGAAGCATTAAATAATTATTACTCAAATGTTTCTAGTGTTGATGAAAGTAAAACAGTACCTGAGCATGGTCCTGGTCCCCCCTTAGTAACAATTGAAAACATAATTGTCACTGAACAAGATGTTGCTGATCAATTAAACAATTTAAATGTAAATAAACCTCCTGGCCCAGATGGGATAACACCAAAAATTCTTAAACAATTATCCTCCTCCATTTGTAAACCACTAGCAAAACTTTTTAATAAGTCATTTGAATTAAAACGTTTACCTAATGTGTGGAAGCAAGGTAATATTACCCCAGTTTTTAAGGGTAAAGGTAGTCCTGACTTAGTAAATAACTGCAGGCCAATTTCACTAACTAGTGCTGTTTGCAAAATTATGGAAAAAATTATTTTTAAATATTTGTACAATTTTATATCAGAAAACAATATCTTAACAAAATACCAGTCAGGATTCCAACCTAATGACTCAACTGTCAACCAATTAGTGGAAATTTATAATACAATTATATCTAATTTAGATAAAGGTAAAGATGTCAGATTCATTTTTTGTGATATTTCAAAGGCTTTTGATAGAGTTTGGCATAAAGGTCTACTTTTTAAATTAAAATCTTATGGAATTCAAGGTACATTACTAAAATGGATAGAAAATTACTTAGATGATAGAGTTCAAAGAGTGGCTGTAAATGGGTTCTTCTCAAATTTTAAACCTGTATCAGCTGGTGTTCCTCAAGGTTCTGTTCTAGGTCCTTTCTTATTCCTCTTGTATATTAATGACATAACTGATAATTTAGTTAATAATACCAGGCTATTTGCAGATGATACATCACTGTTTATAGTGGTAGATAATGATGTTAATGCAGCAGCAGTATCACTTACATCTGACTTAGATAAAATTAATAAATGGGCCTTAACATGGGGTGTGGATCTCAATCCCACCAAAACTTGTAATGTAAATTTTACAAGAAGTTCAAATAACCATCCCCCCGTCCAATTTGGCTGTAATGGTAGCATTATTAGTGAATCTAGGTCACACTGCCATCTTGGACTTCTTTTCCAAAGTGATGCAAAATGGACATCTCATTTAAATAATTTATATGATAAAACTTGTTCTCGACTAAATCTTTTAAGAATGTTGAAACATCTGCTAGATAGAAGTGCATTGGTAAAAGTCTATTTTGCTTTTATTCGACCCATCTTAGAATATGGTAGCATTGTTTGGGATAATTGCTCACAAGAACTCTCAAATCTTTTAGAAAATATTCAAGTAGAAGCTGCCCGAATGATAACATGACTCAGGAAAAATTCATCTAGAAATGCTTTGTATTTAGAATTAGGTTGGGAACCATTAAATAAGAGAAGAGAAAGACAAAAACTCGTGTTGTTCTATAAAACTGTTTATGGTATATCCCCTCCTTATTTACAAGAAATGGTCACACCTTTTATGCCAACAAATCATGGTTACAATCTTAGAAATATTGATAATTTTAATTTTGTTATACCTCAAGCAAGGACAGTCTCATATTTCAACAGTTTTTTGCCTTCTACTATTAGATTATGGAATAATTTACCACTTGAAACAAAATGTATCGAATCTTTTTCATGTTTTAAAAATGTCTTAAAGAAACCTGCTGCAGATAGAATAAAGGATGTCAAAATCTTTCATTATGGCAATCGCAAGGAAAACATTATACATTGTCAATTAAGAAATGAATCTAGTAATTTAAATGCTCACCTGTATACTCAATACTTAAGTGAAATAGCATCTTGTACTAAGTGTGGATATCTGAACGAGGATAATTATCATTTTTTCTTAAGATGTCCTGCCTATTATAATCAGAGAATGATACTTTTTGAAAGTCTTCAGAGTTTAATAGAATTAGAAACAATGTCTCCTGATCAAATTTTGAATATTTTGCTAATTGGCGATAGGCAACTACCTTATAAAATTAACTGTTCAATTTTTGAAGCAGTCCAACTATACATCAAGTCTTCAAAAAGATTTTGATAGTATTTTGTAATTAAAAAAAAAATAAATCCAGATATTTCCTATTTTTTCTACTTATTTCAAGTCTCAGCATTTCCATTTTCTATGCATATGTTGTATTTTCCTTGGTAATTTGTCTTTGCACTTTATTATTTTTCTCTTCACTCAGTGTCATTGCTTGAATTTATTTACTTTTAAATGTTACTATTTCTTTCTATTTTGTATTTTCTTAAATATTAGTTCTTTGCACTTTACGTATTCTGTTTTGTTGTTTTGTTTGCACTTCTTTCTTTATTTTTTTTAATTATTTATTTAATTTTTTATTTATTTATCATTATATTGTATAGCAAATATGCATAAGCTTAGTAATAATTCTTCTGTATAATTTAATTCAATTTATTTCCTTTTTTCCCACTGTTAGTTAACAAAAGAATTTAATGTAACTCATAAGGAATATTTTCATCATTGTAATTTATTGTCAGTACTTAACATTTGTAACCTTGACCTTGGAGAGGACTTATATAGGCCATGCCTGATGTCCAATCCAATTATGTAATCTTACTTTACATAATAAAATATTGATTAAATTAAATCAAGTAATGCGAGTTTCAATCTGTGAAAAAATTATGAATATTTAAATTCAATATATAGATATGAGAATTCCTCCTCAAAAAATACAGATTTATGAGGACCGTGAGCTTATAAAGGTTATCTGAAGTATTTTTATTTAGATACCAAAGGCTGACTGGCAGAGAACTTCAAGCCAAATTCCCCCAGTTTCAGACTTCCGATGAATATACAGCCATATATGAGCCAATGGCTGGGCTTGTTGACGCTGCTATGGGAAACGCCGTGCATATCCAGCTAGCACGTGCACGCGGTGCTACAGTCCTCGAAAACTGCCCCGTCCAAAGACTTGAAAGATTGACAAATGGTGGGATAAAAGTAAATACATATAATTGTAAAATACAACCAATTTCCATTATTTTACCTTTAAAAAAAATTGGGAGAGATCTGTACCCTTTCTCCCATTCATCACATTCTGGTAGCTAATTGCAAATGCAAACATTCAAACAAGTTTATCCGCGGATCCAGGATTTTTTTTCTACAGATGATGGAAGGCAAACAAAAGTTAAACAATCGTCGAAGAACGAAACTACTTGCAAAAGCGTAAAAAAAAAAATATATATGTCACAGAGGTAGGAAAATTTCTTCCGATTCATCACGTGCTTGACCATTTACAAGGAGTTTGAGTTAATTGGGGTGGATGTTCGTTCCAAAGTCATCTTTGCGACAACTGTCAAAATGTGCACTACAAAGTTCGCTAAACTGTTTAATTAAATTCCTTGTGATTAGTAGGGACTTGTTACGTAATTTACGCTAGAAACAGGCGAATGTTAACTCCACAAGGAAACACATACCAGTATGCCTTGCATTTGTCCGCGAAGAGAAATTGTTTTAGTGTATGTAGAAAAATATGTAAATGAAATATCAAATTTGTGATATGCGGTTTTCATGATGATGTAAACGAGATAGAGACAAATGCGTTTTAGTAAAAAAAGAGGGAAAAAAAAAACAAACCCTTGATTCTAATTAATATGAATGGTGAAATTCTTACGCGTGTCATTTATGTAAGCATTTTTTCAAACGTATGAAATAAACATGAGAACATTCTTCGCTCTTCTATTTTGAATTGGGATTTTTTGTTATCATATCTGGTATAGCTCCCTCTTATCTTACAGAAAATGTGTGTGTTTAATTATCCATTAGTGTGCCTTCCTCCTTAATTAAAAAAGAAGTAGAATATTGCTATAATGAGAAAGCTGCGAAAGCTGAAAATTATAAGTATGATAGGGTTATTTATTTGGGGGAAGTTCTGTAAATCACGCTTAAAAAGTAAAACATTGTGTCAGAAATTTCAGAGTTTTATTTCAACGTAAACCTTTGTGACATTTTCAGTTTTAAAATGCCATCTGACATCCAACCATCTTTGCTTTTCATATAAAACGTATTGCAAAAATGATAAGTTATAAACGGACTTACGTATACTTGAGAAATATGCTTTAGAAAATACCTTATTTTTATCAATTTCTGAAGTTGACACATCACACAGCATATTTTTTCGATAAAAGTGAATATAATCTGGTTTTGATGAGAAAAAAAAAACTAGTGTAACGAATTACATGTACACCGCAATGATCGAAGCTATTGATATATCAAACATTTATCTCGAAAATTATTTTTTAGCTCACTATTATAAAAATATCTATGAAAAATGCAATTTTTAGAAACAAAATTGTATGTTGACACAGTAATAGATTCTGTATGACAATTCAGAAAATACGATTTTACATTTTATGTAGCGTTTTTCAAATATACCTGTCGGTGAAATGATTCATTTTTATCTAAAAACCAATTTTTATGATATACGTAATGACTAACTTTTCAATCGTCAATTTCCCTTACTTATGCAGCAATATACCATCATCACCTGCACACGAAGTCTATATATCTCAGTTGATTCGATACTTAAGAGAGCATACTCTACGTATGTACAATTTTTAAACGAGATAAAATGTTGACAAACAGGTTGATGAAACAAGAATATCAGCGGTCTCGTTGAAATTCATTGTTTCATAAGTTCTGTGGTCGATAAAATGACATTGTCAGCAAATACAATATATATCAATGAGTCAAATGCTGACTGACTTTTTTCATACATGTACTAATTGTTAAATAAATCCATTATTTATACACTGAATTGACGACTGACTTTCCCAATATTTCCCGATCATGACAAGAAGCACACAGCCTGTGTGACCGGTCGGCAGGGGATGCTCACTCCTCCATGGCACCCGATCCCACCCCTAATGTTTTGAAGGTTCATGTTTGCTATGCTCCTATATAGTATAGTTTAATGGACTTTAAGCTTGAATACAGCTGTTCGTTATTTCAATATATTTCATTCATAACTAGAATAGATTCCTTCTAACTTGTTGAAATTAAGGAGGCTGGGGTAAACAAATTACCTTCCCTGTCACAGATCCACCTAAGAATAACATTGATAATTTCCTTGCAATAATATTTTGATGAGAAAAAAGAACTTTTAATGCATAATTCAAAATAAAATTGTCTAAATTTGTCTCTAAAACACGATTATTTTCATCAATGGAGTACACGTGTTTGATTAGATTATTTTTGGCATTATAGGTTTATACTCCGAGGGGCGTGTTTCAGTGCCAGAAATTGGTAGTGTCGGCCGGGGCCTGGATAAACCATGTGTTGGGCTCCATCGGACTCCATATTCCTGTATACGTCACTCAGGAACAGGTCACTTACTTCGCCACGCCACACGTCAAAGAATTCACCAAAGAAAAGTATATTTTTTTTTTGCATATTTCAAAAACAAATTTGATTCAAAACAGAACGATTTCTCAAAAAAGAGAAAGAAACAGGCTTTGCAAAGAAACGTTTAAATTATGTCCATAGGTACCCGATCTGGATTTACCATTCACCTAAGTATGACTTTTACGGACTTCCGATGCATGGGAACTCCGGAAGTAAGATTGGCATTGATGCAGGCGGTCCTGTGGTCACAGCAGATACCCGGAACTTCAATCCAGATCCGGTCCGTGAACAGGCCTGCATCGATCATCTAAAGAAAACAATTCCAAGGGTAAATAAAATACCTAATGAAACGTAATATAAAGTTTCATTCGAGAGATTCTTGCTTACAAAGGGAGTCTTATATGAAGGGAACGGTGTAAGAAAGACAACCATTCATATTTTTTCATTACGTTCAGCTTAGTAAAAAACTCGAAATTTTCTCCTAAAACCTCATGTATATGAACACTTTAATACAGTGGGTTTTTTGTTTCTTTTCAACGTTAGCGAAACCCCTAGCAAGAATTTGCTTAGGTGCAGTGGTCAAAGCCAGGAATAAACAGTAACAAATTCGAAATTATAAAACAATGGGAAGAAAAAAAAATTCCATGATCTGGTAGTTATTTTTCTTCATTTACCACCACCCATCTTTTTTATATGCCAAATGATTCTCAGCAAGACACTTGTCTTTCGATGTACACAAGAATCTACCTGTACAATATCAGTCTCTTGATAACTTGCACTCCAGACCAGTCTTTTTAAAAACTATGGGGTTTTGCACACTGAAACCTGTTTGTATAATTACAGTCTCTATGCCTTCTCATATACACTAACACCAGCTGTCTGTACATTTTCAGTCTCTATAGGCCTTTGGATGTACAGTAAAGAATGTCTTTATTTTAGTCTCTAGGCCCTCAGATGAATAAAAAGATATTTCTATACAATGTCAGTCTCTGTTCTCTCTGATGAAACTTCTGGAGAATTTTGAAACAATATATTCAAGAAGTGGTTTTCTTATGATGGTACTTTATATGCAAACGTTCCCAACGATAAATTAAAGTCAAGGCTTTTTGATATTGACAACTGCTTTTTCAATAAAAATGGAACTTGTTAATTTACTAACCTCCTCAATGGTCATTTGCAAAACTATTTTGTTTTTTGATTGACAATTTCTATGTGGTTTTGGAGGCCAAGTCTTCTAACAATCTATTAGAATTCCCATGGGAAAACACTTACTTTGGTCTTCAACTTGACATTTAGAAATATATTGTCAATTAACAATTATTTTTTCCATTTTTATGTCGATACTATTTATCCCGGTTGAAATAAAAGATACTACGAAGTCTGATATTGTTGGATATTTTACGTGAAAAAGACGTTAATGGTTATCTACTTACCAAGCTTTATGATGAGCGTGATGTATTTTTTAACTTTTCAATGGTCAACTTCCCTTACTTTTGCAGCAATTTACGTACGTTAACTGTATATTGGGTTTATCTCTCAGTTGATTCGATATCCAAGAGCATGTTCTACGTACGAAACATTTTTACAACGGAAGTACATTATTGAAAAACAAGCTGATGAAACAAGAATATTTAGCAGTCTCGTTTAAGGTCATCTTTTCGTAACTTCTTTGGTCGATGCAATGACCTTGTCAGCATATGCAATTTTTCATTGAGTCAAATGATGACTTACGTTTTTCAAACTAATTGTTAGTCCATTATTTAGACACTGAATTGACAATGGATCATTCAAATTTTCCCCGTTCATGACAAGAAGCACACGGCGGGTGTGACCGGTCGGCAGGAGATGCTCACTCCTGTGATGTTTTCGAATTTCGTGTTTCCTTTTCTCCATTTCTGTATTGTTTAAGGTAGGATTCTTCTCACACAAAACTGTATTTCTTGTATTTAAAAATGAATATATATACGAGAGGTGATCAAAAAGACAATATATATCTACAAAACCACAATTCAGTTAGATAAAATTTACACACGTTTTATATTAGAGTCAAGGTCAGTCATATGTCATTAGTTTCTCTCCTTGACATTGAAGTCACAATGTAAAAAATGACTGCATCCAATATTTAGGTCTTTTATTTCAAAAGATTAAATGTTTTTCTTTTTGTATAAAAAGATATAACCATATAAGGTCTATAAGATGATATTACCAAATTGACACAAATAGTTTTACAAAAATGCTTTTTGGCTAATCCGAATTTTCTCTATTTTTCTTGAATTTTTAGGATATTTAAGTTATTTTTTTATGCGCCCTATATTAAGATTTTTCTTATTTTCCCAGTGAAAGAAGTTTGAGAACAATATGTATTTTTAATTAAGACAAAAAATTTGCTATCAAGAGACCTCCAATTAGCACTTTGAAAAATTTTGAATATTTGAACAATGATATAAGCTTTTTAAAGCTGACATAATTGTAGTCTGTTTGGAAAATCATATTTATTTGATGTATTTTAAAACTTTAGTCCCTTATTATTAATTTAGCTAACATTAAAAGAATTCTTCAATTCTTTGATTGTGTAAAAATTATAACTAAATTCATTGTTCTTTAATAATTTTGAGAGGCAGAAAAGAAGATATTTTCATACGCCACCATACCGCCAAAATATAGACCATTTTTCAAATAAGTTTACCATTGTCATAAAAGTTGTACAATTGGAAAGAAATATAAAACTCGGAAAAATCTTTTCTTTGTGACAGAATCTCATTCACGTAAATATACATTGAATAGAACGGTCTAGTCAGAAACCAGAAATTTAAAATATAATCAACATTAAAACCAAATACTCTTTCTTGTATGGAAGTTATTCAATTAGTTTGTCTTTATTTCAGTCTTTAGGTCCTTGGATGTACTTTAAAACATGTCTTTATTTCAGTCTCAAGGCCCTTTGATGTACACTAAATAAAACTTGTCTTTATTTCAGTCTCAAGGCCCCGTGATGTGCATTAAAACTCTGTCTGTATATTTTAGTCTCTAGGCCCTCTGATGTACACTAAGACCTGTCTGTACACAATGCCGCCTGACCGCCATTTTGTCGTGGATAGCTGTGGGAAGAGAGTTGAAGGTTACGACAATGTAATTCTCTGTTGTGGAGCGGGACATTGCTACAAGTATGTGTCAGTCGGAAAATACATAGGAAAAGTTCTCTACTAATGCAACTAAAACTACATCTAAAATGTGATAATAAGATTTCTCAATTTAATAAAATTATGTCTGATAATTTATAATAATAAAATTTTACCAATGAAATGAAACTCAGTCTGAAAATTTATTTTAACAGTATTCAAGCAATGGAATAAAACTCAGTATGAAAATTTATGATAACAGACATTACCACTTAAAAAGAACTTGGTCTGAAATTGTTCATGAAAATAAAATAATAAATGAAGTATAATTTCACTAAAGAGTGAATTTAAAAAATAAAAACCATGACATACATGTATTGACTATTGAGACAAAAAATGCCAACTTTAAGAGTTAAAAGATTTTGCAGGTTTGCCGGTCTTCTTGGAAAGATTCTCAGTGAAATGGCGATTGACGGGAAAACTCAGTACGACATTTCTAAATTTAACATCGACAGACCGGCCTTGACAGACCCTAACTGGAAACCCCAGCTATTTATGGGGACAGGCGGAAAAGTTCCGACCAAGGAGTCAATAAACTCAAAACTCTGAAAAATGTGTGGAAATGATACAGGCCGGCCTATAGGGATACTCAGTATCAGCCGATAATGGCATTATCATCTGCACTTATATATCCTATGCAATAAAAATGATGGTATAAAATTAACATTTAGTTAATATGATCAAATCTTTTTTTCATAATGAGTGTATATAGTGTCAGAATAAATACTTTTACTCTTGATTATTAGAGAAATATAAAATATATAGGAAATAAATAAAAAACGATTTTTTTAAATTGATATATAACAAAATTGAAGAAGACTTTATCATAAAATTTGAATATTCTAGAAAAAGACGACAGTAGTAGCTTACAACAAAGCTTTATGATAAACGTGATGGCTTTAATCTTTTCAATCGAAAAAGTCCCTTACTTATTTAGTAAGATACATGTACATTACCTGCCTATGGGGTTATGTGTCTCTCAGTTGATCTGATACATGCCTTCGTGCGAACATTTCTAAAACGGTGTTAACAAACAGATTGATAAAACAAGAATATGAATGGATGTTTAAAGTCAGCAAATTCTACGGTCGATACAATGGACTTGACTGCAAACACAATCTTTTCATTCAGAATGCTGAGGAACATTTCTCATACTACTGTAAACATTTCATTCGAGAACTTTATACTAATCATTAGGAATATATCAATTTTTATATAGACTATTCGCGAAAATAACGAAAATTTAGTGATCTACAGTAATTATTAGGTCAATTTTTATATAGTTTACTGAATGAAACACATGGAGATAACGAACAGTATTCAAGATCAAAACTCCATAAAACAATACAAAATAGGAGCAGAGCAAATACGGACCTCCAAAACATCAGAGGTCGGATCCTGTGCAATGGAGGAGTGAGCATCCCCTGCCGACGGTCACACCCGCCGAGTACTCCTTGTCATGATCTGGAAAACACGGAAAAATCCGTCGTCAATTCAGTGTATAAATAATGGACTAGCTTTTAGTATGAAAAACGTCAGTCGGCATTTGACTCAATGATAAATTGTATTTGCTGACAAGGAATCGTTTTGTTCTCGATTGTGAAAGGAAGCACACGGCGGGTGTGGCCGGTCGGCAGAGTGTGCTTACTCCTACATGGCACCGGATCCCTCCTCTGGTGTTTTAGAGGCCCGTGTTTGCTTTTTTCCTGATTCGTTTTTTTCAAAATGGACCTTTCAGGATGAATACTGTTTGTTATCTCCATATTTCATACTAAATATGACTACGAAGTGTTTCGTCCATCTAATCAATATATAATCAAAATGAATATATAATTTTGCCCTGCTGACAGGTTTTGTATTGTTTGAGAGGAACATTTTTGTCAACAATATTACCAGTAGATGTAAAGAGAATGACAAAACATTCTTTTGGTTAAATCTTATTTGAAAATATTTTCAGTAAAAAGATTTTCCAGCATTCCAACATTATTGATTGAAATAATTGCCATATTTACTACTTGCTTGCGAAAAATATTGATAAAACCCTCGTTTGCGAATTAAAATGCATTACATTTTCTTGCCTTTGTTAATAATTAAAGGCAATGTTGGAATTAATTCTCGGGATGCTGACCTCTCGGACATGTATCTATGTAGTGGCATGGCCTCGCCACCGAAAGAGTAGATTGAAAACAGAAATAACCAGTTAGCAGTGTAGTTTTTGTTTACTTGTTGATTCTCTATTAATCATGTGATGATTGACTTGCTCGACTCAGCTGTTTCTATGATTGACACGTTACAGATGCAGATGAAGGAGATAAATCTCCCCGTGTATTAGTTAGAATTCCGCATAATCACTCGGCGTTTAACAGCTTATGGCTGGCATTAAACTGAGAAAGGCGAGAAAAATTTTTTATCGTTTGTCTTTTATTAAGGCGCTGATGGAAAATACAGCTCTTTGTTAGATTACGTATTTCTTAATTTCGATTACGTAGATGCTAAAGCTTGTATCTTGAAAGCAATTGGAATAAAATCATATCCATGCTTGAAGCTAGGATTAAAAAAAACAGACTATATAATGCACAATGCACTCTTTCTCCAGTTAAAACTGGATAGTAATATCCTATATTGGAAACTGGACAAAGAATTAATTATCTGATGAGGTCGGTATTTTATCACAATACATGTATACATTTTTTCTTGGTTAATTTGATTGATAAAAACTATGGTCAAGCTTCCAAGGAAAGACATGACTAAAATAGCCGACATTCTTACTCACTCATTCAACAGATAACTCTTCGCGCTCAGAAGTCAGAAATAGTCTTAGACGCGAGGAAACAAACATGTTTTCAATTGAGCATTACAGTAATTAACAACGGTCTCAGCTTACAGTGCAGTACTCCCAGGGAACCTCTCCTTGAAATGAATATATAAGCATACGCTTTGAACTTTTAAAAGATAGGAACCACTTGAATTCATAGAGAACACAGATCTTGCACCATGCGCATTGAAATCGTGGGTGAACGATAAGAGGCCAGGATCGCTACTTATGCTGATGAGTCAATTAAGACGATGGATAAGAAAATGATACAAACAGATAACGGTCTATTTATCTAAAAACATCACAATTTCTTGTGTCAATCAGGAAATATATTACCGGAACTATGTTGGAATCTCAGAAAAGTGTTCCTGTATGAAGTTGAAAATCGGGAGATAAATACATCAAAAAGTGTGAAAGTCATGAAACCGGTGTCAAGGCAACCTGGGCTAAATGTGATAAAAGAAGGAGTATTCGAAAATTCCGACTGTAATCCCGACCATGAGGGGGAGAGGCCTGTACCCCCGGGCTCCCCATCTGACCTCGTGCGATTACGCGCCACCGCCTCAAGATTACGACTCCAGACGAAGAGACAGAGTTATATAAACTGGAAAACAAATCACTATGACAACTTCTTCAAACAGAACAACAGGAAAGCTGTGTTATGTGAGAATGCATTAAAGAACTGGACAGAGGAATGTCGAACTAAGAGACCACAGAAGAAAGGGTTTCCTGCTGGGCAGGTGGAGTGTGAAGGGAAAACCATGACTATAGATCAGGCTCTGAACTGGATTCGACACGAACTGGTACTATATGATTCATATATCTGCATGTTATTATTAATCGGGCTGAAAACAAAGAATTTAGAATAAAAACGTGACTTCAAATCGTAATTGATGCCCAAATTATTCGGAGTTATTTCTTTCAAATTTCTTTTGAAATTGTAATTGATGCCCAAATTATTCTAGCTGTCTAGCTGTCTGTCTGTCTGTAAACTTTTTCGACGAAAATTTTCGACTTCTTCTCAAGAATCGCTGGGCCAATTTCAACCAAACTTACCACAAAGCATCCTTGGGAGAAGGGGATTCAAGTTTGTTGAAATGAAGGGCCACACCCTCATTCAAGGGGAGATAATTGGGAATTAATGAAAATATGGTGGTATGTTTTAAAAATCTTCTTCTCAAGAACCACTGTGCCAGGAAAGATGAAATTTCAGGTAGTGTAGATTCAAGTTTTCTAGAATTTTTTAGAAATATATTTTACCATAGTTGATCATAATTATATGGAAGCATCCTCAGGTAGTGTTTTTTGTTTTTTTGACCAAAATTTTACATAGAAAAAGGAAAATTCTTTAAAAAAAGAATAACAAAGCCATAATTGATGTTTTTTCCCAAGTAGTGTCAATACAAGTTTTATTTATGGTTAGGAAAATAAAAATCAAATAACAAAGCCATTATTGATCATATTTAAAAATCTCGGGTAGTGTCAATTCAAATATATTTACAAGTTTTACATATATATATTCTTTACTTCTTCTCAGGAACAACAAAGCCATAATTGATCATATTTATATGGAAGCATCCTCAGGTAGTGTCAATTCAAGTTGGTTCAAATCATGACCCCTGGGGATAGGGTGGGGCCACAATGGCCGACCAAAATTTTTCATAGAAATATATAGGAAAATTCTTTAAGAATCTTCTTCTCAAGAATAACAAAGCCATAATTGATCTCGGGTAGTGTCCTACACAATAAAATGGAATATATAGAAAAAATCTTTAAAAATCTTCTTCTCAAAAATAACATAGCCATAATTAATCATATTTATATGTCAGGCAGTTTTCTCTGACCCCCGGGGTAGGGCAGGGCCACAATTTATGTTTTTAGAAATATATAGGAAAATTCTTTAAAAATCTTCTTTCAAGAATAACAAAGTCATAAGTGATCATATTTATTGGAAGCACCCTCAGGTATTTCAGTGGGTTCAAATCATGACCCCTGGGGTAGGGCGGGGCCACAATGGCCGACCAAAGTTTTACATAGAAATATATAGGAAAATTCTTTAAAAATCATCTTCTCAAGAATAGCAAAACCATAACTGGTCAAAGGTTTACTTTTGGATTTAAACTCTTCAATAATAAACCAATTTCTACTTTTTTTACATGAGTTATTTTACCACTGATTTCTTTGGAAAAGAAAAAAAAGGAAATATATTTTCCCAGTGTACGTTATCATGGTTAATAATAAAAAAAAAATCTC
Organism: Saccostrea cuccullata; assembly: GCF_032062105.1. NCBI lineage: Eukaryota > Metazoa > Mollusca > Bivalvia > Ostreida > Ostreidae > Saccostrea > Saccostrea cuccullata. The sequence goes on from NW_026936290.1 coordinate 527,972, forward strand.
TAGTTTTCACTTCTACTTACAGTATATTTACTTCAATAATAAAAAAAGCACAACACTAAGATAAACTCAACCGGTTTCATTTTCGATCTTCAGGAGTTTTACTTCTATAATATCCATAATATCTTGCTTAGTACGATTTAAGCCTCTTTGTCTTTATCAACATTTATCTCCTACCATTATATGGATATTGTTATAATGTTTTTCTCTTTATTTATTAGTTTAATTTAAGAAGTTCAATTTCATTGTATTTACAACGGAACGGTTTTAATTTAATGAGGAGGATATTAATGTTTTGTTTTTAATTTGAAGAGGAAAAGTCACATAAAAGTAGTGAAAAAAAATTCAACTACAACACATTGAATTTTCTGTTTATTACATTTTTAAAAACAATTCTGCCTTTGCCTCTGTCTTTTTATAATACAGTCATAGGCTCATGACGTCATAGTTGAGCTCGTCATATAATACATGGATTTTGTTAAAATTTGTCAACTTTTATTTAACATCTTATATTAGGTCAAGGAAGATTTTTTTTACAGCAATCTTCGTTATATACTAAATTTTTATCATTTTGATATCCTTTCACACTGTGACAGGATGTCATTTTTATTCAATGAATAAATTACAGTATTTCACGGGTAAAAATGTAATAATAACTTATATGCTGCGTTTTAATAATTATTTCAAAAAAGATAATAAGCAGATTATTCTTTCCACAACATATTTTTTATTTATGAATCAAAGAAGAATCAGCTTCAGTAAGAATAAAGGAAAATGAGGATAAGTTTTTAATTTGAAGAGGAAAAGTCACATAAAAGTAGAAAAAATTTAAGAAAACGAACATGGATGGATCTTTCAAAACTCTAATAATAATTAAAATTTGTTAACTTTTAAAACACTTCCATAACTTCACCATATACTAAATCTTTAACTGACACGACATAAAATGCCGATTATTGTTGATAAAGTTTCAGATAAAGTTTTGAAATATTTGATAGAGACTCAGTACTGCAGCCACTAATAATTTCATAATGATAAGTCGTGCTGTCATTTTAAAGCAGTATGAGCTGCAACTTTAATGTCAAACTTTTCTGTGGCAATATTATCAATAACCTTTTCAAGGATAGAGAAAACGAACATTTATAAACTTTGGTTGTTCATATTTGTAATAGAAGTATAGGACTATTTACAAGCTCCTAATGATGCAAAATTGTATAATTGTCGTCCTGTACTAAATTGTTTTCTTAAATAATACTTATTTTTTTATTGTGCAGAGGTCTTTCACTTGAAACAATTTCCTACTTCATTTTTGTTGAATTTATCAGAAAGGTTTAAATTACTTAAAAATTTATCATAGTGATCATTTTAATAGCAAAGTAAAATGATCAGAAATGCAGCTTACATTGCGTTCACGAAGGATATAATTATTTTGCTTCGTCATTTCAAAAGCGATTTGGTTGTTTAAAACAGGAAAAGCACGATTGCTATTTATGACATTGTTCGGCTTGAAAGTTATTGTAAAAATCAAACTGTGTTTAATCTGTTTTAAGCATATCCTAGATTTTAGAAGAAAATTTGTTGAAAGGTTGTGTCTCTTAAAAACTTACCCTGAGAATCTATTTTCTGAAACTTTGAAAGTTGACCTTGCATTTCCTACAAGAACATTCTGTGAAAGATTAAAGTCCAAGAATTAAAAAAAAGAACAGTTCTATAGTTAACATCTTGTTTCTTTGAAAAATTCGAAATTGTTAACATAATGACTACGACACAGTGACTAATAAACAAAGGATGGACGTAAAATGCTTAAGCTTCTTGACAAATGAACACTTGTTATTCAATGTTCCAATAGTCAGGTTTATTCCGTGTCATAATTTGAAGAAATAACGCTGAAAAAAGTTGACATGTACATTTTCAATGAAATATTTATTAAGGTTTTTCAATATATTTCTTAATAGCCAATCCTCTTAATCCTGCCACAATTTTTAAATTAATAAGAATTTTTCTTTTATCTTTATATTTCTTATTTTTTATTTAATGAGCAATGCTGTATCCTGAGAACATTTCACATTTCAATTACAATGAATGCAGTACCCTGAGAACATTCCATTTGTCAATTACAATGAATTAATGCTGTATTTCTCTATTACAGAAGGCTATGAGGCTGGTAGACCAGGCCCTCGCCCGGCAGCTCCTGACCCTCCGTCACGAGATACAGGACATCCGGTTAAGGTGGAGCTGTGAGGACCACAGGAGTCTGGTGGAGGACATACAGATAGAACTAGAGGAGCTCCAGTATCTAGGGGAGATAATCGACATTCCTGTCCACCTCCTGGAATTCCACAACCCCCTCAAACACTGGGGCGTCACAAAACTCAATCTACATAATAAACGCTTCTCTACGTGTTAAATTTGTAAGCTTTAAGAACGATAAAAAGATAAAGGTTTTTTTTTTACCTTACGTTTACCTTTGAGGAATTATTTGTATATTTTATTTTGACAAAATGCTACTACTCCCCACTATGTAGTATTTTCCCCATTATCAGCTCGAACTGATTAAATTAGATTCCTCTGATGGTCAATGTTTACAAAGATTGGGGGAGTTGTATCGAAAATTATTATTTTCCCACATTCTGCACACTAAGGAAAATATGTGTATTTCTCTTAAGAATTTCCCACATTCTGCACACTAAGGAAAATATGTGTATTTCTCTTAAGAAAATAAGTGAGTGTTATTGAGCTAATTTAAAACCTCAGGTCATTTTCTCATCAGCAGTATTGGTATTTTTCTACTATGCATAGAGCGATTATTATTTTGTATGTTGTTACACTCTACCCTCTCTGTCAGTTACACACTTGAGGAAAATAAAAAGAACAAAAACAATACTGCAGTACTCATAGTTTCTAAATACAATAAAGGCACCTAAGAAATTATGCTCCTCATAATCACCACATGTTGTAGAAATTTTATCGTCATAATCACAATAATAAATATGTTACATTTTTATGATAATAATAATAATAATAATAATAATAATATAATGTAATATTAATATTTTTTTATTTTAACCTGTTTATCACGTTTATCAATTTTGATATACAGAGTAGTTGAAATTGATGTAAACCCTTCATATCTTAATACAGTTTTATTCTTCTTTCTGTATGAAATATATGGAGATAAAGAACAATGTTCAAGCTAAAAAGTCAATAAAACAATAAACAATTATTGGCTTAGTTCGAGAGCAACATGCGTTTTGTCGGACCCAAGAACCAAACTGTCTGCCTGAGGCCGTTAGGCCTTACGCAGACAGTTTTGTTCGAGGGTTCAACAAAACGCATTTTGCCCGAGAACACAGTCAATAAATGTTTTGTTATACCTTTAATTTTTTTGACACGCACGTATCTTGTACTGTCATCCATAATGTAAACCTCAGGTCCGTCACTGTTATACATAAATTAATGCAAATGAGATTAAGCTCCGCCCATTCTGTGACATGAGCGGTCCAACATCTCATCGACTGGTCCAACATAGATTTTTGTTATGCCCGCTCAGCAAAACATTAGAAATGTTGGACTTTTATAGATTTGTATAGGAACAAATTTTAAAGGTATGAAAATACAAAATAGGAGCAGAGCAAAACACGGACCTCCAAAACATCAGAGGTGGTAACAAGTGCCATGGAGGAATGAGCATCCCCTTTCGACAGTCACACCAGCCGAGTGATCCTTGTCATGGTCGGAAAATAACTGAAAACCCGTCGTTATTCAATGTATAAATAATGGACTAACAATTCGTATGAAAAACGTGATTCAGCATTTGACTCAATGATAAATTGTATTTGCTGACAAGGTCATTGTATCAACCACAGAACTTACGAAATGATGACTTTAACGAGTATGCTGATATTCTTCTTTCAACAACTTGTTTGTCAATAATTTACCTCGTTTTAGAAATTGTGCATACGTAAAGCATGTTCTTGCGTATCGAATCAACTGAGAGATATAAACTCCGTGTACAGGTGATGATGGTTTATCGCTGCATAAGTAAGGGAAATTGACGATTGAAAAGTTAAATTCATCACGTTTACCATGGAACATGGTTGTTAGCTTGCCATTAACGTCCTTTCAATTAAAATATCCAAATTTGAAACAGATGAGTCAGACTCTGTGGTATCTTTAATCTCAAGCTCACCGAGATATAGCATTTCATACCATTCTTATGTCAATGATATAAAAAAGCCTGAACTTTTATTTTCAGAACACTTGTGTGTACAATCATAATGTTTAAAAAATGATATTGCAACAATCTAGGATAAGTAAAGGTCATTATAAAGTTTCTTATTCTCTTAAACAAACAACTGTTGTTAATGTAAAAAAAATAGCCTAGACTTAATTTTTTGTGGTAAATAATTGAGAAGTCATAAATATTGTGATTTCAAATTTTCCAAAAATTACTTTGAACTGTTTAGTTTCCACATCTGATTTACCTCACTTCTTGAATATTGTAATATATATGCAAATTGTTCTAAAATACAATGAAAACAATGAGCCTTAAATCAGTAACAAAGGCAATATTGCTCTTTACTTTGTCAGCAGGGACCCGTACATATACGGATTGCGTTTTCTTTTTTCATCTCGGAAATATTAAACATCCAAGGATAAGGCTTTGTTAAAATGTTTATATCACACCAAAGTTCCATGGCCATATGAAAGAATAGTTTAAATTATAAGATAACCTTGAAAAATCTTGACAAACATTCACATTTTTTGGCAGGTAAATTTTCATTTTTAAGTAATTTGTCTTGTGTTAATCTTTAATAAAACAAGAATTGTGCCATAGGTTCACATGACTTTTTCTTAAAATAAACATAATTTGAAAAATCCCTTTCCTGTTTTGGTCATTATATAAATATCCTAATAACAATTTCTCAAATATTTACACATTATCTCCGCTACATATAATGCATAAAATTACTTTATTTCCCACTAAGGAAATAAGCATTTTTTTGAAAGTTTTGAATATTTTTCATCATTAAAAACATATGTTATATTTTGTTTAAATATTGACATATTTGAGGTTATAATTTGATTATTTATTTACTTATTTATATAATTTTTTCTTGAAATTTTTTTCTTATTAATTTCCCTTAATTCATATGTCTGGAAAATGTCTTTAGCAGATAAGTTTTGTCAAATTTTGAACGTATCTATTTTTCAAATAGTTTGATGCCAATGGTAGTAATTTAGGAACGTGATTTGGTTTTTCGGAGAATATTTATAATACGTGACAAACCTCATGCTATTTTTTTTATTATTAAACAGGTGAAGCAAAACAAAACAAAACAAAAAAAAAATTGGTGAAATGCGTTCTAATTCAAAAAAAGGAAAAGAATTCATTGAAATAATGCACAAAAACTCAATATGTAACTATTGTATTTTTTTGCTTCATTAGTTTGAGACTCCAATAATGCTGTTGATTCACCTGTTCAGATCAAGTGTTTTCATCATAATTTAAGTGATTTTTTTGAGATTTTAAAATCTGATAATTTATCATTTGCATTATAGATTCATTATCTTTTTTTAAATCTTGAAGTATATAACGTGTTGAAGTTGTTTAATGATGAAATATGTGCATCCACTAAATATTTTCTCCTTTATTTCTTAAGAAAACCATATTTGTTTATCAGTTCATGAACAATACTAAGCATATCACCTGTACAGATTTCTTTTTCAGTGATTATTCCATCAATTAAACATACTAAGACGTACATATTAATTATACAATAATTAACCCTCTTAATCTTACTTTAAATGATCATCTCTACAGATTTATATGTAAACAATAAAATGTCTTTGGTTGTTAGTACGGGAATTAACGTCACAGCTATTGCAGGAAAAAAATTATACAACCGTACTAAGAACCAAAGAAAGAATTTTATTGTTTAAAAATTTCTTCTAAGGTGCATCCATTTATGTGTATTTCTTTTGAAAATAAAACAGATAAGGTTTGAAGAAAAAATAATTTCAGTTGAAATACGAGGGTTGTTCCAAAAGTAATGTCACAGTGCCCATATCTTTTATATTTGGCGTCATAGTATCAAATATAATACACCAAAAGATCTAATTAACATTGAAATTTTAATTTTATAATGTTTATTTGAATTTATTTTATCGATGTTTAAAATATAGAGCATAGGGGGTGCCGCCGCGTCACAACGGAACATAATGTTTTAAAGGGTATTTTTTCTTAGAATATAAAAGACAAACACATTACCGGTAAAAAGATTCTAAAAAAGCAGCTAATCTCCCAATTTTTAAAGACACAATTCTCGTCATTTTCTAGTCTTTAATTGAAAATTAAAAGACGGTATTGGAATTTGTGATCATAAACAGTGTTGTTTTACTCTGTTGAATTGAACAAAAGGATTGTTGAAATTAGAAAAAAAAACTGCTGGACGAGTTGTAATGCATTTTTGCTTCGAAATATGGGAATCATCACAGGCGACAGTTATGTTAATTAATCAGACTTAGAGAATAAATAATGTAAAAAAGAGATGATTAATAGATGATTTCAGCAATTTTGGGCGAGTGATTGGTCACTGAATGATCAGCAGTGGACAAGAAGACCGAAAGATAGGAGATCGGACGGACACGTTCAATGGTGTCTTACGTTGTCAAAAAAGACAGACGTATAGAGTGACATGTGAATTTTTTTTAAGTTGTCTTATGCTACTATTCAAATATTTTTGACAAAGGGATTAATTATGAAAAGAGTGAGTGTATAATGGTACCAAGAATTCTTAAAGAAAGCGGAATTGGTGAGAGTGTTTGCGAATCACAAATATTTTTTTAATGAAACGAAGGGGAAATGCTTAAAAGTATGACGGTGCGTATCCGTCATATGACGTTATATTTAGGTGCGGCGATTACCATAAACGCACATCGTTTAAAATCCGGTATTTTGGAAAGTATACATCATATTCCTTTCAATTTTTAAGGTCTGATTTGAAATGAAATAAGCTTCTATCATGTATAATTTTGTTCATCTACGTCAATTTATAGCAATTTTATCAAAGTTGTGACATTACTTTTGGATCAACCCTCGTATGTTATTTTAAGCATTTATTTCTTCATTTTAGATAGATTCAGAGGAGATTAATTTTCTCTGAGCCAGCTAAATTTATAAGGAATTAAAATGAAACATCTTACGGTCGTTGCATTTCTGAAGGAAAATTTTTCAAAAAAATCTAAAACAATGCATCAAAAATAAGGAAATTCTGAAAGAATTATGTCAATTAATTACCATTTTGTGACCATTGTACACGATTTTTCTAAATTAAGAGTATAATCTGAGCTATATACTGAAATTCTCGATTTGTGAATTGCATGATTACCATTTTGCCATGGATATTCTTCATAAGTGTAGAGAAAATTTCAATAAGTACGTATGGCTACTTGACTCGTTTTGCTAAATTATCTAGATTCAATGTAAATATGACTTTTTCTTTATTATGAGGAGCGGCTGCAGGTGAATATTCAAATTATGATGCCTGCTTGCAAAACACATATTTATCATCTGGAAAAAATCAATGAATTAATATTCTAGCATAGATTTATGTTCTGTATGGAACATAAATCTTGCATTTGCAAATAATCCCTACCATTATTATGGAGAATTGTGGAATTCAGTTCAGATGATGAAAAATTCTACATTTCACAAAACTTACAATTATAGCATACTCATTAACTCTTCGAACAAATTGATCTATAAAGATGTTCAGCGTTGCTAATTATTAACATAAGAATATTTCAAATACTTCAATATATAAAGTTTTGTTCTACTCATCAGTGCATATATTTCCAAGACGTTACTCTCGCTTATAATTTCAATTATTATAAGTATTATACATAAGTGGGTATAATCTAGACATTCCAATAACTTTTCAATTTTCAGCTTCCGATTACAGTTCCTCTTTTCATGAGAACTTTCAATTAAGCGCCGTTTTCATTTTGAATGTTGGAAATGTTTCCTTCCTTAATTTTCCCTAAACAACTCTAGATCTATTCTTAAGGAGGATCTCTACACCTATAAAGTATAACTGATTTTTGTTGCATACATTTGTTTCTAATAATAGGCTCCATATCTGATAAAATAAGGTTCCAAAGTTTTTCAATTTATTTTTTAGAAATATTTAAAATATTCTATTTATTTTGTTAGAACCCCTCCTATCTATATTTTTAAAAGCCCAGTGCTTTAAATTTCTCTTCAAAGTTTAATGCTATAAAATATTGAAATAATAACTAACAAAGTTTAAAATATAATCAACATAATTTTTATTTAAATTTACAAAATAGACAAAAGAAAAACTAAAACAGCATTTTCTTGAGAATAGCTGGTTGGATCTTCTCCAATATCTGAAAAGTTATATAATATCAAAGGGTAAAATCAATGAAAAAAAGAAATTGAACAAAATTGAAAAACTGTCAAAAATTTCAAACATCACAAAAATTCTAGTGTGAGAGATCTGCTTCAAGAGTGGGCTCAAATATCTTGGTACTGTTTTTTATAAACTTCAAATAAACTCTATTAGTCTATAACTTGCACAAGTATTGAAAAAAAATGTCAAGCAAGGACATTGAAAGAAGTTCTTATTGTATATGTATTGTTTTTCAAATGAGTTTAAGCGAAAACCATCAAGTTTCCAGTCAATGACAAAGACATGTATTTAGTGAATTCATGGTATTGAGAAAGGTAAATTTACTTACCGTTTTTATCCAACTTGCATGTGTTATCCAGTGCTAGACATAACAAAATATGTAAACATGGTAAATGACCAAAAGTGGATAAAAGAAATTCCTATAACCAAATTCACACTTCGTCTAAAACCTGCACGTTTCTCATACAAACAGCATATCATCAATGTTGATCAAATGTTTGGGTCATGCAAAATTCCACTTACTGTCCAAACGTTTTAGCATTTTAACCATTCATTCGGGTGTATACAAATCGTGAACAGAGTATCCTCTAGTCGATGGGAAGATAATACATATGTCTTATCTGATCAAATTTGCATTTTTGGGGGATATACCGGGTATGTTGCTGGAAAGCATATATGTTTATTGAGTGTATGGCCTTTTGACACGTAATGATGAATTAGCATATGGACAAGCCATGTTTTTATATCATTTTTTCTCACCTAGAAATCTTATTCTAATAAGTTTGTAAATATATTAAATAAGTAAAAATTGAATAAATTGACAAACTATTCATTTTTAAAGAAAGGATACATTTTGGGCAACACACTGTATAAATTGAGGTGATACAATGTACATTCCATCCACAATATCGCATGTTGTTTTATACTCAGTGATTTATCGGTGTTAAGTGAATTTGAATCAGATCATTTGGGACCAAAATGAAGTACGCCATGTTGTGACGTTGTAGAGAGCCCCCTTAAAATTCGTTCATAACATCATTACCAGACTCACTAAAATCTAGATTGATCCCAATAGTGCATATTACTTAACAACAAATTCTTAAGATTTCAAGCAAAAGGATAAAATCCAAGTTATATGTAATGTCGTTTTGGAGAAATCCGATGAAAAACCTCCCTATGTATTACCCCTAAGATTTCTTTTTCAAAGACCAAGGCATGGTTTCCATATAAATTTTGCTCTGTGATTTCTAAAAAAATGAAACTAGTGTAAAAGATGAAAACTCATGTTTTCTGAATCATTGAAATTCCATGCAAAAAAAATCATACAAATCATTTTTCTCACATGCATTTATAAATGCTAATTGTGACGTCATAAACATGTGCATTAATTTTCACGTATTTTATTAAGAAGTTGCAAAGGACACCAACTTTCAATGAAATTTTCTTTCATATAGTATTGTCCACAGGCATCGCCCACAAAGATTTTGATATATGTGATTTTTTATTGACTTCTGCACAACTTATCAAAAAATTAAAATGGGCGACGACTGTGGACCCTATTCTCTAAAGGAAATGAGCCATTTTGAGGTTTGTTCTGTTTAAAATAGATAAATGCATCACGTCATATGACGTCATATTTGCAGAATGGTAATCCTTCAGGCCATATTCTTTCCTGATTTATCTAATTATTAAGCCAGTTTCAAATCTTTTTGATGCAATTACATTTTTAGGGCACAACAAAACTAAAACCATAACCTTCTTCTTTAACTTTTAATTTGAAGTAATCAATGAATTTTTAATTTACAAAGTGCATTACCTTTACCGGATGTAGTCAAGTAAATTGGACTTGAAAAAATTGAATTACTGTTGACGAAGAATACAAATATAGTCAAATATGGCATTTTAGGCTAGTGTGCAGTTCTATTTTCTTCAGAGGTGACAGAGTGGGTTAATCAGAATAAATAGATAGTATGTTCTTATTTGTATTCTCATAGACTGGATTCATTAAAAGATAAATTTCTAAATTAAGGACAGATGATACAAACAAAATTATGTCAAAAAATTTGAAAATAACAACTTGGGTCATGTTTTAATGAGTAAAATGAATAAGTTTCACCGCGTAGTTTTTAATTTTTTATTCAAAATTTCACAAGAATGGGATTTGAAGTAAAAAATATTTATATAGATTAATAAGCATGGTTTCAGAAGGGTAGACTTTTGAACACCACAGAAGGTTTACAATTTCTTTATATTCCAGAAATTTATTATTTGCATCATTTGCAATGAAATTAGGCCAAAAAATATATACCGATCCAGACATCCATTTTTTGTTTGTATCATATGTCCTTAAGATCATTTTACACAGTTAAACATTTATTATACTTTTAGAAATCTATGTTAATCTGAAATACACCGAACTGTCACAGTGTAGCTATGTTTTTGTTTGACGATAGAAGCCACTGATTTCTTTGCCTAGGGTTAAGAGAATTGCGAAGTGCACCTTAATAAAAGGCTTGTGATCAAAAACGCACACTGATTTGTCTACAAATTTCCCGCTTGCCGGATCATGAGAAAGAGTACATTCAGGGTTGTGTAAATGGTCAAATGGGAATACTTACTTTCCATGTCACCATTTCTTATCCCTGATATATTAGAGGTTCTGGTTTTTCTATGCTTCCTATTTGCATTATTTTAATGCATTATTTGGCTTGTTCAATTCTCAAATGTCGGTCTAAGTAATACACACTCTTCTTTTTTTCAGAATTCAGTTTTCGCCCGCATGGCGCAGTGGTTAGAGCGTCTGCTCTAGAATCATGAAGTAAGGAGTTGATCCTTACATCGCGGGTTCGAATCCCACTGTGGGACATGGAGACCGGTCCTTCGGATAAGACCGTATAAACCGAGGTACCCTGTCGCTGTAGGTGCTGGCACAAAAAAATTCCCTCCCTGCTCAATGGCCCTGAGTGCCGAGTATAGGACAAAATTTCCTCTCCACCGGTAAGTGGTTACGTCTCCATATGAGTGAAAAATTCTCGAGAGGGACGTTATACAATATACAATCAATCAATCATAATTCAGTTTTTTAATACTACTAGTATAATCGAAACATGAATTTAATCAGAGTAAATAAAAAGTAAAATTGTAATTTAATAAAGTTATTTAATTTTGCGCTATCATCTAGAGTACAATCTTTCTACAGCAGGCATCTGGCCCCCCTCTTGTGTTTTAAATCTTTGTTTTGTTCAGTATGAGGTCAAGATCGTAACTCAGTGAAACTGATGTTAAAGTTTGTTTTTTTAAGAGTTTCAAGAATAGCAATTTCCTTTTAGAAAGTGTCAGACACCGAAAGTTCATTAGTTTATAGTAATTAAGAAGTAAAAAAAATGTTATCATATACAATGCTTTTTGTAACGAAATAGCAATTACCATCCCATGTCTGGAATTTTCGAGGGTCTTTAATATTTATGCCATGATTATAGATTTTTATCATTTGTAGTTTTTTGTAGGTCTATCATTGTTTGTTATTTTCACATATTTTGTAACATTTTACTTTGTATTTCAAGATTCATGGGTACTGAAATTAAAAGTTTTATTAATTGTAAAGCATTAAAATTTTAAACTTGAAATGGGTTTATTTAGTCCTTTATCTATGATTATATTAATGGCTGAATTCGACGTGAAAGTAAAAGATAATAACAAGAATATGCTGTAAAATTAGCATGTATTCTATTTTTATTTCGTTTTTCGCAACGTAAATAAAATAAGTATTTATTCTGATCCTGTTTTACAAATATATTCCAAAATTGGATTGTTTTGACACTGTTGGAATTTATTTGGAATAAAAGTTTAATTTTATTCATTGGATCCCTTACGTCACTGTTAGTTTTCACGTGTTTAGTTTGTCCTTTATTTTCCTTTAGTCACAAGATAATTTGAATCTGTTTGGATTATTAAACAATTAAGTAAGTAACTTTGTTTTTGTTTAGATTTTAATAAGATAAATCTTTCTTGTTTATTGTATCGTCTATTTAAGAAAAGAAGAAAGAGAAAAAAATATTTCTTAAAAAAACCCAATAAGTCTGCCCGTGTTGAATAAAGAACTTTGATATTTTACTCCATATTTAAACTTTTTCTGAATTTTACTCTTGCTACCTAATATTTTTTCTGCTCTGTTACCATGTGACATTAAAGCAAATTTGTTATGTTTATTTCTCATTATTCTTCATTACAGTCCTGTTTACTAAAAGTAAAAATGGCAGTTCTAACGGACTGTTTGTTCTGGTTTCTATAACTCTCTGTGAACGCAAGAAAGTATTTCGTTTTTCCTCTTATTATAATTTGATAAACGTTATCGCAATATCACACCCCAAACACAAGACCACAATTACGCTGGTACCATTGACATTATTATATTAACTAATCCATTTGCTTCCTTCATAGATCTTGTCGAGTACACGATAGTTTTCCGATTGTATATAAGCTGAATTGATAAAAAAGATTGATTGTTTACATTGGTGAAGTTTGCACTTTTGGGCACTTGACCTACCCCGAATCCTATCCCCTCCTTTTACGGATTGTATAGATCTTTCTTTACTTTAGTGTTTACGAATAGTCCGTACTTTTTGTGGTAGCCCGCAATTGTAACTAGATGCGTCATCAAAACTCATTAAGGAGCTGATTTATCTAATTTATATTGATTTTTACCAATAGTTTAATACAGTTATCGAACGTGCGAGAACGAGATCATAAATTCAAAGGATATCGCAGTAGCTTTAAGAATATTTGATGGCGGTATGTGTGTATGTATCGCAGAAAAAGATACTTTAGTAAATTACTTGCAAGCTTTTATTACTTATTACATAGGTAAAATTTTCTTCAAATTAAATACCAAATCAAACTTTATTGTATACGAGGGTTGTCCGTAAAGTTCGTGGACAGGCTTAAATTCAAATAAAAGTTGTGTCATTGATTATTTATTATTATCATATTTCAAATCCTTTACTAAATGTGAATTACCATATGTAAAATTATATTCGATTTCAAATGTGTAATTACAGTTATGGCTTCATTATTAGACTTGGGACGGTTACCCGGAGCACCCCCGAATTTTAATTTAAAAGTCATTTTATAAATTTCATTTGTATTTTGTAAAATTCCAAGGAAATTTTGATGGCTTTTACATAATGAGGTTGACAAAAGTTATCATATTAAACTTGCAAAATCTGAACGTTCAAAGTTTCGAAATGGCTGAGAAATCGAGGTTAGAATCTATTAAAACAGGATCGGCTTTGTTCGAAAAAGGGACGTTTTCGGAAAAGGTGGAGCAGAGAGCAGTGATAAAATTCTGCGTAGACATCGGAAAAACACCAATAGAGACCCATAAATTCTGTAAACAGTCGGGAAAAACATAGTAAAGGAAGCTGTCCTTTAGTATTTAAGTGGCATATAAGATTTTCAACGGAAGGAAACAGTTTACAGTATGATATGCGCAAAGGAAGACCATCATTCCGAGAATGCAGTGCTGTAAAAAATGAATTTCGTAACGTGACTTTGCCGTATTTCCGTAAATAAAGTTGATTTTTACGCCGCCAGATGTTTGATGATTTGCAGGATCTGAGTCAGGAAGTGTTAAATATTATTTTACGCATGAAACATGAACAATGTGTGCACATTTTTTTTAGACTGGTTAGAGCGACATAGAAAATGTATTGAATTAAACGGTGACTATGTTGAGAAAAGTTACATGTTTAAGCTTTTGACGTCGGGTAACGTCAAGGATTTTCGTTTTTAGTGCTCCGGGTATTTCATTTTTGTATCTGATAAATGAAATCCCCTGCCGACCAACTGGTCACATCCGCAGTGTACTTCTTGTCATGATCGGGAAATAACGAAAAAAAAAATCAATTTAGTGTATAAATAATGGACTAACAATTCGTATGAAATATGAGACACTAAAATACAAAAATGCAAAATACATTTTATCGTAATTTTTCAAATAGTCATTATTATGACTTATTTTAAAGCAATAACGTATAAAATAAAAAAAAAATCGTGAATTTCAACTGTTTTGAAAAATCTACCAGTATGTTACTTTTTGATGTATTTTGAAAATTATATCTTAGCTTCTCGGTGTGTACTTCCAATCTATTTATTAGTTTCCATAATAAAAATTTACTAAAGCTATTCAAATTTTGGTTTTTGCTTAAAAATCCTTACTCGAGTCGTTAAAAAAATAAGTTTTATAAATGAATATTTTTGTCACACAAAACATTTTCTTTTCAATTATTACAAATAAAAGTGTTACCGGCAAGCTACATCCAATCTTTTTTTTATTCTAAACGTAAAGAACAATTGTGGAAATTGAACACATTTCTTCTCTTTTCGAAATTGCAAATATATATGAAAAATAAAGCCAGTAAGAAAAGAACGTTTTTTATTAATAAGATTTTTTCTTATTTTTTAATTTTTTTTTTTGTTTATATTTCTGATTACATTATAATCATTCAATTGTTTTTATTCAAACTGTTATTTCTTTAAAAGTCCGATACATTATTTCCACGTTCAGTCAGTCCAAAAGAACAGCCTCTCTTTAAGATATTATTTTCTTACCAAGAACATATGAATATCCACGTAAGTTCTTCAAGGACTTAGCAATAGGACTAGCAAAAGACATAAGACACGGACCCTGTAATTGTTTAGTAAAGATAACTTCAGAAAGTACAAAAATCAGTACTAGTATGTTCCATGGGATGCAAACTATATGTTTCAAATCTTGGTCATATAAGTATCAGCACTTTTCAAACGTTGATCCTCTGACAAAATATTCCCTTTATTCTTTTTACCCATTTTTGTGTGATTCATACATTTTTATGCCAATAACAAGCTGCCAATGGAAAGCGAACATTTATCAGACAATGAGGCTTTCCGAGATGACGTTTTAAAGTCACCCTTACTTGTCCAATTAAAAAATAAACTCCAGTTTTCTCGAAAATTTTATTGCAAACAATAAATTAATAAAATAACAACAATTTGGCACTCGGGGAATTCAATTGCATAACAGTGCATAAATAGCAAATAAAATTGAAATAATGCTAATCTAAATGAATGACAATAAATAACATGTTCAATGAAATGAAACAGAATACATGATACTAAATAAAATTATCATCACATAAAATCCACGCGCATCTTCAAAAAATCGTAATCCTGTGTGTGGAAGTGAAACTGAAAAAAAAAGAATAAGAATTCGTTGAATTTCATACAAGTGTTAATAAATAAAATATTTATATCTAAATTACAATACAATATACTACAATTCCCAATGCGATTGTATTTTAATCATCGCGACTAAAAGTATAAAAAATAGTGCAAAGCTAGTTTCGCGTTTTGAAGACCAATATTAATCAAACATTTGATCACAGCGCATTTGATTTATACTTTACATTCATTCATTAGATAATGTCATAAAATGCATAATACATACCATACAGATAATGATTTGCATCGGACAATGCTTTGTTGGCCGGTTTCTCCAGAGATGATCAAATTCCCTAGCTGTAATAGAAAAATACAACTTCAAAAACATACGTTAAATTATGAAGATTGTTATTCCAATTGAGCATAACTTTGAATTAGAGTACAAATCACCATCATTACAAATACATTCCAGAGAGAATCCTCTTATATTAAGGTGCAATATTGAATGTCTTGTAAGTAAAAGAATTGTATCTTACCGCATTTAATTCCATCATTTATTCTTGTGTTATGACAATCTGTTGTGTTCTCAGAGATCGTAGGTGCAGGGTACACAATACTCAGGGTAGATAAAAGTACAAATATGATAAGGACGCTGAAGTCTGATAAGAAGGTCCACATGATGAATATTCAGATGGTACGTTTTCACACCGTCCCGTTCTGGTAATGTGATGTCCATGCAGAACGTGCGATCTATTTATAGTTACGAACCTTCGAGGTGTCTGAAGTAAGGTGTGACCATTCATCCAATGATATTTCTTGTATCTTGTCATTTGTTTTACGTGACGCGCAGCAGTTTGGGAAAGCCGGTTCCGTTCGTCAAAGGAATGAAAAATAATTAAATAAACAAGGCAAAAGCTTTTGCATGACTTTATAAACATAAATATTTTCTGATTTTTTTTCTTAGGAAAGTGTATTTTTATTTTTAATATATATATTTAAAAATATATATTAATTTTCATGATAACATTAAAAAAATATTTTCAACTTTGAATTGGAAAAGGAAGTGTGGACACAACAAAATGATGCAATCTTATATTTGGAAATGCAATTAAAAAGATATGATTCTGGAAACATAAATAATACGCATTTTGAAAAAAAGGACTAACGGATAAAGACGCAGAATGCGACTTAAGCAATGCAGGATCATTAGTCACTGAAGGGATCGAACCCAAAATAAAATCACCTTTATTTCTTTTTCTGTGGTTTACCTAGGGCTCCGTATGATATTCTATAAATGTAATAAAGAAAAAGCTACAAGGCTTTTTTTCTTGTTTCAATGAGATATTTTATGCACTTTCTGAACCTTGAACCCGGAACTATATTTAAAACACGCAAAACCTTAGAAGTGTGTACACATGCTTGACGCATCTGTGCCTAGGTTAACGTGTTAAGTAAGAAAATATAAAATGCAGTGAATATGTTAAGTTTATTTTTGTAAATTGTAGTACACAACAGTATGTAAGAATGTTACAAACTTAATATGAAAACGTGAAGCATATTTAAACTTGACAGGGACTCGATGTGCTGTCACGGCACAAACCAGTACAATCACAGATATATCATTGACACATGGTGGAAGATTAGATTTGGAAGATATATTGTTTTTGACAACACCCATAAGAAATCAATAACGCTTTTTCGGATAAAAAATACGTTTATATTAATTAGTGTTTTTAGATTTACAGAAAACCAAGAACTTGCATTTTTCGTTATTGTTTTTATTATGAAGTTTAAGCTCGTAAATTTTGGGCATTAAACTTGACGTACCTTATTAACAAGTTTTTTTTTTAATTTTTACAATAAATCTGAAATAGACTTAACCACAGCCAAATATGCACTCTTTAATATGCACTCTGTAACTTTGTATATATAGTCATAAGACGGACTGTTTGTAAATAAAATCAAGATGCATGCTGATTTGATGCACTTTATATGGTTGGAATGTATATGATTTATTATATGAGGAGAATTTAGTGAAATTATATTTATACATTCTTAAGCTTAATTAAAAGTGATCATGATTTACAACTCATTTTTTTATTCATACACAAATGTTTTAGATAAATTATTCACAACCCAAAATGAAATGGTGAATACGAAATTATTGTAGTTAAGAATATTTATAAATAAAAGTACAAGAATGCAAGAAATACATATAAATAAGGTTTGAAGTGTCTTTTTTGCTGCGTTTTTATACCACTTTTTCACTGTATTTATCCATTTGATTTAATTGTTTCTTAAATATATATATATAGGATAGTTCCTTTGCTTGATAGCCTCAATTTATAACTTTGAGCAGGGAATAATTTGCTCATATTCTAATCTTTAACTAATGATAAAAAGACGTAACTCTCAAAAGAAGGAATCTTTGATGAAAAGAATGTTCTGGCAAATTTATAACCAAGCACTACGGGAACAATAAAGGAAACTTTATCTATTCACTATATTTCAATATTTTAAAATTACAAATAGTCTTTTTTGTGTATTACTGGGTATATTTTATGCTTAAAGATAAATAATACACCTTTCGACTGAATTTGTTATGTTTATTTATTCTTAGGATGCTTTAAAACATGTTGAGATAACGAACAGTATACAAGCTCAAAAGTCCTTGAAACAATAAAAATAGAAGCAAAGCAAACACAGATCTCCAAAACATCAGAGGTGGGATCAGGTTCCATGAAGGAGTGAGCATCGCATGCCGACCGGTCACACCCGTTGTGTGCTCCTTGTCATGATCGGGAAAATCTTTGTACAACTCAGTGTGTAAATAATGGCCTAACAATCAGTATGAAAAAAGTCAGTCACAATTTGACTTAATGATAAATTTTTGTGTTTTTATTTGAAAGACTTATTTATCGTTCTCATCTACATATCATATTAAGATGTATAATACTAAATTATGATAATTAAACAGAACTTATCATTGTAAATTCATGACAAATATTCAGAAAATGATAAAGAATTATTGTAATAACGGTTTTATTTTAGATATGAATGCAGTTTTCTTCACTGGTAATTCCGCTGTTGAATACCAATACTTTTCCAAAAATATCTTATACGATTGTAGGGAGGATTATTTTTTAGAGGAAAAAAATAATGCAATAATTGGTGTTATTAGAATGAAACTGCACACTTATCATAACATGATACTAGTAGAGTACATAACCCATCGATCGAACGTATACAGTGCTTTAGATATTCCATGTATGTATATGTATTTCTAAATTTAAAAAAAAAATCAACTAGCGACGTTTCATTTTGGCGGATATTTTTATAATTACATTGCTCGTTAAAGCAATAAACATTCGTAATTATATAAAAAGTCTAAAAGGCAGATAAAATTGTTAACTATGTAGAATAAATATAGTAGAAAAATAGTCGGAAAATAGCTCTTCAGAGCTAATGTTTTTTGTTAAAGTACTCGACTTCAAATAAATATTATCTTATCTAATTGGATAATTATTGTACAGAAAATAAATTCAAACTCTTTTATTTTCATTCACATTTTAAAACGTGAATGTATCCTGCACAAAAAGGTGTGAACCGTGAGAAAACCACACAATGTTTTAATTTATTTAATGGAAGAACAATACGCTCATTTTGATGTTTCTTAAACATGAAAAAAATCTTTTAATAAGGAACGTATTTTTATAAATATACACGATGTGAGCATTGCATTGTCAAGTAAGATTATTTTTTTCCAAGATGATACATTTGTGGTCTCTTTTGATGCCTGTTGAGACTGTTATACATCAGTGGTCTATATGTACTTCAGGTCCTTGTTGTAGCATACCAGCCAGTGTCAATAAGGTACATTAGTGTCAGTTTAGTTCAAGTTGTATACTTGGTCTACGACAATTTATCACGCCAATGAATAAACATTAAGCGTTTTATTCGTATTGTTCATTCATGGTCCTGGTTCTTGACTACAAAGAAGAGGTCACTACAAGTAGACCATAGAAATCATTTTACTGTCACTTGCTGAAATGTGGCCAATGGTATTTCTTCTATCTATTACACATAAAAGGCGACCAGCGTAGAGCCATGAAAAAGTCTTTCCTCAATAAGTTAACGAACAGTCCCATAATCTGGTAAAGAGGGTTTCCTCATTGGGATAACGTTTTCAAATCCCAAGAAATCATTTTTTCGATGAAAAGTAATTCAGGATATATTTTTCATCTTAATTTTGGCAAGAGGAATCGTTGAAAAATATCTACAAATATGTTTAACGAGACGGTCTCTAAACAAATCATCTCGAAAAAAATATCAATAGGTCAAATATATGCGCACTTATTCTCACTAAGAACTTTGTAATGGCTGTATGCCTGAAAAAAAAAATTGCAGATTTAATTAATTAAAATATGAATCATCAGAAAAATTTACTTCTTATATTAATTTCACATTGCCACAATTTAGGAAGAAAAAACTTACTTAATTCTTAAAAGTCGAAACATTCTGCTAATCTTGAAAGAAATAATTTTTCTCTATTATATAAATATGAATTTATCGAAATGTATACCTAATTTATTTTCTAAAAAAAACTGTAATCTTGAAATTTAAAATGGGATATCTAATAAGTAAACAGTTTACATCGGACAGAGGAAATTGGATAATAGTCGGTAAAAATATCATAATAAATATTCTTTAGTTGAACAAAGTTCAACTTGAAAAAAGAAACATTATTTCCTTACATAATGTGAAATAAACGTAAAAGTACCAAAATTCTCTCTTACAATAAATTTCGGGGATATTTAATTTAAAGTCAAATAAATATTTTTCAAAATATAACATTCAATATTTGTTTAACGGTAAACAATTTAAGACACCACTCCAATATGATGTCCAAAATGTTTATTACTTAGTGAAATTAACTTAACTTTGACATACATCTGACAAATCCCTTTCCGGGCTTGCTGTTACCTTTGAAATCAAGAAAGGTCTTTTGTTGTCCTTGCAATCGATTTATGAGGCTGAGATCGTGCTTAAACTTTCTGTAAAATGGATTGGTGACAAAATATAGGTCAATGTTTAAAATTATTTCCCACAGAATAATTTCTGTTTCTCAGAGTATCCATATACTTGGAGGAAACTAGACATGCTCGAAAACAGTTTTTACGCTTATATGGACATTCAGTAACGTGTTTCATTGGGTTACAGGTTTGAAATATGTCTGAGGCATTGAGCCCTTTGATTTCTCGTTATCCAGTAGAGATCCTATATTCCCTGGATAAATGCATGTTTTCTTATGATATTCCGATCTTTTTCTCCAGAATATTGGCAAATTGTTTACGTCGGATGATTCGGAACTTAGCTGATTTTTATGTTTAATTTTTAAATATGCATGAAATGAAGTTTTTATATTTGTTGGCAATGATCGAATTCTTCTTAAATTGTCTGGTTGTATTAATACCTTTCATATATTTTCAAAACCCAATTTGATTCTGTATTGGGGATCAGGTATTTTCAAAGAAGAAATTGTTGTTGGTTTAGTCTCAACTTCACACTTTGATGTACCTGGAGAAATTCTTGATTTGGATGAGGATTCTTTACGTGTATCTTCTTGGTATTTCTTGCGGAAATTAATCATATCACCTCTTCCAACAACGATTTCGTCTGTGTGCAATACTTCTCTAATCTGACTGGAATCTTACTGGAATTCAATGCATTTGTTTTCCTATATTGTGTATATCTTTCCACTTCATTTGATCTGCAATAATATTTCATTAGCTTTTAAATGGTTGAAACCAGAATTCACTTTAATAACACTACATCTTGGTCCATCACCTCTTCCATCTAACGATGTTTTTTTCGTATCACATGAACACGACCTCATCTTGCTTTGATAATTAATGACTGTGGCAGGAATTTTATTACCCTTACATAACTTTAAGGATATACTGTCAAGGTTATTTCTGGGTAAAAATATCAATATTCCTTTCAATGCCTTCGCAAGTTAATTTAGCTTCGGAATTAAAGCTGGGTCCACTTAATTTAATCTTACATGTAATAGTTTTTGCATCTTTTCTTTACTGAATGGATTTGCAATTGATTAAAAATATTGCCACGAAAAAAATCAATTAAACGCAGCAAAATAGCAGCAAATTACCTGGTAGCTAGTATATATCTGTAACGTATTCAATACATGTAAAATGCGAAACGAAATAGACACAAAACGAAATGAACTGAATCGAAACGAAATATACCTACATGTATCTACCAAAATCTCTCTAACATTGATGTGTTACATGTAAAGACTTATTTATGTACGAATCGAAATAAATTTAATGCAAATAAAAATTAGAGGCTACTACGCAAAATGAAATTATACATGTATACTATGCTCGCGCATAATTGCAGCTGGCATAAAGTAAAAATCGATCATATGCAGTTACATATTATATATAATTATATCTATATATACCCTGATTGAAAAAAAGAAAACATTCTGATAGTTTAGATTGGTTTCATTTCGTTAGGTTTCGTTTTGATTTCTTTTCGTTATCTCCATATCCTTCATGTATATGTTGGATTCCTAAATGTTATCAAAATCCACACAAACAAAGAAATATGAAAAAGTTTCAGTTAATGTTCTACCGAACCTCTTTCTTTCTTTACTCCTCGATACTCTTGGTGTGAAAATGTTAGTCAGATTTCGACTTGATATTAGATAGTATTAGCTGAAATGATCATTGTATCGACCTAACTTCTTGCAAAATGTTTACTTTTATAAGATACTTTATATCCTTGATTCATCAACATATTTGTTAAAAGATTGCCTTGATTAAAAAAATTGTTCCTGAGTAGAAAATATTATTGCAAATCAAACTGTGAGGCATAAACCACTTAATACACGTATGCAGGTGAAAAAGGTAAACTGCTAAATAAGGAAAGCTTGTCGATACAAAAGTTAATCTCATCAATTCAACCGTTTCGTGAAAATTTTCTTTAAACAGTGTTTCTACTCTTATCACATTTTTATTTCTCTTAATTGATACATCTATAATAAATCAAAAACGAACAGAACTAAAATATCCGTCATTCCAATCAGCGGGCATAAATAAAACAAAATGTCAAACTTTCTGACGTAAAATCGTGTTTAAAATTTATTATCTGTCTTCAAAGATTGTTTAATAATTAATCGATTTCCAGATTATATTTTAAGTAATGAAAGACTGAAATAAACCATATAAAATGTGAAGCATCTGTAGATATTTATTTATATCTTTGTAATTAGTTGCTAATTTGTTCTGATAAAGGGTTAAGCAAATGTCCCCAATTTTCGGTGTCAATGTGTCAAGAAATAGGTATTAAAACTTCGACATATATTTTGAGATTCAAAGCATAACCATGTTAAATAATGTTCGGTCACGTTACTAACCCACTTTTCTGAGTGATGTTAGATCATCATTTGATTTCATACAGAAACGTTATTAATAATTAGCTATATCACAAAGCATTGAATGTTTGAAAATTTCTTAATAATCTTCATTTACTTTTTTTTTTTACAATTAGATGCTATAAAAATATTCAAAAATGTTTCTTAATATCTTGGTGTCGTAATT
Organism: Saccostrea cuccullata; assembly: GCF_032062105.1. Classification (NCBI taxonomy): domain Eukaryota; kingdom Metazoa; phylum Mollusca; class Bivalvia; order Ostreida; family Ostreidae; genus Saccostrea; species Saccostrea cuccullata. The sequence continues at coordinate 551,226 of NW_026936290.1, forward strand.
TTTTAAAAAAAATATTACTTTATATAATTAAAAAGATTTTTGTTTAGTTGAAAAAAAGGTTAAGATAAAACAGTGCATGATCGATTTCATAATAATAAACAAAATGAATTTGTGAAAAGGGCATAAATTCCAAATAAAAGAAAAACCGAGGAAAACCCCCTGAAAAACCAATGTTTAAAAACACAGAGTACGATATTGTACAGAAAAGTGGGGGAAAATAGACATATGTAGATGGTATTTTTTTTCAACCGATTAAAAAAAAGTCTTTCAAACATTTGATCAAATCTCTTAAATCAACCTAATTGTGACCTGAGAGGAAGTGCAAAACATATCTCATGTAAGTAAAGGAAATTAATGTAAAATTTCCAGCCTCATTGTGACATTATCACCTCTCAAGTCATATAGAAATCGAGACTGCTGTGAAGTATGCAAGAAAATGCTTAAATAAATAACCGCCACATTGTGACAAGATTTGTAGAGTGTAAAAACTTCAATGAAACGTTGAAAATGAGAAAGGGGAATATAATGAAAATGGTAAATCTAAGAATAAAATCCACGAATCAAACAAATTAGTCAACAAGGCAAAGGTCTAAAGCAGAAATCTAAGATTTTTGTAGACCAGGTCTTCCAACAATCTAGGAAAATTCCCATGGGTACCAATTGCTCCCCGTTATTAGCAAACCTATTTTCGTATTCATATAAAGCAGAATTTGTGCAAGTGAAAGAAAACACTTGATGTGGCCTTCAACCCGACATTTAGATATATCGACGACGCATTGTCAATCAACAATGGTAATTTCCATTCTTATGTCGATACGATATCGTATCTGGTGAGCTTGAGATAAAAGATAAGACAGAGTCTGACACATCTGTTGCATATTTGGATATTTTACTTTAAAACGACGTTAATGGAAATAAAATAACTAAGCATGATAAATGTGATGACTTAAACTTTTCTTTGGTCAACTTCATTTACTTATGCAGCAAAATACCTTCATCACCTGCATACGGAATTTATATACTGTAAATGTATTACATTTGGCGTATACGATATTTGGCGGAAATTCAATTTTCGACAAGTTAGCGTAGATTTGATTTAGCGCTGTCTGAATTTGCTAGTTATAAAAGTTAATATACAAGACATTTAGCAATGTACTTGAATTAACGGACTCTGCTTTCCGCCAAAATCGCTAAATAGAATACACCGTTAAATTTAATACGTTAACAGTATCTCAGTTGATTCGATACGCAAGAGCATGCTCCACGTCTGAACAATTTCTAAAAATAAATAAATTATTGACAAACGAGTAGATAAACCATGAATTTCAATAGTCTCATTAAAGGGCATCACTATTTAAGTTCTATTGTCGATGAAATGATCTTGTCAGCAAATACAATTTATCACTGAGTCAAATGCTAACTGACGTTTTTCATACAAATTGTCAGTCCATTATTTAAACACTGAATTGACGACGGATTTTTCCGCATCATGACAAGGAGCACACGGCGGGTGTGACCGGTCGGCAGGGGATGCTCACTCCTCCATGGCAACTGGCCCCACCTCTGATGTTATGGAGGTCCGTGTTTGCTATTTTGTATTGTTTTATGAACTTTTGATCTTGAATACAGTTCGTTATCTCTATATGTTTTATCTTCCGAACTTCAATAGGTGGGATCATTTCCCTAAGAGGAGGTCTGAGAAAGGTGAATTTAGCCAACAGTGATTGATCTATTGATCTATGTCATTCCACGAGTATAAGCTTTCTCTGTATTACGTTTTGAGACCTATTTATGTATCAAGTGCTTGTTATTCTAGTAGTCAAAATTCATATAAAAAGAAAGGATTATCGATTGTTTAAAACACTTCACCCAAAGAAAGGTAAACTTAAAAGTTATACTTATTATAAAGGTCATTTTAAGCAAAACAGAATATACGGAAGGCTGATTTAAAACATAAAATGTCGTTTTGTTAAATCCATGAAATTTCAACACATTTGTCAGTAGTTTACCTTTAAAACATATTGTACCTAGAAATTTCTATTACGTTTCGAATAATTGAGTAAACACTAACTGCAGGGGAAAGTTGACCATTTCTATATCAGAAAAAGAAGGTTGAGGATTTTAAAACAGTGGTCATTTCCTTTTTAATAAGGTTTAGCTATTAATTATCCTCTTAAGTCAGTAAACTTCCAACTATGAAACAAATATGACCGACTTTGATGATTTTTTTATTTCATGTTCACTGGGAATTATTGAGTCGGTATATGAATGGAAATATCTAATATCAATTAATTAAATACCGCCATTATATTGGAATCTCGAGTTAAAGGTCATAGCAAGCAAGTAGACAACCTTGAATAAATTCAGTTCATTTAAATAAATGAACACAAGCAAAAAAAAAATACCAGATAAACTTTTGCCTCATCGTGATAAGATGAAACAACACTTCAAACGTATAAGAAAGAATAAACTTAATGCATATTGATTTATTTGTTTATAAAGAAATTTAATTTCTTATTTCTAGAGCGATGGAAATTATTGAAAAACAAATTGATGAAACAAGAATATCAACAGCCTCGTTTAAAATCACAATTTTGTAAGTTCTTTGGTCGATCAATGGCTTTGTGGCGAACACAGTCTATCATTTATTTTAAATACTTACTGACGTTTTTCATACTAATTGTTTGGCAATTATTTTAACATTGAATTGTTGAAATATTTTTCGTTATTATATGTTCCCAATCATGACAAGGAACACACGGCAGTTGGACCGGTCGGCAGGGAATGCTCAATCCTCCATGGCACCTGATAACTGTAGACTTAAAACAAAACTTTTAGGATTAACTTAATGAACTTTTCTTTCGCCACTAGTTCACCGTGTAGGGAACTAATTTTGTCACATCATCGATGCTGATTTGAAAGCTTCCTTTGCTTTCTGATCATGATGTGAATTTTTTATTGGTTATCCTGATGCTGTTTTAAAACAAGGTCAATATTACAGGAAGTAGCATTATACAACTGCAAGTAGATAACTGAATTTCAGCATTGTTATTTTAAGTGTAACACAATGAGCGCATAAATTATAAGTTTAAGGACAAATGTTACAAACAAACTTTTGTCAAAGAATTTAAAAATAACAACTTGGGTCATGTTTAAATGAATAAAATAAATAACTTTCACCGCGTAGTTTTTTATTTTTTACTCAAATTTACACAAAAATGGAATTTAAAGTGAAAAATATTTGTAAAGATTAATAAGGATGATTTCAGAAAGACAGACTTTTGAACATCACAGAAGGTTTAAAATTTATTAATTTTATATTCTAGAAATTTATTATTTGCATCTTTGCTATGAAATTAGGCCAAAAAATATATACCAATTCAGGCATCCATTTTTTGTTTGTATCATCTGTCCTTAATTGATAAATAAACTTGTACAGTACATTTATCTGTGTTTTAATATTGTGTTGTGAATTATAATTGATACTATCAGTGTGTAGAGAAACGGACAATGATATCTTAATTACAAACTTGCTAGCAAACTCTGGGAAATTGGATACAGTAAGAGAGCGTCTTCATTTGACGGACAATTAGTTTCTACGATGTGTTGTTCTCGAACATTGACACTTTCAGTCAGACTGTGCAAAGCTTCAGCTATCTAATTAACTGACGAATGTGCAAGATACACATTGTTAATGTAAATAGTGGACATTGCCGCATCCTATAAGGAGATGTGAGACAGAACTTCAGTGAGGGGCGGATCGGACTATGTTAATATTAATGAAGTGACACTCTAACTCACTAATTGCTGTTACCAAATATGTGAACCCTATGATGCAGCTTCTTGTACAAAAGATGTGCGCACTGAGTATCAATAGCTTTTAACATCCTAGCTCCGAGACGGACCATGAGAGCTTTACCATCCTAGTTCCGAGATCTTTGTAATTGAACTTTTCATGTACCATTGTTGGTTACCATTGCTGTGACTTTATAATAAAACTATGAACTTACAAAAGTCTTCTTAATCCAAACACATTGGATAATTGTGTTATATAAGCAATTAAAGTACCTTATAAAATAATCATTTGATTATAATAGTTCATCATGTATAAATAAATTTGAAAATATTAACTTGTTTTCTTTCTTATTTTTTTGCTGAATAAAACATCATTGATATTCTGATGCTTGCAAGCTAATGCTGTTTCTAAGTAGGTCAATGCAAGTTGTGTATATGCTTTGCTTGCTAATTCTGATTCTGGCAATGCTCTTTTTTAAATGCTGATAGAGATGCTAGGTAAATGCTCATGCTTATTTTGCTTAAATGCTGATGCCGATTTATGTAACAAAATAAGTTCCCTTGACTGTAATGTGGAGCAATATACGAGGGTTGTCCCAAAAAGTCGTAGACAATGTTTATAATTTTTTAAACATGAAACCAATACTTACCAAATTTTGCATAGACATAATATAGTCAATGTTCTCTAAAATTTTGAATTTTTAAATACATATCTTTCCGAATCGCGGTTTATAAAGCGTAAACTGCCCCAACCCAGTTTATACCGTATAAAATGGGTAGCTATTAAATGCATTCCTTAAATAGTTGTTGAACAAAAAATCTTTAAAATCACAAGCCTTATCATTTGATATGAAGAAAAAAGGGCTAACCCCTCAAATAAGGGGCCTAGAGGGCCAAAAGACTTTCATCTCTAGGTCGTTGATAATGTTATATTAATCAAACAAATTAAATGAAATTTGGGAAGGCTTTATATGATTATGTTTTAACAAAGATTATAGTCAAAATCATAGCTGATCTTATCGAAAAATCGGACGGAAGACCTACTCGTTGCTCGCAACGAGATCTTATCTAGATATCTTTATATTTCAAATTTTAAATATTATTTCTCTTTTTATTAAAATGCATGTCAAATGTCAAAGGTCGTTTAACAAACCATTCTAATTAGCAGACACCTGCTCCGATAACATATACAATGAAATTATATGGAGGAAGTATATTTGTGGTTTATATAAACTAATAACTAATGCTGATTGTTGCAAAATTTATTCAGTTTTGTTGTTACTCAATGAATCTGACGGGAATTGTGTTTTCATTAATGGGACGCTTAATGGATATCTGGCGAATGATTTATTTTAATTGGTTAAACCTTTTAAGCGTACTTTTCCTCTGCAAGGGTGGACAACATACGTAGGTTTAGGGTCTATGTTATGTTAATATTTAGGATATATTGTGGCATTGCATTAGAATTGTGTGTACTTTAGGTCCTTAAAATTTATCCTTGTTTGGAAGTAAAGGAAATAACTTTACCTCTAGAAGTCGAGGAAAATTATGAAAGATTTATGTATTATTACAGAATTGTATTAAGTGATATGTACAACGACAAGGAACACTGGTGTGACCGGTCGACAGAAGATGTTCACTCCTCTATGGCACCTGATCTCACCTCTGATGTTTTGGAGGTCCGTGTTTGCGCGGCTTCTATTTTGTAATTTTTATTGGTTTTCTAGATTTGCATACTGTTCTTTGTCTCAATATAATTATTTCATCTTAAGGGCGTTATTGTCTCCTCACAACAAAATTGGAGTAGGTACAGTATTTACGTCATAGAAGTTTCATATGTTTTTATATATATCGGGTTCGTAATGCTCTTTTGTCAGAGCGTGCTCCGCATTGAAAGTGACCCTAAAAATTATAGTTTTACGTAACAATGAATTGTAAAAAAATATATATATATTTTCGCAACACAACTTCTGTGGAGGAAAAACCTTACCTCCTTCATGTTTTATTTATATTTTATTTCATGTTTCTTTTACATTTTAAAAGGGAACTTATACAAAAAAAATGAAAAGGTATATTCATTGGGTTTCATTTACTAAGAAAAAATGAAACATGTTTTTAATGATACATGCAGACCTGTATTAGTTCCTGTTAAATAAATTCATTTTTAATCATTTTTTTTTTCTAAATTTACACTTAAACAAAAACTTTGATATTAATCAGGGGTTAAACAATACATGATAAAAACGGATAGATGTTTTGAAAAAAAATATAAATAATATCACATTACAGAACTCAAGCCCTGTGTTTGCCAAAGAGTAATGATGACAATTTTAATTTAACGTAGAAATTTTGAAAATTCACACATGAGACGATTTATTAGTTTGAAATGATGGTATGAACATTTATGATTAAATTCAATTTAAGTTTTAACTTTATCTATTTAATAATCAATTGATCATCTGTTTTGAGAAATTATAATATTTGATGATGTAAAATATATTTAAAGCAAAAAAAGGTTAAGGAAAAAAAAAGAAACCTCTAACTCATAGCCAATCTTATATTTCATCTACCTGCACAATTTTCTTTTGTCTTTCAGTATATCGACAGCTGGACAGCAAATAAACTAATACAACGCGAAGTAATGAAAGATAAAAATTAAAAAAAAAAAAAAAAGAAATTGACTTGTTTATGGTGTCTGAACAAACTGAAAAAAAATTTTTAGATTTCAAAAACAACTTCAAGAGTCGCTCATCCTGCACCTAGGTCACTATATGGTCCTGGCGCGGTACACCAGTTTTGTCACAATTCAAGAAGAAAATGTAGGTGTTGTTTATTCTAATCCTTAGTAGTAATGTTTTTGCAAAATGATGAAAAACATTACGTAATCAACTTCAAAGAGGTTGAAAGTAAAAAGGACTTTTGTTTGGCCGTTTTGTCAATTCATCATCAAAATAGAAAAGAACACCAACATTTTATTATTACTTAGCTCATAATTAATTGTTTAAGGTCAATTTTGTTCTTTTACCGAAAACAATGTATCATTTGACATGAGGGCAATTTGACATGACGGCAAAATGGGAAGGCTTAAAGCATGCACTTTCTTCAAGTTCATTTCAGCTTGTATCTCTTTAGAAAGGCGTAAAATTTCATGAACACTTTTTTGCTTTTCTAATAATTTTAATGTTATCTTAAACAAATCATTGCTTAAAATTATAGGTTTATTCAACATATTTGTTTTTACATAACATCTTTTTTTTTCTCAAAAATAAAATTTTAATGCAATAACATTACAAAACACCTACTATAAAAATCTATCTACAGGTGTAATTTTTTTCCCTTGAGATATATTGATTTACATACGATGATTTTTGTTTGCTATCTTAACAAATAATTATAAAAAATAATAATACTATTGGAAAAAAAAAGATATGACAGGAATCCACGAACTTTTCGAAAAACCCTCGTAAAATGCATAATAAAAAGAATAGTTGAAGAACTTCAAAATATAATATTTTTTTTTCAGTCATATGCTATCAAAATTTGGTAGAAATATTTAAACAGTTAATTCAAATGATTTGTATTAAAAATCTTTAAATTATCATGATTTATTTCAAACCTATCCAGAATGTAAAACTGCAAAAATCGGACCGCGGAGGAGCTCAAAATTTAGAAATACACAACTAAATCACTAAATACAATGTAAACATGACATTGTCTGTAGTTATATTCTCTGTAAAATGGAGCAAAAACAAAAATAAATCCTTAACTTTTACATTAATTCACATTCCAAATAATAGTTTAATCTATTGCTTAGGTGAATAGAAATTAATTTGAGACAATAGGAAGTCCTCATTGAAAGGGACGAAAATGATGTCGTTGTTAAACGTAATAGAAAATGATGACGCTGTTAAACGTCATAGAGCAGCAGATATGGATCCAATTTTGTGTTAAACAAGGAGAAAATCCTGAATAAACTATACAAAATGTTAAAGGAATCAAAAAGGTATTTACGACGTAATTTGTACATGTGTTTATAAATGGTACAGGCGGTTTTTGAGTGACAGAGACTCTGTATCGGACGAGGACGATCTGTGAAGAAACGGTTTCTCTGGATAGATAGATATATAGATAGGTAGATAGATATTTATTTGGTATACTACATATACATTGTTACAATGCAATATTGACAAAATTGACAATATAATTTTATGATATATATAAAGCACTAAACAATAGAATAAATATAAAATATCGGAATCAATCAGTTTTTGAAAGACATGAATTTATATATATGATTCACATTTATTTACATTAGTATACCAAGGATAACCCATGAAAGCCAGTGGCTTATTTCCAATGGGGTCCTTATACTCAAACTTGTATCTTAATTAGATGTTAAATAATATAAACAGATAAATATAAATACTATAATTAAAATGTGGGATCAAGTTGACAACACAGATATCCTTAAAAATGAAGTGTATTATGAATGTATACCAAATATTCACATGATTGTAATTGGAGCAACTTACTATAATAATAAAAAACTAATAAAACACAACTTGACTTTTATACTGGGCAATTCCTCTTTCTAATAAAAATTTCTTGACATTTTTTTTTAAAAGCAAAATTATTTCTAGCATTTAAAACAGGTTTAATTTCTGCTGGTAACATGTTCCAGTCTTTGATTCCATTAAAATAAAATGATTCAGATTGTTTTTGCTTAATTAATGCTACAACAAAATCTGCATTTGAGACTGATCTAGTATGATAGCTGCTAAATCTCTGGAAAAATCTGAATAAAAACTTTAAAATGCTGGAATGTCATGGAAAAAAAACAAAGGCGCTTCAGACTTGCTGTGTTTAATGTGAAAGCGTAGTTAAATGGTAAAATAAATTAAAACATTGAAAAAGGAAATTATACAACGAGAACAATTGTGAGAAAAAAAGTCAAGTGCTAGAAAAAATAGTTTAAATAAGTGATTATTGAATCTTACTGTGTGAAATGTATAGGGATAGTATTTTAAAGAAAATTTTGATTTTATGTTTTTGAAGTTACATTACCGTTAAGTATGCTCCGTTTTACAAAACATGTAGATTTTAAAATTAATTAAAATGATTTCTATTGAATCAATGGGAATGAAAATTCGAACATCTACAAAACAATTATTTTTACTCTTGATATAATGATTATTTCAAATTTATTGAAAGTAGTATAACGAAAATTGACATCGTCCACGAACTTTCATGTCTTTTTAAGTTGGTTTATGTACAACATTATTGCATTTATAGACTATCTATAATTATTAATTAAATTAATTTAAGAAGAACTATATATGTACACTTTTTTATAATTAAAAATGTTTTAAAGGAATATATATATAATAATATTTAGAGACATAAAGCTGTTATACTAATTTGCAATAATTTTTAACCAGACCACATCTTGGATGATTAATTGATGTTTTCATAAATAACAGCAGAATGTCCAGTTTTTTTTACGTTATTAACTTCTGTAAGATTATTATACATAAATAGTCTGTGCAATTTTTTTTTTGAGAAGTTTAATTTAATGCTTCATTCATGACATTTGATATTAATTAGAGATTGCACTTTTATTATTTAAAAAATATTTAAAATTTTCTGGGCCAACGAACTTTACTGAAAAAAGTTTTAAAACTACGCTCATCAAATATGTTCCAGCAAAACGTTTGAATTATTATATAAAAATGAACATTTCTTAAAAAATAAGCTGATTACAGAATTAATACTTTGATATCTTGTTTTTGACTGTTGATTTATGTTTGATGCTATCTCCATATTTCAGGATAAAGACGGATACATGTAAATAAAATATATTTAGATAATAAACGGTATACGTAATACGTAATAAGCGGTCGCCTCTGCAAGAAAAAAAAAACAGAATGGAGCTGTGGCTTTCAGTCGACTTAAATGTCCGGAAAGGAGAGTAAATGACAGAACTCATTTGTTCACATTTATTCACATTGTCCTCCATAATTTAAATGTTACCATACCCTCTGTTCTTCTTTTCTTCTTTCTTTTTTTTTTTTTTTCATTTTTTCTTTTTTTTTTATTCTTTTTTCATTGTATGTTTATTGCTTCATGTATACTTTGCACATATGTTATGCCTCTCATTTATGCCGTTGTATCATAATTATATTTATCATTTATCTTACAATTATGACGACTAATTTATATATTGTACCTCATGTACCACTGTTGTTGGTGTGAGTGAAATGAATAAATGAAAATGAAATGGAAAAAAAATTCAGTAAACTGAATGACAAATTTTCATCTAATGAACCAATACACTACAATACATATACCATATTGTTTAATTATTCAAATAAAACAAAAAATATATGTTTTAAGGTATGTGGTCTTGGAACTTTTGTAATAGTTATTTATCATGTCAATCAATGAACATGCGGACATTCATACTAATATATAGCAAAACAACAAAAAATTAGATTATAGAGTACTGTGAAATTTATGAGAGTTGAAAATTACTTAAAAGTTTGTTAATATTATCTAAATATATATGTACATGTAAATTTGGTAATCAGTCCTCATTAAGATAATATGTTCAACAACTAACTGATCTGATTTCTCTAAGTGTTAATCAATCACCGTTAACAAAAATAAATGTGCAATTTAATACTTTATAGATTTCTTTATTAGAACTAAAACTAGGAATAAATAATTGTTTTCGTCTGAAATGTTACATAAGAAACCAAAAACAGTCGAAATTGAGATTCCTGTCATTGTGAGCCGTCATCTACAGTTCTGTTGAACAGATTTATGAGTTATTCTAGAGAAATATTAAAAGTCACTATAGCTTTTCAAAAACGGAATTTATTCTGTGATATTTAAATTGATTCTTTTTTCATGTGATTTACTATTTATATGACATCGCACTGCAAATTGCAAGTGTGGAATGTCTATAAGAGTTGCCCTAAAATACCGGAGACTGTCCTTCAAGCATAAACAATTTATTCACTTTATCCACTAGACGACCCTTCTAGTGCCGTGAACTGAAAGCGTTTAAGGAGGGCACGTCTTGTGGTCTGTTTTCAGGGAATAGTTGAAAATCACGATTCCTTTTTCATTGAATGCACATTCTCTGACTTAAAAATTTTTGACAAAAACGACGAAAAGCTACGATTTTGAAAAAAAAAAACAATCGTATTTTTGAAATAGAGGTAACAATTGTATAATTCTATTCCATATCTATTTATTTTCATAGCAAAAAATATGATATGGATAAACATAATAAAGGTAAACATTGTTAGATTATTTAGTGTCTTTGTAGAAATAAAATTTAGCAATTTAATATAAGAGTGAATGCATTATTAACTAATAGATAACAACATACATTTATACTGTGCCTAAGAAATTGCGAAGTGATCCATAAATTGTTTGAAATCGCTTCTTGCTTTGAGTTATATTAATGTGAATGTAAGAAACACAATATCAATAAGTGTTGTTGTATACAAATCGTTTGGCTCTAGATAACAGGGTAAGATTTTGTTTACTAGTATTCAGTGCTATTGCAGTGTGATCATTGAAAATCAATTGTCCGTTTTCTGGGAAGCTGTTTCTTCTTGAATATTCTAATACATTCTTTGATATTTATTCAGGATATCTTGATCATGAATTATTTACAATAAGAATTTAATATTTCTAATGCCAGATGGCTAAAATCGATGTTTCGGTAGCTTATACAAATATTATTTTAAAATAAAATCGAGTAGACTAGCAATAAACATAAAATCTCTTGGGTAAACATTTGATCTCAAACTCTAAGTCATAAAAACTTTGAAATTAGATTAAAGTGTAGAACTTCTTATAACTTCATAGCAAATTGTATTTGAATTAACTCAACATTAAAACTTAATTACAAGTGTTGATCCAAACGTAATGTCACAGTATCAATATCTATAATTATATTTGGCTTCATATTATCAAATATAATATATATCAAAAGATGCACAAATATAAATTTAATTAAATTTTAATTTTTCATTCAATAATGTTTAACTGAATTTATTTTATAGATGTTTAAAACAAAGAACATAGGGGTGTCGCCGCGTCACAACCGAACGTAACAAATTTAAGTGTACTTTTTAAGAATAAAAAAGAAAAGACAAACACATTAAAAATATCTTTTAAAAAGCGGCTTATCGCAAAATATTTTAATAAACAAAATTTACATCATTTCTAGTCTTAAGTTGAAAATTATATGACATCATTGCTATTTTTGATCAAAAACATAGTTGTTGTACTCCGGTGCATTGAAAAAAGGAAATGTCGAAATAGACAAAAAAAGACAAAACAAACTGTAATGCATTTTTGCTTCAAAATGGAGAAATTGCAAGTACAGACAGGTTAATTCAGCAGACTCACAGAGGAAAGAATGTAAACAAGAGACTTCTTTGGATGGTTTCAGCGATTTTGGGCGTGTTATGGGTCATTGAATGCTCAGCAGATGACAAGAAGACAGAAAGATGGGAGGGGAACGGAAACCTTCAATGATGTGTGACGTTGTCTTTTTGACAAACGGTTAGACAGACGGTTAGAGCGATATGTGAAATTTTGATTTGGTCTTATACTACTGTTTAAAGAATTTGGACAGAAGAATAAATCATGAAAAGAGTGAGTGTACGATGGGTACCAAGTTTTCTTTGAAAAAGTGAAATTTGTGGCCGTGTTCATGGATCTCAAATATTGTTTTAACGAAGCGAAAGGAAGCGTTTTAATTTTTGCCGGTGCGTATCCGTCATATGATGTTATTTAGGTGCGGCGACTACCATAATCGCACTTTGTATTTAATCCGATATTTTGAAATGTACAAACCATGTTGAATTGAAATGTTCAGGTCTGATTTGAAATAAATGTAGTAGCTTTCATCATTTATGATTTTTTTGTTTTACGTCGATAGGTAGCGATTTTATCGAAGTTGTGACATTATTTTTTATCAACCCTCGTAATTATGAAATAAACTTTTATTTGAAAAGCCCAAATAAACAAACAAAAAACAATAAACAAGGAAAAAACAAAGAACCTTCATTTACAAATATAGAGTACTGCTTACTATTATAATTTCAGACTATGATATATGTATATGCGTAATTTTGTTGTTTATATTTATATGCCAATAACCTATATATAACACAATGTCGATGACTTTTTTAAAGACATGTTTACTTTATGGAGGGTTATTATTATTGAATATTTGACATCTTTAAATCTTCCTTTTTTGTTTTCACATAGACAAATTTTGGAAATTTAAATAATATTGTTTTCTTAAGTTTACACATTGAATTGTCGACGGGTTTACTTTCTGATCTCGAGTATGGTTTATGTAACACTTTTAAAGACGTTGCAATAATGAATTCCAAAAGCCACAACTTATTACATTAATGCATTTTATGTACAAAGAACTGACATCTCTAAATATTTTAAGACAGCATCGGGCTTCTACTGTCCATTAAAGAGCGCACCTGTTGAGTGGTCTGAAAATTGACTCCTCTAACCACAAAATGACAGCGTCTGCGTTACCAATTACATAGCTGTCTGTTAATTGCTAATTAGTTTTCATTTTTTGATTTACAGAACCTGTGTAACAGCCTTCATTTTAGCGCTTTATTTGAGACAACAATGTAAATGCTGGTCACGTGATACTGACTGGATCCAATGACCAATGATTGTAGAATTCAATGTACAATTTTAAATATATATGAATTTCATTCAATGAAATATTTCCTTATGAGCTCCTAAATGTCTTTGCCATCTTTGAAAAGAGAAAAGAGATGAAGAAAACGAAAGGGATGGATCTAATCCATGAAACATATGGAGATGGAGATAACGAACAGTATTCCAGATCAAAAGTCCAGAAAACAATACAGACCTGTCACACCCGCTGTGTGCTCCTTGTCATGATCGGGAAATAAAGGAAAAATCCAAGTACTCAGTGTATAAATAATGGACTAACACTTAGTATGAAAAACGTCTGTCAGCATTTGACTCAATGATAAAAATTTAATTGTATTTGCTGACAAGGTCATTGTATCCATCATAGAACATACAATATGATGACTTTAAATGAGTCTGCTGAAATTCTTGTTTCGTCAACTTGTTTGTCAATAATTTAACTCGTTGTAGAAATTATTCATACGTAGAGCATACTCTTGCGTATCTAATCAACTGAAATATGTAAACTCCGTGTGCAGGTGTTGAAGGTATATTGCTGCATAAGTAAGGGAAGTTGACGATAAGAAAGTTAGTTATCACGTTTGTCATAAAGCTTGTTTGTTAGATTACCATTAACGTCTTTCTCATGTAAAATATCTTAATATAAAACAGATGTGTCAGACTCTGTGATATATCTTTTATCTCAGGCTCACCAGGATATATCGTATTCAGATAAGAATGGAAATTGCCATTGTTAATTGATAGTACGTCGTCGATATATCTAAATGTCGAGTTGAAGGCCACAGCAAGTGTTTTCATCTTTTAAAGCATAAATATATATAAATATGTTTACAGATCCAATTCCTGAATGATTATGATTATGACGCAAATCTTTGTTTCAGATCAAGTTTCTTTTCATTTGCCATTTATAGGCCATCACTTGTTAATATTATGCTATCAAAATGCCCTTCTTAAACTACAGAGTTGTTTTATTTTCTTGCAGAATCAAAAAGTCATTCATTACAAATGACTTAACTTAAAGGGGGGAAATCTAAATTTATTTCAATTATTTAAATTGAACACAATTATAATTGAATATAGGAGCACGATAATTTTGTATTGCTCTTAATGAAGATAATTTAAGAATCTCGTCATTTACGAGAAAAATGTATGATATCATATTTTGGTGCTTGTCAATGATAATGTTAAACATAAGAGATGTATTCATTATAAATATGTAGCAACTAAAATGGTATTAGCTTTAATTTTCTAAACTAAAAATAACGGTTATATAAATCAGATTAACTTTTTTGCCCTTTTCTGTATTTATTTCAATGCTTACTATTTGTTTTCTTCTAACAGATGTTTGGAAGAAAAATAACTCCTACCAGAATTTTAATGTGAGGTTTCGACGAATTACGGCCCTTGACACATAACTGTACAGGTAGGACTTTTTATAACAAATCTTTTTAATGGAATTGCTTTTTATTTTTTATTTTTTTTTTACTATTAAAATTTAACATTAAACGTTTTTCATAAATGTTTTTAAATGTTAAAAATGCATTCGGGATTTTATCCGTTCAGGATTATTCTTAACCTTTCAAGTCGAAAACATCTGAAATAACATTAAAATTGTCGTCTGCTTTTATGTTTCGTTATGTATGTTTCCAAGGCACAATTTATAATTCAAAATCTTTAGACTGAGCAAATTATGTGTCAGAATTTCTTCCTTATTTTTGCATTAAAATCTTTATCAACACACATTAAGGGGTTAAGATGAGGAGAAAAATAAAAGAAAATACAATGTACATTGAATTCCGGTACAAAAGTAAAGTAAAGTGGCTTAAAGTATTTTTAAATCAAACAAACGAATAAGTTTGTGGGAAAATGTTCTCATGGTTTCCTTTTACAGTGCATTTGAATTATGAAAGAGTGAACAATTTTTCTCAGTGGCTGAAGTTATGTAAGAGTAGATTTTAGTGACTATCTTAAGGCATCTTTATAGCCTTTCTTTAGACATATTATGCTAGAAAAGGACGTTTATGGTAACATTACAAAAAAAACTATGATAAACGTGATGAAAATATAATCTATTTACTGACGTTTTTCATATAAGTTAGAAGGGTCATTTTCTACACAATGAATTTTCTACGTATTTGTTCGGTTTTCCGATCAGGACGAGAATCACACGGCGTGTTTGACTGGTCGACAGGAGATGCTAACTTCAGTATGACACCTGATCCCTCTGAGGTTTTAGAGGGCCATGTTTGCTGTCCACCCGATCCTCATTTTCTTTCAATAGACTCTAAGCTTGATTACTTTTTGTAATCTCCATATTTTATAACAAAATACAAAATATTCAGAATACAACATGAAGATGTCGAACGTTAATTAAGGTTAACATCCATTGAAACTAAAAATAACGAAGCAAGAGCAAATACCGACGTCTAAAAATCTCAGTGGAGGGATCGGGTGTCATGGAGTAAGAAGCACCACTTTAGACAATTCCTCTAGGATTAATTAGAATGATCGTTGTTTGTTATGTATATTTTCATTTTTTTTATTATAACGGCCATAACAAATGATTTCTTGTGATTTCTTATGAACACTGAGTATCAAAATGCTCAAAAATAATTTTATTTTACATGATTTTTGTTTAAATGTATGATTATAGGGATAGGAACGAGACTGCAAAAGATAAGTTTTCTGAGCAGATACAGAAAACCTCTTTTCGTTATGTTGATTTATGTCCCTCTTTTTGCATCCAAGAAACATCCACCCTATACTGAGTAGATGAAATACATGGAGATAACAAAGAGTATTCAAGTTCAAATGTCCAATAAATAATACAAAATAGGAGAAGAGCAAACACGGATCTCCAAAACATCAGAGGTGGGATCAGGTGCTATGGAGGAGTGAGAATCCCCTGCCGACCGGTCACACCCATCGTGTGCTCCCTGTCATGATCGGGAAATAACAGAAATGATAGATTGTACTTGCTGACAGGGTCATTGTATTCACCATAGATCTTACGAAATGATGATTATAAACGAGACTGTTGATAGATTTATCTCCTTTGGGACCTCCATACTTTTCAGTCTCTCTTTTTCTTTCTTTTTTGTTGGAGATCTCTCCATTTATCTGTAGGGAAAATTTAAGGTGTACTGGATTGAACTTTATTGAAAAACAGATTTGTATACGTAAATACGTCTTACATTTTTTTTTTTTTGATAGTTTAAATGAAAAACGAGCAGTTTATCATAACCAGATTTATTTTTTCATTAGAGTATTTCCATCAAATCCTGGAAAAACTACATTTTTAAAGAATTTAAAAAAAAAAATGATATATTTATGACATGCGTTTACCCTAAAATGTAAGAAAATACATTTGTGTCTTCATTCTAAATTAGGAGAATATTTGTTCTTCTTTGGTTTGCCACAAAATTGTTTTTTTTTATCTTTTTAACTTTAAAGTAAACTTTACAACAAATCTTCATTAATTTTATAAGAAAATCACCCTAATAGCAGAACATCGATTTTATAGATATAAAAAATATCTTGATGTATTCTTTATGCAAATGGGAAAAAAACTTTCACAATTGGCTTATTAAATTTTTTGAATTGTTAATGAGTGTTCATGATCTTGACTAATCATGATTATTCACATCATAACTTAAAAATTGAATATTTATATTCTAAATTAGTGAAAGACCAACATATAATCAACAATATCTCTCAAATTTATATGCATACATATAACGAAATCTAAGTAGGAACTTAGAATGATCTTAAATATCTGGATTGCTTAGTTATCAGTATCGTATTATGATGGCAGTTAACCAGACATACGTTTGACAGGTTTAATAAAAATTACTGTTTTAGTAAGAGCCGCTAAGGTTTCTGATTGAGCAAATAAATGTTATAAGATAACGAACAGTGGCCGAATTAAAAAATATATACATAATACAAATATATTGAAATGGCATAAAACACGAATTTCTGGACACTTCTGAGGTGGGATTAGATGCCTTGAAGGAGTAAATATTCCCTGTTTATCTATTAAACCCGTCGTGAGTCCCGTGCATTTACTTGGATTGTTTGCAATTGATATGTGTTTTAACAGAATGCAAGTAAAGTATCATGTGTGATTATTTCTGTATTTTTATTTGTCATCATTAACAAGATACATTTACAAAATAAAATTTCATTATTTCAGTATCACGAGTTCAAATAAAATTATTTGCTTATTTCACTTGCGTAAAAACATCTGGAATTTTCTTTATGATAAGAAGATAAAATTGTAATTGTATTTGTGGATTACAACAAAAGACATTATAACCTGTATTAGCTGACTGTTATATTATTTTTAGGTATAGAATGATACGGACAGTTTTCAAATTGACAAAGGGAATCATGTTCATGCTTTTTATTGTGACTGTCCTGTTCGATCGACATCATCGTAGCCACGTCATTCAAGTGATCCCTGACCCGTCGATGATCGTTGTCTGCTGCCGACCGGATTCGTTCAAGTCTCCGTTTCTTTTTCCGCGAAGCATCCGGTTTTCTGCTTCTGCGCACATTAGGGTTACGATTTGACCCGGACGATTGAGAGTTTGATATATGTGGTAATTTCCCAGTCTTTTTAACTTCATTTTTCACAGAACCTGAACCGTATCGAGCAGTCCTTGATTCGTTGTCAACATCATTGATTTTTGGCAAAAACAAGTGGAGCTGCGCATGCGAGCTATCGTTCACCCGGAAGTCTACTTTAAAATAAGCCTCTGACGTAATTTCCTCTTCTGAAACATAGTCATCTTCGTCGTCTTGTTCGTCCTCCTCCTCTTCCTCAATTTCCTCCTCCACCGGAGGTTCCTTTGGGGGGTATTCCTGAGGAATTTGGAGTCCCTTTGAGATAGGGAGAACCAAAGGTTCTACTTTCGGTGTGGGTACTTCACTAACATTGTTTCTAGGGAAGGTTTCGGGAACACTTAGTTTGTAAGTACCATATCTCCTAACTTCCCTTTTCAAAGGGTTTTCAAAACCCGATGTAGAGTGAATGGTATAACTTCGTTCTAGCTCTGCCTTAGCTCTCAGCTCCTCGTTCTCTTCTTTTGCAATAGTCTCTAATTTTTCCGTGGCCTGAATTAACCTT
The DNA here is from genome assembly GCF_032062105.1 of Saccostrea cuccullata. Lineage (NCBI taxonomy): Eukaryota > Metazoa > Mollusca > Bivalvia > Ostreida > Ostreidae > Saccostrea > Saccostrea cuccullata. Next base: position 569,887 of record NW_026936290.1, read on the forward strand.
TTGAAGGTTGGCGAATGTGAACGGGGATGGTAGCCATATTTTGATGGGAAGATCACTTTTTCTTTTCTCTTGTTTAGTTTGAGTCTGTATTGCATAGGTTTCACGAGCTCTGCCAGGAACCGAACATCGTTAAAGTTTTGTGAGTTTTGATGTCCCAGTGATGTCGTTGTAAGACTAGCGAAGCTTGCCCGTAATTTCTCCACTTCATCGTTAGAATCTAGGAGCGCCTTCTCGTTGGAGTTGAGGTGCTTCCCGTGCTCAGACGAGGACCCACTGTTTAACGTCAATCCTTGTAACCTGAAACACAGGTATAATATTTATATCAGGAAAGCAACGCAGGATCATGCCAAATGTTTTACAATGTGTTGTCAACATATTATCAACACTATATGGTTCAAAAAGATTCTGAGAGATTCTAAGAGAAAATGAAGGTCATGTGGAGTAAATGCCTGTATAATTAAGTTAAACATGAACAATGGAGAGAAAAAGCTTTATAAGACATTGGTCTTTTGATAATCTTGAAAGACTGTAAAAGTCTTCAAAATTTAAACTATGCAAAGCTGTTTAAAAACATGCTAGAGTAGATTAATAATCAATTCTTGAAATAGCTGAGGCCCAAATTATAGAGAAAACTGCATTGTTAAGAAGCTTTGTAAGAATTTTGCATTACATGTATTTAAGATAAACTTTCACCCTGATACATTTTTATTACGTCATAATAAAAAATGTGTCTCGTTTCTCCAGGACTAAAATTTCTCTCAACTGTATACTAAAAGTCGATTATATTTTCGTTAATGGTTATATGTACTTAAAAGTTTTTTTTGCAAAATATTTATTCAAATGAGAGGGGTTTTGAATTCCAATTGACAAATTTTTAAAGTTACTTTTTTATTTACACCGAATTTACATGGCGGAGAAGGGAAAGAGTTAACTAATATAATTTTTTCTTGTCAATTAAATAAAAATCTTTTTTTAATGGAAATACTTTGAATTTTTCAGCAATGATGTAAATTTCAAGCATTCGAAATGCAACCATTGTTGCAGTCATCGGAGAAAATAAATGAGCTGAATACTCTATAAGGTGAATCAAAAAAGCAATATTCTTACAAATCTCTCTCTCTCTTTCTCTCTCTCCATACAATTAGTGAAAAACACTAAAGTACATTCTGTTTTATAAATGACAATACATGTATTTTAAAAAAGGAAATCCGATATGCTCATTTTAATTACTGAAGCATTTCAAATATTTACTTTTTCTAATTCAAACTGTCATGCCTAATTAAAATTGCAATTAACTCGATATTGCATAAATGGGTTAATCAAATATTTAATGTCGGTTAGAAATTTTGTTTAATTAATCTTCATTTCACGTTGAAGCATACCTTAACATGATTATAATCTATGTTTTGCAGCACATGTTTCCATCCTTAGTATAGCTGATAAACTACTCCATTATGTCCACTTATTTTCAAATATCAAGATTGTTTATATATACATGTTCGCATTTCTGTACGTCATGCATGAAATCAATCCATTATATCTTGAAACAGGAATGACTTATAATTAATAAAATCCACAACTAATTTTGAAATTAATGAAAATATAAATCACGTTTTCCTGCTAAGTTAAGGGACACATCAAATAAAACTTTCACAATAAAAATGGGTTGGGTGATCCTACCGGACTAAAGAAAAGTCGGATCAACCCATTGTCCGGAGGAATTTAAAACTTTCCTCAATATCGTTTTTGACAGTTGATATACGCCAAGTAAAGTTCTTTTGATTAATTGTATATTCAGAAAATATGGTTGCGTGGAGTCAAAAGACCTGAATCAATTAGCGGTAATCGGATCGGCTTTACTTAATTTGACATTTAACTTGTATTACATCTTTCTGGCTTTTACTGGGATTTTAATTGAAACATAGATTGAATCGATAGAGACGGAATCACCGGTGATGCTATGAAACCTATGACCCCGCATTGTAACCGACGTACAACTTCTCGTAATTTTAACGAGGAATTTGAAGAAATAATTGCTTCAAAATACGCGGACCAGAGAACCAGGGGATACTCGTCTCCACTGCATTACGGTCTCAGACTGTTAAACTTATAAAAGACTGTTAAAATATCTGGGGGAAAAAGTTTGTATGAATACGAAAGAGAATGGTTTTTGCACTTCATTTATGCAACTTCAATTCAAATTTGATTATATTAATTTAATTTACATTGAATATTATGTATGGGTAGTTATTAATCAACACATAGTGCGTTTCCTTTCCTTTCACTGTTCTCTGTTTAACGTGGTAAAACCATATAAATATTTAGAATCTCACTCAATTTGAAACTCTCGTGGTCCTCTTCAGCAACGGCTTGCAAATAGAAAATGATTTTTTAAAAACGATCGGAATAAAACCTAAGTATCTAGATGCAAAAGTTAAAATTTATGTGACTTCAATTAGTTATACCGGGAGCTTCAGTTTTTGAATTTCCAAATCAGTGCAAGTCAACTGAAATCCATAAATCATCTAATACTTGATTTTCATTTCTGGATAATTTGTTCTCAATATTACATTTTCTTCTATCATAAACAATGTTTTTAAATGCAGAAAATGTCACGATATTAAAAAGTCATTAAAAAAGATTTCTTACATGAGTAATAATGATACTACCTTAGTAATGGTAATCGAAATCCTTTAAACCACCTCAAAAAAGGTTTCTTATATTCCATATCCATCCGATACATGTCTTAGCGTATCATATGTCACAATTATTATCCAAATATCAAAAAATAGAATTAATATCCAATATCAGAAATACACTGCATACCTCAGATAAATATCCTTAAGATATTGCGGAATCCAGTAATAAAAAAAAATCGCTAAAGATCTACAACACATCAATCCATCTTTAAAAAAGGCAAGATGTTAGGAATACATATGTCGATTGAAAGCTTCAGTGTATATAGCGCTCTATTTGGTGCAAATCCTCTGACAGCAGGTCTTAAAAGTTCAAAAAAAAATTCTAAACAATATGATAGGGACGTGTTTTTTAAATATTAAAATTTTAACAAAGGTGTTTTAACAGGTGAGGTCATGGTTCTATCTTATCTTACCTGGAGAAGGTAAATGGAGGAATTTCTGTCGGTTTATATGGTGTAAAATAAAGGATCAAAATAGTAATTATAGATAGAAGCGTTGTCTGACAATTCAATACATATAATCGACATGCCTTGTTTTGTCTTCTGAGGGCGAATCTACAGTTCTAATTGCCTCGCTCTGAATTATTCACCACTCCAGGAATTCAATTTCCCTGTCGCTTAAGATTTGTAGAGATTGTAAAATTGAAAAATTCTAAAATAAGAAATAGCACTTATAGATCCATTACTTACACAAAAGTTCAAAGGAAACAAAAGCTTGTCAAATGAAATTGAAATCTTCTAAAGGTGTGACCTTGACCAAAACATTTGTAATGGCTATATTTGTAATGCACCCCAGTACTTTCTCCTCCTGATTTCAAGGTACTGATATCATTCTTACAAATATATCGATAGTTGTTTTTAGGCCTTCGACTTAGGACACATTTTTTATCAAGTAAAAAATAGTTTGTATAAATAGTTTGAACCCATCATGCAATGACAGCTATTGTTAATTATTTCAGCTATACAATGTTTTCCTACCCTATACACGTATATATACCGTTATAGGTAACTAATAAAAAATTTCAATGGAAATATTTGTTTATGCTCTTCATTATTGTCACAGGCACTTGGGGGGTAGGAGCCCCCTTTTCCATTTATTTTTCTTTTTAAATCTGGGGTCGAGTCACCTTTCTCCTATTTTTCTATTCTAATATGAACTATATGTTATCAATAATGTAACTCTTTTGTCTCTATAAGTTGTTTTTAAATATATCGTTTTTGGAAAATGTGACTCGACCCCAGATTTAAAAAGAAAAAAATGGGAAAGGGGGGGGGGCATACCCCAAGTGCCTGTGGTGCAAACGCCTGCCGTGTTTGAGGCCTCATTTTGTAAGGTCTCATCCGGAAAACCCGCTCACTCTTATTAATTAAATGTTTGGTGAATTCAGCCTAATTGATGGAATATGACATTAATTTTGTATATTCTGATTAAAATCTATAAATAATTGAAAACACCGGGAGGTATACGATTAGTTTGACAAAGATTGGACGATGAATGATTGTTACACGTGACGAAACGACGGGTATCTAGGTGTTTGTGACACGTGGCATTAATTCATATTAAAGAACTAAAAATATTTTAATTTATTATTTATTTTGGCATTTCATTCAGTGCTTCGTGTCATAAAACTTTAAGTAGCAATCTCATTGAATTGAATTATCGATGTGATATATCGTTGCATTGCACATGTAACTGATTTCAAAATGTCATATTTTTTCATAAATTAGCCGTCATTATTGAAATTAAAATGTACTTCATTGAGTTTTATAAAAGAATCTCTTTCAGATTTGTTTAAAAACAAACAATTTGATGACAACTTTATTAATATATACATGTAATGGATGCAGTATAAAATAATAAGTAAATACTTTATTTTATCGACTGTTCCTATTCTGCCTTTCAATAAATAATGTACACAACAAATCTCAATACTTGAGGAATAAAATTAATTATAACGAGGGTTTATGTTATAAAGCACCATATAAAATAACACAAGTTATAAATTCGGGGATTTTATTGCTTCATGTTTCAAATACAATTACAAATAAAATCCCCAGATTTAGCCTCATTTTGTGGTTATTACATTTGGTAGGGAGGGGTGTTAATACCTTTTATTTTATAGTTATATTCCATGTCATTTTTTACGTTAGTGATATGCATGGTTCTCAGTAATTCTTATCTAACGATATGTCACCAACATAACACGCTTCTAAGACTAGACCTTAATTCTTGGAGAAAATTGAAATTTGATTTGTATACTTTAGAACATAATTTAATATCGGTCTGTATTATTATTGTCAAAGTTTTAATATTCCGAAGGAATAAGGATATCTGATAGTTAATAAAATTTGATATCGCGTTCATTACCTGGCGTGCTTTCTGGACCGTTTTGTAAAATCAGGTCCCGGTTTCTTGACGCACTGCCTGGAGAATTCCGGCTGTACCATCAGAAGAGACATTTGTTTACAAATTAAAGACGCCAAACAGTTCCAATAAACAATGAAACTAATTTCCCATCTAAAAGCACGGATTCCATAAAATATCCGCCATGGAAACTCTGAGTAACAAATTGCAAATGAATATTAAACTTTCCTTTGTTGAAATTAGGCTTTGTAAATGTAAGTACTGGTCTTTGGACACAGTGAAAAGTTTGGAATAAATACAACAAAGAGAACAGTCAAGCGGGCACCTGTCAATCAGACAATAGATTTATCAATACCCTATTGTTTGTGGGTAAAGATGACCCTAGTTAAATTCCCGTCTTTGTGCACTGGTAGTAATCTCTGTGCTGAATAAAATCCTATCTGATAAGGTCTTCTAATGACTCGACCTGATGTAAATTAGCGTGTAGAATAACTTTTAAAATTCTTTGACAATGTTTTGAAAATCTTGCATTAATTGTGAACAAGGACATAGCCGGGTAATACGGCTAATTTACACACCAGTCTGGCTTGTTTAGGTCTTCCAGACACGAACCCTTACAAGAGGAAGAATTTTCTGAAATGGCACTCAGATTACTCACGAGTAATGTGAAACTTTAATATCTATAACGTGCTTTAAATTTTTTGAATCGTGTTGTTTTTTATTTGGAAAATTAAGATAACTTTTGAGGACATTTCCTAAAATTCTACAAAATGTGTTCAATGTGCTATAGAGGCCCATGGTTAACAACGAAAGAAGCTTCTTACCTTGGTGAACACAAATTCAGACTTTTTTTTGCCTTTTTTTCTATAATCTATTCCCAAAATAGTAATTATGCGTCCGAATTAATAGATTCTGGGCGTATATTTTTTTGTCCTGTCTGTCTGTTTGTCTGTCTGTTTTTCTGTTTATCTGGTTGTCTGTTTGTCTGTCTGTTGTCAACATTAACCTTCACCATAACTTTTGAACCGTGAGAGATGCAGACTTCATATTTAGTATGCGTACTCCACTAATTAAGCTCTTTCAAATGACACCAAGGGCATTTACTTTTCGACCTTGACTGTGACCTATATGCTAAAAATAGCTTTTTCAAACTTTTGCCATTACTTTCGAACCATAGGAGATAGAGTCTTCATACTTAGTATGCCTACTCCACTAATTCGGTTCTTTCAAAGGACAATGACCTTGTGACCTTGACTGTGACGTATATGCTAAAAATAGCTTCTTTGAACTTTGTTGCCACCGGGCGCATAGTGTTTCACAAACACATCTTGTTTGATATGTTTTAGTGCAATTTGATCTCACTGGGGTTAGTGCGTTTGAAAGACTGGAAAAAATAAATGAGAGGAGTTATATGTCCATGCCCACGATCTGTTAGAAAAGATCGGTAAATAAATTTCGAGACAATATCGGATGTACATCCCCTTGGTTTGTTATCGGCAGTGCTGAAAATTAGTAAGGTTAATTTTACCATTTCAAAAATTCAGCGGATTTAATTTCTAACAGAATAAGTCGAGAAAGGGCTTCATGATCTACAGTACCCTTTGAATTCTTGCTCTTAATGGCTATATTAATGAACGATGAAGTGCATCGATTTACTTGTTTTAAAAGTTCGAATTCATAACTACTACGCAAATGATGACATTTCTAAGAGTTACTTTCGTCAAATTTATTCTGATGAAGATACAAAGATAGGAATTTTGATTTGTTCTGCTTGACATATACATAAATGTTGAAGAAATATAATGTTATGATATTTTAAACTAAGATTGCACTTTACTACAAGCATTCAGCCTTAATAGAGAAACTATTCTACATCCAAAATAACCATTAATTACCATTTAAATTCCCTATGTAAGTCAAATTAATAGAAGATTAAGCCGGATATACGAAATGATTACCTATATCAAATGCTTCAAACTTTTTCTGGTTTGGAAAATTTATATGTCATTATTTACTTCATTGACAAGCACTTAAATTTTTTGACTTTATTTTTATGTTCAGTCACATCATAACACGTTCCTTCTAAGATGATTTACTGAATTAAAATATTTCTCTCTTCAGGTACTTTAACTCGGAAATGACATCGCACACGAACTACGTTATTCATATTAATAGGTCAATATATTCCGATATTAAAATAATTGATTATGTTTAATAAAAATATGATGAAGCTTATGGATTATCAATATCTTAAATTTAAATATCCCCTACATAAACAAATATGAATAAACAGATGTCACTTTCGTCATAATGAGAAGAGTTAATGCCCTAATTTATCGCAGAAGAATACTAGAAATGTAAAGTACTTGACTATGAGAGCAAAGAGAAATTTGCAGCGTCATACTTTCATGATATGTACTAGTACTCTAATACCTTTATTTTACAGAGCAGGCGTGAAAATCAGGTGAAATGATTAAGAGTTTTAATGGTTAATCTGACCAAATTTGTATTCTTACATTAAACTTTATTAAATACGAAATTAATCTTCCTAATCCAGTTAAGTTGCGCCAACCTTTCTTGTCACAAACAAAAAATTCTTTTAAAATGAATATATACCAAGAAACTCTGAGAAAACTCCTGTCGCAAGATGTATGGAAGATTTGTTGGACAAACATAACCTTAGAAAAAATATTTCATCTACTATTATCAGAAAAGTACTCTATTAAATTACATTCATCAGATTAGTTCTCACCAAAAAGTATAAAATCTCACTGTCACAAAAGTAGAGTGAAATTACATTTCAAAATTTCATTTTTTGAAATTCTGTAGCCTTTGTTTGATACTGTTTTTGATTGATTGATTGATTGCTTGTATGTTGTTTTAAATCCCATTCCAGAATTTTTCACTTATATAGAGGCGTCTCGATATAATGGTGAAGGGCTTCAAATTTGATCTTAAATACTCGGCACCCATTACCATTGAGCAGTGAGTGCCAACGCGGATGGCGATGGGCTTCGGTTTTTTTAGGTGTCCGAATGACTGCAACTTTCAATTCAAAGTACCGAGCGCATGGATAAAGAAAAATTGCTATCTTTTTTTATCGACTTATGTCAGTCGCGAGATTCAAACTCATGACCTTCCGATCACTGTCTTTGTATTGTATAATTTATTGTTAAAAATAAAATATGCATTGCTTGTGAAACACGTATAGCAGCTTTTGGCTATGATTGAAGTTTCTCTAATGTAAGTTTTACTCCAAATTCAATGAAATCTAAATGGTTATTACCCAAACAAAGGATTTTTGTCAAAAAATATATATTTGAAAATATATATATATGAAAGCCCCAGCACTAATCTTTAAAAAGTTATGTCCAAGATACCAGTAAATGTTTTTAAAAGTGGCTCAAACTCCAAGGTCAAAGCCTCAAAGGCTATACATAAATGATACCCAGGAGAAGATCTTGCTATAAGAAATATACAAGTGAATACTAAAGCTCTTGGACCAATTGTAAATATGGCCAAGATTGAAGTTTTTCAAAAGTAGGGCAACTCCAAGGTCAAAAGGTAAAATTTGTTGGTATCCAAAGAAAGGTCTTTTAATAAGAAATGCAGCTGTGAAATATAAAAGCCCTAGTATAAATATTCAAAAGTTATGGCAAAGATAAATGTTTTTTGTAAAAATGGGTCAAACGCTAGGGTCAAGGTCAGAAATATTTATATCATTTGAAAAACTTTGTCACTATGAATACACATTTAAAGGATCAAAGCCCTAGCTTCAACTGTTCAAAAGTCATGACGACAATTAAAGTTTGGTAATTTTTTTGCAAAAATGGGACGGACTCCAAGGTCATGGTCAAGAGTTAAAAATATTTTGGGTACCTGAAAAAGGTGCTACAGGAGGAATACACCTGTGAAATATAAAATCCTTATCCATAGACATTCAAAAGCAATGGGCAAGATTAAAGTTTTTGCGGACAAACAACAGAGAGAGTGAGAAATTGCCATGTGCATGCCTTTGTCCAACGTTATCACAACTCTTTGTGTTCTTTCTGGCATATTTTATATTTTATTAAATAAAATCTGCGACTATTGTTGCAAATTTTATTTGATAAAATAAAATATGTCAGAAATTACATGTACTTCTAACTCTAGATCTATACAGTATCAATGGTATGCTAATCATTAAGAAACTATGAAAAAATAATTTTTATCGCCGCATCGATTTCAAAATGCCATGAATATTTAATGGGTAACTGATCATTTTTTTTTTGGTAAAGAAATTGTTACAGAGTTCTACGTTTCATTTAATGTCACTGTTAAAATATTTCAAATGAGTTTAATGCAACGTTGTTGCAAAGGATTAAAAACATTTTAAAAGTTGAAACACCTACTGTAATAAATTAAAAGCATGTCAATTACTTAAATCACCTAATCTCTTCACGCTTGACACACTGCAGATTTCTCACCATATAGCAACGCAGGAACCAAGGGTCGTTGCCAAACAATTTGTAAAATATTCGTGCAAAATGACGAATTCTTCTCGTCATAATTTTGAGTGTGAAGGTGTTTTTCGTCATCGACTTTTCAACATACGATTACAGCTCTTATAAGAATACCAGAATTCAAGACAGTTATGAATTCATGGTATTTACAAAGTTGTTAAAAACCAAACAGTTTTGTTTGACTTTATCCCTCAAGATATTCTATTACGATAATGTAATATATTATGTGTCAATGTAAAATGCTATTAAAGGAAATTTTTATGACTTATTTTCTGTCCATTATTTACATTATTTGATATCTTCAAGAGATCCTATTTACAAAAAAATATTGTGTATCTTTTACACGAAACTAAAAAAAAATAAATAGAGCAATATTTATTTTACACCAAACTACTCAGGGTGAGCATTAAATACTTCTAAAGTAATCACTATAAATTTGTGTTTCCACGGTTTACATATAATTTTCATTCTATATATCCGCTAAGAAATAATCGGGGAGGATCTAGAAATGTGAGGACGAGAATTAGAGACGAGACATTCTTCTCTGTCCCCAAACTGTCAACTTATCATCAGTTACTATACACCTAAACACGACCCCCAGAACTTCCGAACCTAGTTAACACGGTGAAGGTTGGATAATAGCCCGACAAGTATTCTGTATACTGTGTTTATAGATGTAACAAGTAGATCTCGTTCGGTTTTAAAACTCCTATTCTGTCAATATTGACTGCTCATATAATGGGATTTAATAAACTTGTCTTCAACAGGAGAATAACACTGGTAAAGTGGAATATATCTGAACAGGACATTTGTAGTAAATGTATTCATTCAGTCTAACAAAGTCTTTAACTAACATCTTACAGACTGAATTTTGGGTTTTCAAAAAAATGAGAGGGATAAATTAAAATTTTTCAACCGTTAAATGAACAGGCGTTTTTCAAATAAAATAACTTATTTTATTATTACTCAGTGACTACGATTCTATATTAATTCAATATTATTAACAAAATCAATCTTGCAAGAAAAAAATCACAATAAATTAACTTCTGAAAACAACTTACTCTTTGTTTTTTTGTTTGAAATAGAACTCTGCCTGCTGCCTTGTTGGTCCTAGAATGGGAAACTTTCGTGGAGTCTTATATTCCGTTTTGTCATCCTCCGAGTTTTCAGACCCCGGGCGGCTATCAGAATTGGAAGAATATCCGATAAGCTGCTGGGAGGGTTTCTTCTTCACTACCCCCATACTAGTACCGTCCACGGCCCTGCTGCTTGTTGGGAGTTTACCATCCTTTGATTCCTGGGTGAGCTGCAGAAGATCGAGGCTAGAGTGATGACGTCGTAAGGGAACCAAATGAGAATGCCTGAACTCCTCTATTGTTGTCGCCTGACGGGACAAACGGTAAGTCGGCCCAGAAACATCAAAGGCCAAAGACATCTTGTTGACTCAAAATTCAAATCAAGTCACAATCCCTTGACTAACATGGGTGCCAATTTTTTAACAATCCCGTTTCGTGTTTTGTATTAGTGAAAAATATACTTCTAAAATATTAAGCCTTGCGTCACATTGTTTGACACTAAGGTCTCAAAATCTTCTTACCACTCTGGCATTCGGGTACACTTGATGTTGGCTGACTTAGCCAAGTCAACAAAAATTGTCATTTTTGTCGTGGTTTCATATCCATAAAAATCTTTTGATATAACTTCATTGCATGGGATGCCACAGTGTGAGACAATTATCGCTAACCAATCACCTTCGGTGATCCTCGGTCGATATTGACAGAACGCCGCGCCAAACCAGAATGGTGTGGAGACCTTTGGAGATAGAAATAATGGTCCTCTTACGGTTGTATTGTGGAACTATGAATGGTGCTGAGCAGTCTGCTTTGTCGCATGGTCGAATGTTTCACCAGAGTTTAATATACCCATGATATGGCCCTCAAAAGGTTGTTGAGACATTATTTATCACAGGAAATCAGTCACACAGTGACAAACCCCGCGGGATCTTAACCGTTGGTTTAAATATCACATATTAAGTATATTTACAATGCAAACACCATCTCCCCTCTTGTTTAGAACTTTAAAATTCAAATTCACTTCTCGTCCACAAAAATACATGAGAAATACATACATTCTTTCATAGGCTTTGTGTCCTCCTAAATAGATCTCAAATGAGCGTGGATTATGTAAATGATTCTCAATGAAAACTAAAACAGTTAGTCGGATTTGTTAGCGGATCAGCGATCAAGTGTCTTTTGGAATGTGACTTGGTAGATTAATTGATTTTAAATGTTGAAACCTGCTGGCAATTTCCTTTTGTGTATTAGCAGATGTAAAAAAGAAATATCCCAATTAAATCACAAAATGCTTTTCATCTATTCATTGCATTATTACTGCCATTGTCTGGTTCTGCCGTTAGTGTATTGATCAGATCCGATAGCTAAATGGGTGTACAATACCCAATGACACAAATTATAAAATTTTATGAGGTGTTCGTTCATAAATTGCCTTTAATGGGAGGATTAAAAAAAGTAACAATGCCAGTAAATTTTATATCATTTTAATATCACGATTTTGAGATTTGACATCGCACCAATATTGTTTGGGCTAACTGTCCTGAATGGGATTTATCTTGATGATCCATTATTAAAGTGCATTCATTCAGAATCTGATCGAAAGGTGCGGACTTAATGTAACTTGAGTATTCCAAGATATGACAGTGTAACCCGAAGGTACGTATATATGTGAGAGTGTGACTCCTCCCCATCAGATGGAAGAGGAACTAAGCGGGTACTATGTGACAACCGTGTTCTTCAGATAACACATTAAAACAGAATAAAATTGTTCATGTTGATGTTTTTTTGAATATACTGTTCTCTTGTAAAGTGTTACATACAAGGAAACGATTTTAATCTCAAATCAATCGGGATCCAATGGAAAGCAGGTCATCAAAAACATGTAACCTTATAAAAAATGAAATCTCATACTAAGGTCTTTAAACAATTACTAGATATACGACGTTTTATCAATTTACAATATTCATTTTCATTCCTCAGTTGTGTGATTTTCTCCCCCATGAACACGAAATAAAGGGCACCACAAAGTCTACGTTAACACATTATTGCATACTAGTACTAAAAGTATTTTGATATTTTAATAGCGAAAGACATTAAGGAGCATGAAGAAGCACCCACCGGATGTGATCGGTCTACAGCGAATTGATACCAGTCCGTGACATCTGATACATTGTACCATCTTTTGATGTTTTAAACGTTTGTGTTTCCTCTGCTCATATTTGGTTGGTTTCAGTAAATAAAGGACTTTGATTCCAGATAGATTTGATTTAGTTTCTGATTGACAATATCTATGTGGTTTTAAGAGACCAGGTCTTCCAACAATCCATTGGAATTTCAATGGGAACCAATTGCACCCCGTTATTAGCAGACCTATTTTTGTATTCATAAGAATCAATGTGCAAAATCTTTGGCGTGGAAAGAAGAAAACACTTGCTCTGGCTTTCAACTCGACATTTAGATATATCGACGACGTATCGTCAATTAAAAATGGTAATTTCCATTCTGATGTTTCATATTTTGGATATTTTTTCTTGAAAAAGACGTTAATGGTACATGTAGTCTAACAACCAAGCTCTATGATAAACGTGATGACTTCGACTTTTCTATCGTCTACTTCCCTTACTTATGCAGCAATATACCTTTATCACCTGCATACGGAGTATATATATCTCAATTGATTCGATACGCAGGAGCATGCTCCACGTACGAACAATTTCTAAAACGAGGTAAATTATTAACAAACAAGTTGATGAATTAAGAATATCAACAGTCTCGTTTGGAGTCATCTTTTCCAAAGTTCGATACAATGACCTTTATCATCCTTTTTGTTAGTCCATTATTTATACACTGAATTGAAGACGGGTTTTCCCGTTATTTCCCGATTATAACAAGGAGCACACGGCAGGTATGACCGGTCGGCAGGGGATGCTCACTCCTCCATGACACCCGATCCCACCTCTGATGTTTTGGAGGTCCGTGTTTGCTCTGCTCCTATTTTGTATTGTTTTCTGGATTTTTAATCTTGAATATTGTTAGTTATCTCCATATGTATCATTTGAAGAATACTACTAGTATCCTTTTTAAAGGAAAATGTGAGTGAAAATTGAATTAAGAAATGAAGACAAGAGGGGGAAACTAGAAAGTTTTTGACTGCAGATGATACGAGGGTTGTTAAATAAATAATGTCCTGAACTCTATGACATACAACACATATATCATATGAAATTAAACTTGACTTTCTCTCATGATTGAATCTTTAATGGATTGAAATCAGTTAATATGACCACGTTTCATCTCATATTTTCATTGTGAGAAGCTGGAAAACAAGGGCTATTCGAGACTCGTACTGCATTCAAAAATGAATGGTATACAAAATCGGTAAACTAGAGTGAAAAATAAACGCTTCATTTAAGCAGCTGTAAAACTTGATAAGAATCCCAAAGAAATATTCACTGAAAATTGTGAAATTTACAGCAACCAATGGCTGTAGACACATGAGCAGGTGGATTTCAATAAACAATAATGATATAATGGGCATCAAAATGGGTACAATCCTTGGCGTCAAGGTCTTACAACATCCAATGTTCTATTTGCCAAAATTCATGAAAATATCACTTATGATGTTTAATTGACTTAAAAACACATAGCACATTTGATAGGCATCAATTTGAGGGTAGTTCACACTATTTTAAAGAAACATTTGACAGTAAAACAGCTAAGTACTCAATGGTCACCCTATGTTTTGAAAAATGAGTAAAATTGACCCCTGTAAAAATATCTAAACAATTATTTTAAAAAATCAGAAATTGTAGTTATCCACGTTTGTCTGAAATTCAAACAGACAACTACACTTGAATCCATTGCTTTATTACCCTCGAAACATTCTTACAATAAGATTCACTTGATAAAAACAGCCAATGTCCGAGAAGAGCAATGAAGTACAAGAGGACAAAGACAGTTATATGTGCCATTTTCTTAAATATTAGTGGTCTTGTTGTTCAAATTATTATTCGGGAAGTCAATTTCCCGAGGAGTCTAGAAAGCAACACTTTTGCAAAAAAATCGAAAGGTTTCTGAGAGGAAGGAACTAGAATGAGGAATCCACATTAAATTGGACAGCGTCCAAACCCACACGCCATGAAGAGTAAAGTAGATTTGGTGATAAATCGAAAGGTAATATTTTGTCACACAATAATATTCGCCAGATCTGTCACCCTTTGACTTGGTTCATTTTCAAAACTATAAAAAAAAACACCTTTCAGAAAGAGGAAACAAGTCCAGGAAATCATAGGATCTGCTAATCCAGTATACGAAGGGCCATACTCAAAAATGAGTTCTAAAAACAATCAGAAATTGGATAAAAATGTTACGGACATGTGTTTTAATTCAAAGAAAATGTCTAAGTTAAATTAATGAGACTAAATCATTGAGAAGCGTCTTTTGCTTCTTTTAGAGCGCCGAGGACACTATTTATTGAACAGCCCTCGTACATACTCGTATGAGGAGTAAATTATTATCAAGACCAGTCATACTAGTATTGTTTTATATCTCCGATCTCAAAGAAATTAATTTGTATATAACCTTTTGTAACGATCATTAAAGTGATTTTTTTAATTGTACAGATTTGTTACGTTCTACTTTGTAAAAGATATTTTTTCACTTTACAGAACTAAAACCTCAGTTTGATTTTTTATACAAATGAAGCATAACTTATTCCAAAACAGGACATTAAGATACCACTACATCGACGATGCATTATAAATTTATTTAATAATAGATATTCTCATTTTTAACTCGATTTATCCCAGTAAATTTAAAATAAAAGATACACTGTACAACAAAGTCTGACACATCTATATGTATATTTTACTTGAAAAAAAAGAAGTCATCAAATTAATTATCAGCAAATACAATCTATCATTGAAATTGAATTGGCACTGAATTGTCAATGAACTTTCCCCCGTTCATGACAAGTAGCATACGACGAGTGTGAATTGTGGGCATGTGATAGTCACTCTTCCATGGCACCTGATTCCATATCTGATGATTTTTAGGTGAGTTTTTGCTCTGCACCAAAATTTGTATTGTGTGAAATGACTTCTGAGCTCGAAAACTGTTCGTTTACTGCCGTAATTTTAATGTTTATGTTAATCTAACAACAAAACCTTATGTTAAATAAGATGACTTCCATTTTTCAATTGTCCATTTTCTAAATTTGCTAGCAATATACCCTAAGCAATATACCCTTTTACCTTGCATATTGGGTTACTATTTTTCTGTTGATTTGATTATACGAGGCCTGTTTAATAAATAATGTCCTGAACTATGTGACATACATAACAGATATCATATGACATTTAACTTGACTTTCTCTCATTATTGAATCTTTCATAAACATATAACAGTTTATGTTTTTTCATATCAGTTTCATGTAAAAAGATCTGGAATTCAATTGTCATTGGTTATTTGCATTATAAATGAATGGTAAAGAATCAGTAAACTAGAGTGAAAATAAAAGCTTCATATTTTAAAGGTCCGTGTTTAAAACTTGTTAAAAATCCCAAAGAGATATTCACTGAAATATGTGACATTTACAGCAACCAATGCCAGTTTTATAGACAAAAGAGCAGGCAGATTTCAATAATAAAAAATTATATAATTGCATTTGCATAATAAATAATTGTTTTCACAAAAATTATAAAATTATTTTTGTTCGACAAATTTCAACAAATAATATTTGATGATGTATGAATGACTTTATGGCACATAGCAGATTTGATAAATATCATATCGGGAGTAGTTTACACTGTTTTTTAAGAAACGTTTGACGGTAAAAAAGCTTGATACTCCAAGGTCACCCTATATTTTGAAAAATGAGTGAAAACAACAGCGTATACGAAATTCGTAACAATTACTTTAAAATATCAGTAATTGTAGTTATCCACGTTTGTTTTATTTTCAAACAGATATGCTACGTAATTCTTGCTTAAAACCCTTGATACAAAATTTACCATAAGATATACTTGATAAAAACGGCGAATGTCTGACAAGAGCACATATATGCAAGAGCACAAAGACAGATGTACATGCAATTTTCTTAAAAATTAGTGGAATCGTTGTTCAAATTCGTATTCGGAGAGATAGTTTAGTTTCTGAAGGACTCTAGAAAGCATTTTTTTTGCAAAATAATCAAAAGGTTTATCAAAGGAAGGTATATCCCAGAACCATTTTAAATTAATTACATTTTAATTTCTAATGAAATGTACTACGTCCAGATCCGCATAAATGAAGACTGAAGCAATTATTTCAAAAATTTTAAAATTTTAAAATTTTTTCACGTTAACAACATTCGCCAGATCTTTGACCTTTTGACTTGATTCTATTTCCAAACTTGAAAAAAAAACACCTATTATTGGTTATATCTCTTCCGGGAAAAACTGGATCTGCCATTTTCCAAAAGTCATAGCTGTTAAAGGGTCATACCCCAAAGATGAGTTTTAAAAACAATCGGAAAGTGGAAAAATGTTACGGACATGTATTGAATAATAAAAGATTTTTTAATAAGTAAAATAATGAAGACTAAATCATTGAAAAGCGTCTTTTGCTTCTTTCTGAGTACCGAGGACATTATCTATTGAACAGCCCTCGTAAGAGCATGCTCTACGTAAGAACAATTTCTAAAACATGCTAAGCTATTAAAAAACAAGTTTAAGAATCAAAGATATCAATCTAATATTCGAAGTCATTATTTTGCAAGTTCTATTAATATTGTCAGAACTTTGTCAGCAAGTAAACCCCAATCTATCATACAGTCGAATGTTTATGTTTTTTCATATCAATTGTAAAACAGTTATCTGCACATTCAATTGTCTTTGGTTATTTTCATGGCGAGTGTGACTGGTCGGCAGGGGTTACTCACACCTTCAAGGGACTCGATCTGTCTTCCGATATTTTTGAGGTCCGTGTTTATTGAATTTTGTTCTGCTCCCGATTTATAATGTCTCAATAGATTTTGAGCGTTATCTCAATATTTCATTAGATAAAGTAATATTTGATGATGAACAATTCGAAATCGGATGAGTATGCCACTACAAAAGTCGCATCCTATAGTGTAATTGCATTTGTCTATAATAAATAATTGTTTTCATGTTCTTTTTAAAATTATTTTTTGTTTGCTTGACAAACTTTAAAATTGAAGATGTATCTAAGAAATCTATATCGTCGAAGCATATAGTAGTAATTGTAGCGACTATACATATATGTGACATGTAGTAAAAGGGACGACTAGAATGGTTATATATGATGTCATAACCATCCTTCGTCAGCTGTATATCGCCGCGACCATCTACCATGAAACATTAAATAATCAGATCCAAGTATAGCTTTATACTTACATGTTGTAAAATATATGCTAGCTAGATTCATGGTCAAATATGAAATACGGGCATTTAACTTTCCTTGTCTTTCTGTCTTTTTGGGGAATAACTTTGGTTATCAGTGATCTGTATCTCTCGGTCCATAGGCTGGAAGAGCTGGCCAAGTACGAGCCCGCTCTACTGGCTGGAATTAAGAAGTATGTAGATGCTCAACCTTTGGGAGTCCCAGCCAACATCGTAAGGTTTGCATACATGCTTTTAATCTTCAATAAGTAATCATGAAAGGTATATCTTTAATTAAACATGTTAAAGTTTAATTTCATTTTATATTAAGCTAATGAAATGTACTACATTCCAGATTTATAAATGAAACCGAAGCAATTATTTCAAACAAGAAAGATGTGTCACATGACATCCGTCATCCAATCAACACCTATCACTTGGTAGAAAGATTCGTATTTTATTGGTTATATCTCTTTGAAAAACTCGCCTGTAAGAAGTGTACAAAAGTCACAGCTGTTAAAGGTTGGTATGTAAAGTCTGTAGTATTTAAAAGAAAACAAAGGGAAACTAAAAGTTGCTTGCATGAGAATAATAAAATTCGCAATTTTTTTTACGTACTAGAGATAAAACAATTTATTGAAAATTTCTACTGAACTAGAGCTGCTTTGAGCACTAACGTCACAAAATGATACGCCCCGCTCTCATTAGAGTATAATGGCAAAGTCTATTTTTGCAATGGGAAACCGAAATATCTGTCCAGTCAGAACATATAATAAAGTGTTCACATTGGTACAATGTAAGGATGCAAGGTCTCAATTTATGAGAAATTGCAAAATAAAAGATTATTAAAGGTAATGTTAGAAAATATTCAAACTGCTTCTATCTCTAAGCCTTAAAATGAAACATAAGGAGATAACGAATTGTATTCAAGATCAGAAGTTCATTAAACAATACAAAATAGGAGCAGAGCAAACATGAACCTACAAAACATCAGAGGTGGGATCAGGTACCATGGAGGAATGAGCATCACCTAACGACAGGTCACACCCGCTGTGTGCCCCTTGTCATGATCGGGAAATATCGAAAAAATATGTCGTCAATTCATTGTATAAATAATGGACCAACAATTACCCGGTAGGATGAAAAACGTCAGTCAGCATTTGACTCAATGATAAATTGCATTTACTGACAAGGTCATTGTATCGACCATAGAACTTACGAAATGATGACTTTAAACTAGACTTCTTATTCTTCCTCGTTTCAGAAATTTTTCATATGTACGTAGAGCATGCTCTTGTGTATCGAATCTATTGAGATATATAAACTCCGTATGCAGGTGATGAAGGTATATTGCTGCATAAGTAAGGGAATTTGACGATTGTAAAGTTAAATTCATCACGTTTATCATAGAGATTGGTTGTCAGATTACTATTAACGTTTTTTTCTACGTTTGTCCAATTTTGAGAAGGACCACACGGCAAGGGAAACCGATGTCGAAAAAGAATGCTTTCTACTCCATGACACCCGATCCAAGCTCTAATGTTTAAGACAGTCTTGTTTACTCTGCTCCAGATTTGTATTGTGTCAATAAATTTTTTAACTTGATTTCTGTTCGTTATTTCCATATTTCGTTTATGAGAAAAATGCCATTGTACTTCTGTTTAATCTTTTATCTTTATTGTATTTAGGTACCGTTTAAATACAATTCAGTTTCTCTTTGATATTTTTTCTTAAAAATTCCAATATTATTTCTGGTTTTATGCCTTTAATTAAATTTTATGTGTGTAACCATTACTACAGACTTTAAGGCTGCTCATCACGCGGCCCTACACAACATCACCAGACTCCCAGTCATGAGGGATCTGAACGGTACCATGCGGGGGATCCTCCGGCTCTGGCGCACCTACAAACTGGACATCAACAAACTGATGCAGGGGGAGGTCCTGGGGTACCGGGGGAGAGGCCTCACCCACAAAGACGTTGTCAGACTGATAATGTACGCGGCGGAGCACCCCGAGTTCTACTACGAAGAGATTGTACTGAGAACTCAAATGGTCCATAGCTTGAAAGGTACACGGTTATACCATGGGGGATTGTTTGAGCTGGCATCTGCCTATTACAGAGTACGCATTTTTATTTTATCGTTCTTATTTCGTTTCAAAATTTAAAGTACATTAATTTGTTGAAATTCTAAAGTTATTAATGAATTATACTGAAATGTTGACATTTTTATAATATATAGGAAATATCGTTTAAATTTATAAAATGTTCTCTCAGTTTCATGTCAAGAACCCGATAGAGAGTTGTGTTAAAAACTGCATTTAAATGTAAACGGTTTGTTTTGGATTGGTTTTCTCCTCATTTGATGCGTTCTTAAAAAATCATGTTTTGGAATTATTTGATTTACTCTTGAAGTATACCTACTATTTACTTTCATTAATACTGAATCATGTAAAACGATGTTTGAATTCGAAAATTTTAATGATATATTATCAATTTACAGTTTTTGACGTTTTTCTCATTAAAATAGGCTAGTCAATAAAACAGAACTTTAATTTAGTTTGAAATTTAAAATCCACTGTAATGAAAGTAGGTCCGATGTTTGATGTCTTTTGTGACAGTGTGTTTATCTATATATTACTTACTGCTTTCAGCATGGATTTATCAACATTGCAAAGACCATCTTGGAGTCACTTCTGCCCTTAGGTAATCTCCCTGACTTAAGCCAAACCCAGATATCATGATAAGAGAGCTACTCCTATTACAGTTCATATTTACCAAGCTTGAAAATGATAAACTTTGGATGACTTTTTGGCACATTTTTGTTTGGTATATGAAATTGATATTGAAACCTGTCTGTTGGAATATTCCAATCGATAAATCAGATTCATAACACGTTTGTTACATTGATAAATATACTAACTTATCAAATTGGAAGAAAATCAATCTCAAAGCTTACACTATTTAATTTCTTTATCTGAAACTAATCCTGTTTTAATAAATATATCAGTGATATCAGTGATAATAAAAAACAAATATTATGAACATTTCACATTTGTTTGCTCAAAGATTTTGATAGTAGTTCTCTTTGTAGATTCAAAGAAAGTTTGTAAATATGATTGTATATAAATACTTTTGTCCCCAATGAAACCTTATTGCTTTCAAAGGCTGGTTTGCTTTTGAGAGAGAGAGAGAGTGAAAGAGAGAGAGAGAGAGGCAGAGAGAGAAGAAATAGAAACTAAAATGATCGTTGAGAGAGAGAGAGAGAGAGAGAGAGGGAGAGAGAGAGAGAGAAAGAGAGAGACAGAGAGGGAGGCAGAGAGAGAGAACCAGAAATGTGATGAAGGGAAAGCAATTTTTTCTCGGTTCATCACTAAGCTCGCGTCGTCTATTCTGCTTTTTTGTTAGTTGATCATTAATTTTTACTCCTTTATTTTGTCATTTGGTTAGGTGATCAGACACTGACTGCGGCTTACGATTACTGTCTAAAACACCCTGACGTTAACGTAACCAAGACCCTCACTGCTCCAGAATCAGACAAACCCTCTTATGAAGCACTGTGTAGAGGGGAGATCAAGGTAGATAAAATAGTTGAAGACATTTTTTCTATTATTATGCTCCATCAGTACCGTTTATTTCGTCTTGTCAGTCATAATTTGTTATTTCTATATATATGTGACCTTGGTAAAATTTGATTTGACAAAATCTTTAAAAAGGGAGATCGAGCAATTTAAACAATTTATTTCGAAATAAAATAAACATTGGAAGGTTATGGCCAGGTTTGATACACTCTTCTGTGAAAACTAAATTACAATTATAATTAATTGAATATTAAAAATCAATACTTTAGATGTGTAGGTGAAAACCATATTCACTTTTCATGGGAGCTTAAAGTACAAACGTAGATATACTGTACATGAGATTGTATAAGGATTTGATAACATTTTATAAAGTCATGTATTTACATTTTTCTACACTTTTATAAAGATTTTTACTGAAAATTTTACTTGACAAAGCAGAAAATTCCCAGTAAAAAAAAGCAAATATGATATATTTATATGAAATTCTAATCAAAAGAGGATGTACATAAAGAGCTGAATGAAGTGCTGTTTACTTTTTCTCCATTGTTGCCTTACTGAATTATTGACAAATTTGTTCACCTTTATGCTAACAACAAATAACAATTCTACCTTTGTGAATTAATAAATAAAATACACAGTAACAAAATTTGTTTTTAAATTATTGTAATGATCATATTAAGCGTATACAAAGCATCATAAAAGCCGATATTATCATTTTCCACAATCCCAATATAGAGTGAAATGGCATGCCATTGTAAGAATTTTTCGGAAAAAAAAGCCTATCTATGTAGTGAAATATACATGTTAATTATGATGTTTTTTCAGTCTCCAAAAGAATTGTCCAAATTGAATTGCAATCACAGAAGAACCCTCATTCCCATATACTGGTCAAAAGAGGAAATATTTCATCATGATCCCAGAATTTCTCTGTTTCATGACGTCATTTCTGATCGAGAGATTGACATGGTTCTCAAAAGTTCAGTTTTTCAAGTAAATATTTCTTTTAACAAACAAATCTATTTGTTTATTAATTTTCTTACTCTTTTCTATGAATTTTAAATTTTCCAATTTATAAGTCAAATT
Source organism: Saccostrea cuccullata (assembly GCF_032062105.1). Lineage (NCBI taxonomy): Eukaryota > Metazoa > Mollusca > Bivalvia > Ostreida > Ostreidae > Saccostrea > Saccostrea cuccullata. Next base: position 592,568 of record NW_026936290.1, read on the forward strand.
TTGTATATTTCATTCTTTAAAAAAAAAAACAACCAAAAAACTCTTCTCGGAAAAAATTTTCTAGAATAAACATCAAGTTATTTGTAAAAGAAAAGTATCAACAATTAAGACATTTGAATTCATTTATAAATTTCATTGTTTTAATTCTCATTTAATTTTGAAGTTTTCAGTTAGTGGATCTATAAGTAAGTGGTATATATATCAATATTTGTATTTAATTGATTCAGTTGACAAGGAGATACTCTAAAGATTCTACTATTGATGAAAATGAGGACGTCTTAGCAACGTAAGTCTTATTCATGTACTTTCTAATTCTCTTGTACAAAATAAAAAAAATATATGTTATGCTGTTTTCGTTATATTATAAAATAAATTATTATTCGAATTAAATTTTAGCAGAGGTACTGAGTCATTAAATGTATAGCTATTGATAAATGTCTCCACAATATCGGACATTTGAAATTAGACTATTTTGTTTTGTCAGGTCCTGGTTGTCGGAACTAAAGACGAAAGCCGTGGTTCCACTGACCAGAAGAATTCAGCTCATCACGGGACTGTCCACACACGTGTCCAGATCTTACTCCGATTCCGAAAATTACGAGGTGCTGTCTAAATCCAGGCTCACTCGAAAAAGCAGTCACATTGAATTAAACTGATGATTCTCTAGGCCTATCTATCATTATGGGAGTTTACATGCTATTTTTTGACTTTATAGATCAACAACTTTGGTGTAGGTGGAATGCAGAAACCACATGTGGATTTCTTGGTAATTTATACAAATCTAATATTTAATGTTTCGGTTGTTTTTCTGCGTCACTATTTTCAGCATCTTTAATTTATTAATTCAATCAGTAGAGTTGGACAAGTCATGTAATTTATTTACAAATATATTATACAAACGCAGTCTTTACAAAGAAAGAATTGAATGACTTTATCTCTTCGCAAAAAGAAAGAAAAATAAACAGTCATTTCTTTTCACACATATTTGTCTATGGAATTTACACTTTATATTTGCTTATTTATAGAACATTTCTTTAGGGGAATACCAAAAGAAAGAAGAGAGAAGCATTCGCATGTCTGGTGACCGTGTAGCTACTTGGGTGTTTTATGCAAGTATATAATTATATTAATTAATTATTACTCTTTGATGCAATTGACATGAAAAGTTTGTTTTCTTTATCTGTGAGGGTTGCTTGTCCTTGATATTAAACTTACAAATTCTTACATTGAATTCTTTATCAGTTATCAGATGTAGAGAGGGGAGGGGCCACGGTGTTTCCTGAGATCCGAGTCAGGGTACCTGTTATCAAGGTACGTTATTTCCATTACAATACATGTACAAGCATTTATGCAAACTATAAAATTGCTAATACTTTCATGACATAAGTGATTTGCCATGGTTTACAATTTAAGGGAGCAGCATTATTTTGGTACAATATAAAGCGAAACAACGATAAAGATCAGAGAAGTCTTAATGCTGAATGTCCAGTGGCGAAAGGATCCAAATTTGGTTTGTACGATTAAAACTAAATTAACGGTAATCCAAGTAGTATGGTTTGTACTCTGTGCATTTAATATCAGTAAGGAACAATATTTTCACATCCATAAATGTAATTTTGATTAGTTTATAGCCAGGGTTAAGGTGAATCTGATTTAAATAAAATAAGAAATCACATTCATAATGTATTTCAAACGAAGTCAGATATACAAGAACAAAGTAGAATTAAGAAAACAATATTTCAGAGAATATTCTAAATTTATATTTTTACACAAAAAACGGTTGTTTCGGAAGTTTCTTCCGTTCCTCGGATTATTTAGTCATTTTTTTTTTAAAGATATAACAAATTGGACAGAAAATTTATCGGAAATTTTTTTTTAAAGACATGCATGTCAACTTACTAGACATATCAACTTCTAAAACTAAATGTGAAATTAATCTACCGGTACTATTTTACAGTTTGCAAAAAGTGGATATTAGAGGCAGGTCAGCTGTTCAGAAGGAAATGTGGGTTATCTCCAGTTTCTATAGACACCTGAACATAAAAGTATCCCGGGAAACTGTGGACGGGTCATGTCAGAGTTATCTTCCTTTGTAAACAGGAGTAATAAATAACAAGTACAGAAACTCTTTAATAAAAACTTTTATTTCCTATCATATATGTGCACTTAGTTTGGGTATAAAAATAATTAGTAGGATATTTATAGAAATAAAGAACATAATAATCGTTGTATCTGGAGATCAGATATGTAAACTCTTTCAAAAAGTACCTTATTAAATTAATGTTCCAATTTCATTTATTACAAGTCACATAGTTTAATTCAACCTAATAAAATTACTAAATATTGTGAGATACAAAAAAAGTAAAGCTCTGTTTAACAAAAGTAAATAAGATTACATTTTTCTTCACAGGTAAGGGAAAAAAGAAAGTAATATTTCACAACCTAATAACAATAAAGAAGTAGGAATATTTATTTTATATCAAGGAAAAGCACATCAAAATATAGTATCATAAATAATAAGGATTGTAATACCGTATCAATATAGTTCTATAATCACAAAACCTTTAAATTCACATAAAAACAAATGTAGATATAAAATCTTTAATAATCAATATGCACCCTTTAAAGCTATAGAATATAGATCACTAACTCAAATTTGATTCATGTGTTTTAAGTTTTAGTGAAGCTTAAAATTGACAAACCACAAAAATAACCTTCATCTCAATGAAATACACACCTTTAAACTGGTATGAGACTATTGGTACAAAATATAAATCATTTCACTAACACATTTAGCTTCAATTTATATAAGGCTTAAGGAGCACCTTACAAATAACAAAGTATATTCACCAAAATACACAACTCAGATCTTGATAAGATGCACAATTTTCAAATTGGCCTCAGACTCTCTGGTCCAAATTAAAAAAAATAGAAAAAAACACATGAGAACAGTTAGAAATGGAATGTATACAATATATGGCATCTAATAATGCAAGGCATTTAGACCTTTGCTGTCCAATTCATACAATTTGAAATATAAACGTATTTTTCAAAAAATAATAAACTCCCCCAAAATGTATATTATGCCATTACTGTTCTATAACATACTTGTATATAAACTGTGTGTTAGTATATATTTTATTGAATATGTAAATGTACTGGGCTTAACAGGAATGCTTTTTTGAAAATAATGAAAGTTTACATCAATGATAAAAAATTTAATTTTCATGTAAAATGGACAAATTAATGCAGTGCATTCATAAAATGTAGAATTCTCCCCAGTTCTGGTTCCACATTAACTTTTGACATGTATAAATTAATTAGAACATCTCGATTAAAAATCATACAAGTGCATACGAAGCCAAACTGATGTACATGTGCTTAAAAATATCCTTTTTTCCATTCCATGTGACAAAATGGTAAAGCACTAGTAACCAAATAAAAAAGAAGATATACAGTTCAGAAAAGTCCCATCCACCTTAATTTATGTAAATTAATTTAAATAAATGTACATGTCAAATATCATTTTTCATGTCACAAGTATGGCATATTTCTATAAATACTAAGTATTCTGGTTAGTCATAAAATTTTTAAATGATAGTTATATACCTGTACATGTTTAACTATACTAATATACTGTTTTCTAGCATTTGTGTGTAGTATAGACTACAAATGATCTCAACACACATACTGGCAGCAGATGACATTTGTAAAATCACAAGGATTTCGTTGCATTTTTAAAACTGAACTCATCAAAAAACTGTTCTAATGTATAAAAGTCATATACAGTCATGTATTTTATATCATAAAGTTTTAAAAGATTCTAAATCCATTTGTTAAAAAGAAAGCTCTTTTTCATCCATGAACATAAAGAAAACATAACTTCAAAATATATAGAAACGTCTTAATGAAAAAAATATAGACATACAAATGTCTAGAATGCGAATGCGAAAGTGCACAAAGTTGGAATGAACAAAATAAGTATCTTTGATATATAAATAAGTTTTTCCCCCAAAAATAATGAATGGTCAAATGAAATCACACTTAAAATCACAATAAGGAATGTTGATCACAGTCAATAAATCATTTATGATTGTACTGAAAAAAAAAATGATTTGTAAACAATCATGAACCATTATAGTAAAGATAAATATTTGATTTCTCAAAAAATAAGATCCTCTTGGAAGCACAATGTTTAAAAAGTAGTGGGAGTGATGTCCCTTTGAGACTTAGGATTTATCTCCCTTTATAGGTCCGTTCTCTGGTTGCTGTAGTTTTGATACAAAGATTCCTCTGCTGGGTCGTCAGCAACTACAAATTACAGTTAAACTAATTAAAATATATGTAAATATAAATCAAAATTAATCTACTTCTTACATTTTTAATTTTAAAAAACATGAGACTTGATATTACAATTAGTCAACTACAATATAAGAAAAACAAGCAAATTCAAAGAATTGTGGTCCCCCGCTTTCGGTGTCTTTGTTGGTGGAATGTTATTTCTATGACATATTGTGTCTAATTTGAACATCATTTCATTAGTCAATTCTTAGAAATTATCATTGAAGTTGATTTTTTTGAAGGATGAAAACCCTTATCCTGACCGTTAAAAAGTTATGGCCAAAGTTAACGTTTTTCAAGAGTAGGTCAACTCCAAGGTCAAGATCAAAGGGTCAAAGTTGTTGATGAAAGGTTTTCTCACAAGGATTACATATGTGAAGTATGAAAGCCCTAGCTCTTACCGTTCAAAAGTTGTGGTCAAGTTTTTACATAAGAATGTAAATCTTTAAGGTCAAGGTCAAAATTTCAGAATGTTTGATATCCAATGAAAAGACTTGTCACAAAGAATACATATGTGAAATATAAAAGTCCTAGTATCTACCGTTCAAAAGTTGTGACCAAAGTTAAAGTTTTTTTAAAAGTAGTTAAAACTCTAATGTCAAGGTCAAAGGGTAAAAGTTGTTGGTATCCAATGAAAGGTCTTCTCAAAAAGATTACATATGTGAAGTACGAAAGCCCTAGCCCTCACCGTTCAAAAGTTATGGTCAAGGTAAAAGTTTTTTCATAAGTATGTAAATCTCCAAGGTCAAGGTCAAAAGGTCAAGGTTGTTGGTATCCAATAAAATGTCTTGCAAAAGAAATACATATGTGAAATGTAAAAGTCCTAGTATCTACTGTTTAAAAGTTGTGACCAAGGTTAAAGTTTTTAAAAAGTAGTTAAAACTCCAAGGTCAAGGTCAAAGGGTAAAAGTTCTTGGTATCCAATAAAAGGTCTTCTCACAAGGATTACATATGTGAAGTAAAAAAGCCTTAGTTCTTACCGTTCAAAACTTATGGTCAAGGTTAACGTTTTTTCATAAGTACGTAAATCTCCAAGGTCAAGGTCAAAAGGTCAAGGTTGTTGGTATCCAATGAAAGGTCTTGCCACAAACAATACATTTGTGAAAAATGAAAGTCCTAGTACCTTCCATTCAAAAGTTGTGGCCAAAGTAAAAGTTTGAAATTTCTGTGTAAAAGTGGGTCAAACTCCAAGGTCAAGGTCAAAAGGTCAAATTTGGTGGTACCCAAAGAAAGGTCTTGTCACAAGGAATACACATGTGAAATATGAAAGTCATAACTCTACTAAATCAAAAGTTATGGGCAAGGTTAAAGTTTTTGTGACGGACAGACTGACAGACGGACAGACTGACAGACGAATGAGATTTAATGTCCCCTCGCTTTCGCGAAAGCGGGGGACAATAAGTAGCCTCAGGTGCCTGTTATTCCAGCATTAAAATGACATTAAGGAGGAGTTGTGGATTAGAGATGTGTACCCCAAAGTAACAGACTCATTACTATATGCCTACATGTGCCACTTTTAAAGTTGGAAAATTGACAATAAGAATATATCATATAATTTTATATCCATAAATTTCTGTATTACACATTTCTCTCAAATAATCACATTTTTTTCTAAACTGTACTTAATAATGAACATCTTTTAATTGATTGTTATAAAGTCAAATTTACATCAAGTCTTCATTACATTTTTATAGCTAACAACTTTTATATTTCTTTTTTACTTGTTTTATTTCTACATTCCATTTGTTTGACATGTTTTATTAGATTCTTTAAAAATATAACAATTATATTTTGTATTTTAAAAAAAAAGGTTTATATATATTAAACAAATAATTAACTATGTTCTTAAATTTAGGTAAGCTATTTCTTGTAAGATCTTTTTATTATTTCAAAAATCCAAAAAAATATAGCAATTTTTATTTTTGTCTTTAAATGTACAAAAAAAAAAAAATCTATTGTTATTTGCAAGTGGGAATAGGTGGAATTGAGATTTTGAAAAAGTGGGAATAGCTAGAAGACACCAATTTTTTCAATCTGGGACTTATTAATTTAAGAATGCATCTGAGAGATCCATTAAATAAATTGTTGGGCAAATTCCTTCATTAGATTTTATAACTAGATTTTTAATAAAGTCTAACAGATAAATTCCCTGAAAAGAAAAAAATAATATAGCTCAAGCATCTTTGCAAGTATTATGCTTACACACCATGCAAATTGCCTAAAGGCATTTAAATTCCAATTGTCTTTAAATTCACAAATCATTATTTTAATATAATATATATCAAAGTATTATTTATAAACTCCTTTTATCTTAAAAATACATTTTGCTGTTTACTTTCACATAATTACAAAGTAATAGAAGTAATAGAAGGTACCTGCATAAAATGGTTTTAATCAGCTTGGATAAAATGAAGGAGGAGAAAGGTAATGTAATGCAGTAAGCTTGTATTTCATTCTTTGTTAAAGCAATTTCGATATATGATCTAGTTATAATTAGATTTTAATCTGCATAATAATGTACTTCAAGTAAAATCAATTGTTTTTTAAAATCTATTTGTTGATGTTTTTCTTTGCTTTTTCATGCATAATATCTGTATAAAACAGTTTATTAAAAGTCATTCTTTCAGCATAACAGCATGCAAAATGCAGAGATGGTAAAAATTTATGAATCAGAGAAGGGAGAGGGTTCCTGTTGCAATTTGTATGCATGCTTTTTTAATAACGACATCTCACCAAACGCCTGGTTTTCGTACAGACATTCATCTCCCCCCTGCTCTTGTTTTAGTTTTCTCTCAAGATAGTCCTTCAGACAATCATGGATGAAAATGTATTGTTGCTGTAAAACACACACCACACCATTAGTATCTTACATTAGTATCTTACCAAACGCTCTGTTGACATTTTCATAGAGAAGATCTCCTTGCATTTCTTTTCTCTTTCTTTCCACGTAATCACGAACACAATCATGGATAAACACATATTGTTGCTGAATCGAAAGGTTTATATTGATCAGACTATAATCAAATCATTAAAATAAACATATAAATTCTGATTAATTCTTATTATCGATAATAATAATCTCAATCCTAATACCTCAATTCTCCTTTAAATTCATCACAATTGCAGTATTATTTTTTTGCTTTTTGAATTAGAAAATTAAATCACTTTCATTTTTATATTATTGCTAAAATTTCAAGACCAATAATAAATCAAACCTCTGTCTGGACCATGAACATGCGGTGCTCTCTGAGATTCAGGACAAGGTCAAATATGTCAATGGAGTGGTCAAGGTCATGTTCATCTATGACCTGAAACAGGTGATCTAGGGCACAATAGGTCCCAGTCCTCCCAACTCCCGCACTGAGAAAAACAAAGAAATGAGAAAAAAAATAAGTATATCATTAATATACAGAAACAGGTGATCTAGAGCACAATATGTCCCAGTCCTCCCAACTCCAGCAGTGTGGAAAACATAAAAAACACATACCAATGAAGTATATAATTAACAAACAGAAACAGAGAATCCAGAGCACAGTAGGTGCCAGTCCTCTCTACTTCTCCATAAAAAAACACGAATCAATGAAGTCTACTGTTTTGTTTACCTTACACAATGTTAAAAAAACCCAAAATACACATTTACCTGCAACTTTCTTTAAATTGGAAATCATGAAGATCTTTATGAAAAAAGATCCCCGAGCATTTTTTTCATTATTTATACTTACCTACAGTGGACCACGACAGGACCGTTCATGTCTGGAGGGCGGATGTGGTTCCTCACATTTTTAATGAAATCAATCATGACATCATTTTGAACATTCGCTGAGAAATCTTTCCACTGTAGGAAATGGAAATGTTTCAGGGTCCGCGTAGTATCTCCCTAAAAAGAAAAAAAAGCATCACATATAATACTCCATCTCTTTTGATAAAAATTTTATATTAGTTATCTTCAGAATGCATGTTTTCAATATAGGAACATTCCTACAGTTATTCCACTCAAGGAATTACAAGCATAATTGCTATTTTATAAACTGAAAGAAAAATAGTCAATAATTGGCCAGCTTGAATAAAATACATAAAGCACTGTAAGAATGTAACAAAAGAATTCTGTGGAATTGTAATTACCAATTTAATCTTGAAGATTCTGAAGTCGTAGAAGTTGACGGTGGAACATGAGACGGTCTCCACCACTAAATCTCCGTACTGCTTTGGTTCTTTAACATTTTCTGGCCAGTACATCTCACATTTCACCTGGTAAAATAAAGTGTTTTTTTTATAAATCTAAATTTACTAATTTTCAATCCATACAACTGATGCAAAATTCTACAGATGGATTGTTAGTAATCATATTTATTTACAAATGAAACATATGGAGATGGCAAACATTATTCAAGATCAAAAATCCATAAAACAATACAAAACAGGAGCAGAGCAAACACGGACCTCCAAAACAATAAAATAATTTAAAAGATCTACACTTAAACTTCAAACATAGATATATTACAGTGTGTTGTGAGAAGTACCAAGTTCTTTTTCCTTAGTATCTTTAAATCTTAGAATTCTGGCTGCCACTAATGTATACCTACCCTGCCCTCCTATTTATACAGTGTTAACAACACAATGATAGAAACATTCTGTTTATCTCTATATGTATAGACACATTCTGTATATTGTTATATGTATAACGTTTAACCTACCCTGCCTTCTTCTTTACAGAGCGTTAACATGACAATGATAGATACATTCTGTTCCCAAATCATTCTCCAGAAATCATCAATAGTTCCAGGAATTGGGCCCTGAGTGGCAATGTACTCTCTCTCTGACTTGTAACCCTGTCAATTATAAATTAATTATACAATAACATTAGAATATCACAAGAGTATTCACATTAATGGAAACTGAATGTCATGAAGTAAACATTTTCTTTTGATGGCAAATTTTCCCTGCTTTAATTTCTTTTTTGAGAGTAGTTAACAAAATTCAATAAATTGTCAGAATCTTTGTCTATGGTAGGTTTGATGATCATCATAATTTTAACATATGTAATACAAGATTGAAAACATTTTTGACTTGATGATAACATTATCACATACAGGTAGATAATTGGCGTTGATGAAATCTGTAGACGGATCATCATCTTCTGTCAGCTGTAACTTCACTCGAGTCACGTCAACTAAACACAAAAGTAACATTTTTAATTTATAGCTCACATTTACATAGCTGAATTGTGTAACTTAAATATACAACATTCATTTAAACTGGCACTGAAGCAAAAGTAAACTGAAGAAAACATTTCAACATTTTATTAATATATGAGTGAATAAATTGAACTTGAAATTGAAAAAATGAGTTTCAAGGAAAGTAACCTTAATTAATCAAGGAATGACTCTAATTTTTGGACAAATTATTTGATTATAACCTGGTAGGATACTTATAATCCGCGAAGCGGATTATAAAAAAGCGTAAACTGACCCAAACCAGGTTATAATCGAATAATCTGGCCAAGAATTAGAGTCATTCCTTATAATTTAATTTTAAAATAATTAAACAACCGTGGGTGTAAAATTGTGCTGCTTTTTATGAGTTCAAATTTTCCGCTCAATAATACATCCCTAGTAACAGAAATGATATGAAACAAGGGGAGGTAATAACTGATACACAGATCTAGCAGCCATGATGTTTGTTTACATGAGGTAAGATTGAGCTACTCTTTGAAGTTAAAGGTACATTTATTAAATCTGGAATTTTCCATGAATCCCAAGGACTGGAAATGAGGGGATTGCATGGATACAGATGATTCAGCTGGTTGTCAAGGGGGTGTGTCCCCACACCAAACCAGGTTATTGAGAAATAATTTACATTCCTTTTTGGAAATCAACCAATAATAGACTAGAATACAAACAAAATTAAATTATTACAATACATTTAGCATGTACACAGAAGGATATTAATGATACAGATTTTAGTACGTACAAGGCAGAATATTGACGTATCTGTTTTTTAGCTTGTTACTGTCCAGTTCCGACATCTCCGTTGCGTGTTTAGCACTCAGTGTTTTCAGATCCTCGTACTCTCGGGCAAAATAAAGATTACTGTCCTTGTGTTTCTCTGCTACCTTGTCTGCCAGCTCTCGTAGCCGAATTGGTCTAACAAAAAAAATTGATAAATAAGTCTCATTGATAAAAAAAATGTTATTCAAAGTACATAAAAGCAATATAATTTACGTATCTTAAAACTGATCCAAGAAGGTTAACTTACAGTGAAAATTGAAAACAGCCTCATTGCATGCATATAAAAGTGTTGGGGTTGTTAACAACATTTTAAATTGTACCTTTTCCTGGGGATATTTTTAGGAACTGGGTCTTCCATATCAACAACTGTTTCCAATTTTTCTGTGTACTTGGAAGTTGTACCTAACCTAAATAAAAGAAACTTAACTTTCTAAAAAATTAATAAATTACTTTGGTGACTGTCAACTTTATTTCTATTTTTTTTCTTGTCAAGTAAAAATTATTGATAAAAAAATTGTTAATGCAGTAGATAAGATATATATATGAGAGGTATATAAACAGTGCATAAATTTTTCTTTAATTTTATCATTTTATGAAATAATATAGTAAAAACATTAATTTTTTTTTAAATAAAATACAATCTCAAGCAAAATTTTGCCTTTCTACTGCAGCCCTATCTTAATTCTTTTAACAATTAAATTTCTAAAATATTTGTCAGCGTATAAATTGAATTCAATGTAATTCAGCGAGTACATATTAAAATTCAATACAGTACAAAGCCCTGAAGCTCAGAAGTACAATTAACAAAAATGTGAAGGCATTGGTGACAAAATTGAAATTACTGGGGGTATTTCTTATCTGTGTGTGTTCTTTTTTTTTTTTTTGCACAGAATACAGTGTATATATTTTTGAATATCTTGACAGGTGAAAAGGGGAAGGAAAATAGAGGAAGACATTTTCTTTACAAAAATATATAAACAATAGTATACCTTTTACAATTGTGAAAGTGAATATATTATCACAGGGCTTTCTTTTTTAAAATTTTGTGATCAGAAAACTGTATTATCAACATTCGATGCTCGTGTAAATTGTGTAAATAATAATTTACTTTTTCTTTTTTAAGACACTGTAATAAAAGGAGAAGGGTGGAATAAAGGATTTGATGAAAATTTTTTGTCAATTATCATTGAATATATTACCTTTCTTTTACCTTTTTATGTATTACTTCTGAATCTTCTAAATAAAAAAAATAATGTTATTTAATACTGTATATATTTAATGTTTACCTTCGTCGTTTACTAACCACCACAGCTATAATGACGACGAGAACGGCAGCAATTACAGCGACCACCCCTCCTACAACAGCTCCCACAGGGAATTTTTCTTCAACTACAGTAGACAATGTCAAATCCATTCTAACATTATAATTCAACTAAAAAAATAATTTGACAAGTAACCAATCATAACTAAATAACTTAAGGCTCTTTTCATGAAAATTTAAAATCGTTGATCCTAAATTGGTAAACTCTTTTATTACTGGGCAGTCCTCCACTTAATATCTACCATTGAGTTTGTGTAGCTTCTATGATACACAGTACTTGGTTCATTATGACATATCAATGATGATTATCCTGACTTTATAACCTTTTAGTAATTGACATTAATAAATGGTCCATATACATGTAATACAAATAAAATTTACTTATTTTACAGCGAGTAGGAATTCATTGTGGTACATCAATATGATAGTTATTAGAAACATATTAGTTTAAATCTTATTTTAATGTGTAAATCCTTATGCATTTATGTTCAAAACAGGTACTGATCGTTGTTTGCATTAACAAATTAATACAGTTTGCAATCCTTGATGCTTGACAAATGTTTGTCTGGGAAAGAATTTTAATTGAAAATAGACTTTCTCCAAATTATTTTTTTCTGTTCAATCATCAAAAATATATGCAAGATTCAGCATCCCAAAGTGCAGAACCTGGCAATAAGCGAGTCATAATTTCATTTTTCCACTATTATATATATATATATATATATATATATATATATATATATATATATATATATATATATATATATATATATATATATATCATTGAAAACTGCATTTTTCTAAAATATTACTACATTATTTGTTGCTTGTTTTTTATTATTGACTAAAACATCATAAAATGTTGAATTCTTTGCAGTTTCTTCACATTATTTCAAAATAATTTTATCAGTAGGCATTGCAGTGATTTCACAGGTCAAGTGCGAAATTAAAATTTTTCTCCAATTTGTTAAGAAATCATAGTAATTTTTGGTTAGAAATTATTGTCTTCACAATTTCATAATTTATTCTCAATGATGCATGTATCATTTTGTTTATCATTTTTGAATTTGAACAATGCATGATTCAGTGCAAAAATCATGGAAATTGAGCTAGAATTAACCTCACAACAATTTTTTTTAATAAAAATTGGCTTTTCAATGAAATATGAATTTAAGTGAAGGCTTATAGGTTCTACAGGAAATAGTCTTTTGTCAAAATTTTAAGCTTCCCCTACTTTAGCTATGCAAGTTAGCTACATGTAGCTAAACAAAGGCTGAATACATACCTATTATTTTAATTGTGGAATATGGCCCATATTGCACCGAGTGTGTGCATCCTCCATTTGTACAGGCAAATAAAATCACCCTAGAATTATACAAAATTGGTTTACATAACATGTTTACATCTACTTAAAGTTCACATGATTATTACAATTTTAAAGATCACATAAATTATGAAAACTATTTTAATTGATCAATTATACACTGTACTGCAGGAGGATCTATTTATTTTTTCCTCCAAAATAAAAAAAAAATCTTTGCCTCTTTCAATAAAGAAGTATCTGTTTAATGGTAATAAATTGAAGCTGAACAGAATTTGTAAATGGTCTTTATCCTCCAGATTTTTTTATTCATTTGCAACATCAGAATTTGTCCTCTGTGTAGAATGATGGATGTATGCAACATAGTGACCATTTGAAAGAAATTTACAACTGTTGCACAGGTTAGTGTTAACTGTTGAACATGTTCACTGAATAACGTTGTTTATTTCTTAAATGTTTACATGTATTTTAGCATCATAAAAATACAAACGAGTAATTTAGTTTTGCGAGTAATGCTTCTTGCGAAATTACCCAATAATTAATTCCTCTCTAATAATTAGGAACTGTAGATACCTAATTATTAGAGAGGAATTAATGATAGGGTAATTTTGCAAGAAGCATTACTCACAAAATTAAATTACCGGGGTACTCTTTTTTATTTTTATGATGCTAAAATACATGTAAACTCTCTTGATAAATCGTTCATTTGCTAATAATTATTCTCGTGATTTGAGGTTAAAGAGCTATTTCAAGATAATAAGTACTCGCAAAAAATGAGAAATTTACAATACATGTATTACATTGAAATTGATCCCTGGTCAATTTCTGCAAGATTGAAAAGTAAGAACTAACAAGACTTGCATTGTTTTTAATATTTTGACTTTTATTTGAACAGAAGAGCCCATACCTGTATGATTGCCCAGAATTAAGAGGACCATTGCAGTATACATTAGAACCCTTTGAGAAACATTCTGTATCTTGTCCAATGGTAAATTCTGATAATGTTGATCTTTTCCTTCTGGATCCTACAAAAATATGAAGCCTTAATTAAAGATGACTAATTTAATTTTAGTTGTAACACGTATATCATTTGATCGGGTAAAAGATTTGATCAATTTTGTCTACAATAACTTCGCTACATCACAATCATCGTCAGAAACCCACGGGTGATCTCATCTTTTACTTATCACCCGTGGGCAAACTCACCGAAAAATCGTCGTATGTAATTAAATATGCATGGGTCATTTGATTGGCCGCATCACAGAGTCGCGATGCGAAACAACAAATCACAGTTCACGTTACATATGCATGTTCAGCATTGCCAAAAACATCATGAAAAACTCATTCCGTAGTTAACACAGCTGATAAATCTGAAGTACTCCTTCATAATATCTGAAGGATATTAATGTCAGTGACCTGTACGAATTGACTTTCATTGTTTTAAATCAAACTTCGCAGGTTTTAACGAGCGTCAAAATATTTACCATAAATAGCAAAGTAATAAACATATTTTTCAAAATTGAAGAGTTCCAACTTTCTGATTGGTTGACTAAAAACAACAAATTAGCATATTTTACGGCGATATTTCAGCGAGTTTGCCCACGGGTGATAAGTAAAGACGAGATCACCCGTGGGTTTCCGACGATGCATCACAATGAGTTACCACAACAAGAGGCCCACGGGCCTTATAGGTCACCTGAGTATCATGTAACAACTTTCCAGCGATTGTATTTGGTTCGTGTTTTAATCCAAAAGCCATGAAATTCACAAATTTGAAGGAGGAACCATTGCTTATCAAAGGGCAGATTTCAAAGCATTAATTTATTTTTAGTCAAAGTACCCGCCTGGTACCCCTGACCCAGCGGCCCTGAAATTATCTATTTTGAAAGAGGCCCCTTTCTTCATTATAAGGCCAGCATTTTTTTTTATGCTTAGGTTTAGTTATGAACGTGAGAATAAAGAAGTCCCGAAGGAGAAGGAAATAAAATTTTTTTTTTGATAAATCAATTATTAACATTTGTACATTCTTTTTTTATGCTATTCAAATAGGCTCCTTACCACTGGACACATAATGCTTTAAAACAAATAGGAAAGTAGAACATTTAATTGCTTATTTCATCATCTGCCAGTTTGGGCCAGTTATATAAATTCTGTGATGTTGGTCAAAATATATTTTAAAAAATCAATTCTTTAAAAGTCTTTCAATATATCTTCATTTTTAGCTCACCTCAACGAAGTTGGGGGGAGCTTATGTGATACCCTCGGCGTCGGCGTCGGCGTCCCAGGTTAAGGTTAAGTTTTTTGGAGCAGTTTTCTTTTTAATTACTTCTGTGTCCTATACTGATTAGACATGCATGGAAGATGGTTTTAGTGTGTTTTATTATACCAGACAAAGTTTCAGATGCTGCAATTTCAGCAAAGGAATTACCAGGTTAATGTTTTTGGAGCAGGTTAACATTTTTGGTGCAGTTTTTGGTGTGGGTTTCATTTCCAAGTAACTATAAGCCCTATGTTGACCAAACTTGCATGGATGATACATCTAAGGATGCATACTACCGGGCTTGCTTCGGATGCTGAATCTGACCTACATTTTCCGGTTGAGCGAACAGGTTAAAGTTTTTGGTGCAGGTTTCATTTCCAAGTAACTCTAAGCCCTATGTTGACCAAACTTGCATGGATGATACATCTAAGGATGCACACTACCAGGCTTGCTTCGGATGCTGAATCTGACCTACATTTTCTGGTTGAGTGAACAGGTTAAAATTTTGGTGCAGGTTTCATTTCCAAGTAACTATAAGCCCTATGTTGACCAAACTTGCATGGATGATACATCTAAGGATGCATACTACCGGGCTTGCTTCGGATGCTGAATCTGACCTACATTTTCCAGTTGAGTGAACAGGTTAAAGTTTTTGGTGCAGGTTTCATTTCAAAGTAACTATACGCCCTATGTTGACCAAACTTGCATGGATGATACATCTAAGGATGCATACTACCGGGCTTGCTTCGGATGCTGAATCTGACCTACATTTTCCAGTTGAGCGAACAGGTTAATGTTGTTGGTGCAGGTTTCATTTGCAAGTAACTTTAAGCCCTATGTTGACCAAACTTGCATGGATGATACATCTAAGGATCGCGGCACACTACCAGGCTTGCTTCGGATGCTGAATCTGACCTACATTTTCCGGTTGAGTGATTAGTTAAAAGTTTTTGGTGCAGGTTTCATTTCCAAGGAACTATGAGTTCTTTAATGACCAATCTTGCATAGATGATACATCTAAGGATGCATACTTCCAGGCTTGCTTCGGATGCTGAATCTGACCTACTTTTTGTGGATGAGTGAAAATGTTAGTTTTGATGCATGTTTCATTTCCAATAAACTATGAGCCCTATAATGAGCAAACTTGCATGGATGATACATCTAAGGATGCACACTAATGGACTTGCTTCGGATGCTGAATTGGACATACATTTTTCAGATAATAGACAAGGTAAAAGTTATGGTTGCAGTTCTATTACCAAAAACTATAAGGCTTATAACATTGTATAAACCAAACTTGCACAAATGCTGCATCAAGAGATGAAAACTCTCAAAATTGCTTCAGATGCTGGATTTTCATTACATTTTCATGAAGAAGAAGTAGTTTAAATTTTTTATGTAGGTCTATTTCAAAGTATCAGATCAAAATCGCTTTTAAAAATATTTTCATTTTTGGAATGTATACTTTTTGTTGGTTAATTGTGTGACTTTGCCTTACTTAAAGACAACATTCGTTGAGGTGAGCTCTGTAATCTCTGATTACCTATGTTTTTAATATGTGTTAGGTGAATGTGTAGACATTGTTCTAAAATTTACTTGATGCCTAAAATTATAATTCCTATCATAAAGCAGACAGGGAGTATTGCGGAGTAGGGTGAACATTTTTTCAATTAAGTGTAAAATAATTTTTCTGGCTGATACAAATGAACTGATACTACATGCCTGTATATATTTGTATATTCTTACCTTTTAATAGTTGATTTTTTTTTTTATTTCTTCGGGTTATTGTTTATTTCTTCCTCAAATGGACTTAACTTCTCCCATAGTTTTATTCATTACATCTATCGTTAAACTGGGTCCGTAGGACAATATCATTTTAACGATAGAACATTATATCTACTGATGCATAAGCAACCCTTTTCTGAAGAATGATACTTAGACTGTAAGCTATAACAGAGACCTAAACAATGTGGAACACTTCTAGTATACCGGTCCCCATAAATATGGCGCTAAAATAGGTGCCGCCGAAGGCGGTGTACAATATATAGACGATCGCGTGAGCGATCGACAAAATCGAAAAAGAAGCCACAAATTGCAAATTTGACCCCAAATTCGTGTTCCTTGTGAAAAATTGAGTTTAAAAAAACTGGTTTTTAAACACAGTTTTTTAAATGAGAATTAAAAGCTTTCGTAAAAAAACGTACTTGTTTAGGAAGTAAATCTCCATCTTGCGTTGTTTAGGAATGTAGCCACATGATCAATTTTTGACGTAATCTCATAAATATTCATGAGATGCGTCACTTGTGTTTTGACGTAACTAGAAAATTGACCCGTCAGCAAGGGCCCCGCCATGGGGTAGAATTAAAAGGGTGCAGCTTATGGAATGATTAAAAAATGTACGTAGAATAAGCAACAGAAACTGTATTCTTAAATTTTCATGATAATTCCTGAATATTCAAAAACCTGAAAATAATATCCTTGTATTTACATTTGGCAGTAAAGAACAACTTAACATTGAATGTATATTTAAACAATTATGAAGCTTGTGTTATATAAAATGCCAGCCTTCAATGAATGCAAATATCTTGAAGGCTTGACCTTAACTTCAAACAAACAGCAGTTGAAGACAAAGGTTTTCATTAATCTTAAAGTGACAGACAAAGAAAAGCCTACTAAATTTTCTGCAGCAGGCTAGATAATTAATCCCAAGGGATTAACTGTACCTCTCTCATCATTTTCTTCTAAAGTTACAATAAGAACTTTTTTGTATTAATGATAGAATGGGGTTTTTATACAACTACCTTAAAAATTATTAATATTGTTGAATTAACATAAAATGAAAAAAAGTAAATCAAAAAAAATCTTCTTTAATCTATTTCTTGTTTTTAGAATTCAATGAAATCATAACTATTAAACAAAAATAAATTATAAAAATTTATATTTAAATCCACATTTCAGAGTGTTCGTAGCATTCCAAATTGACTTAACTTCAAAACAAACTTCATTTGCAGACAGAGGTGGTAATTCATCTCAATGTGACAGATAAAGATAATGCTCTGGATTTTCTTCAGGAGGAAAGCTAATTAATCCCAAGGGACTCATAGAAGCATTCAGATTACAATGGGAACATCTTCAGCAGTTATCTCTCTTTGCCAATGCATTCTTGTATAAAGTTAAGGAATCTACCCCACCACCCCAGCTCCAAACCAGGGGACATAGAGAACCAAACTTAGCATCAAAATATGTATTTCTGCCTACTGAACTACCTTACCAAATTTGTACTTGATTGGGCAACCATAAAAAAGTTGCCCATTCATTCTTATGCATAGTTAAGGAATCTACCCCACCACCCCAGCTCCAAACCAGAAGACATGGAGAACCAAACTTAGCATCAAAATATGTATTTCTGCCTACTGAACTACCATACCAAATTTGAACTTGATTGGGCAACCAAAAAAAAAGTTATTAGAAAAAAACAGAAAATTTGTGGACGGAAGAGTGACAGACGGACAGACAGACAGACAGACAGACAGACGGACGGACAGACAGAGTGATTACTATAGGGCACCCGCAAATCCTTGCGGGGCCCTAATGAAGAAATGCCTGATAGGACTCAAAGTGCAATGCTATTAAAATTGCGTGATTTTTGTGAGAAATACAGGGATTTAACAAATGTTAGCTAATTACTTATCATCAATGGATTGAATTGTGCATCATTATCGATTTGAAAGGAAAAATATTCTTAATATTTGGACATGATTAGGAGGTAAGGATATCGAGCTGCAGTTAATGGTAAGTCGCTTTTACAATAACTTGCCTAAACTTAGCGCTGAAAATCGTCATATTTCGACAATAGAGTTGATTTACCCGAACTTTCATTTCTTAAACTTTCCTGTTCTTTGTAAAGCAAAAATTTCATGAACTAAACCAAAGTGTAAGATATCGGCACGATTCGACAGGCTGATCCATGCAAGTTTTTGGTCACTAAAGGCACTCATATAGTGCCTTTTGTGAGCAAAAATTACATAAATTAGCCCTAAGTCAGAAAGATTAGCCTACAGAGTGGATTTATAAAACAACCCCAATTTTGAAAACTAGGCCTATATAACCTAACCCTAATCACTCGATCGGATGCGTTTTGTTGAAGCGAGTGGGAAATTGCGGTTTGTTTACATTCTGCATAGCAACGGCAGGGGAAATAACTGCTCATGTGCAATCGCGTGATTCTGGGGACCGGCATACTAGAAACTTCCCAACAATGTCGCTGGCAATATGCAATAGCTACCACGGGCAGTTTAAAACCTTGGGGAGGAAAATAATTTACAGACAGATACTTTTGAAACGAAAACAAAATTATCTCACCACCCTGTCATTGTGCAACAAAGTCGTCAGCATTTTATTTGTCCTTTGAACGGGTGAAACGTTTTGAATGGCTCTCGTATCGATGAATTTTACACTAAACCAAGCTTTCTTCTCAGATCTAGCTTTATTTACCCGCCGTTTCATCTTAAAACCGTAAGTGCGAGTTCATAAATTTGAAATCTTGATCCCGACTCAAATTTGACATCGGAAAGAAAAAAAATTGTTCATTTTTTTCTGAAAATTCAAAACCTTGAGTGGAGGGTTTGTAAAACTGAAAATAAAATAAATCCTGGCCTTAAATATGTAATTATATAATTAGTATATTAACCAGGAGGAAAGAAAAAGATGTTCAAAGAATTCTTGCATTTCACTATATAATCATTAGAGCCCCACCCTAAAACAAAAACCCCTGACCCTGGGGCCATAAAATTCACAATTTTGGTAGAGGCACTCTTGCTCATCATAACTATGTACTTAGTTAGTTTATTTAATACCCAGGAGCAGAGAAGAAGATTTTCAAAGAATTCATGTATTTTCATATATAATCAATAGTGCCCCGCCCTAACACCAGAATCCCTGACCCTGGGGCCATAAAATTCACAATTTTGGTAGAGGCACTCTTGCTCATTATAACTATGTACTTATTTGGTTTATTTAATACCCAGGAGCAGAGAAGAAGATTTTCAAAGAAATAATGCATTTTCACTACCTACTTATTTAGCCCTGCCCTAGCACTAGAACCCCTGACCCCAAGGCCATGAATTTCACAATTTTGGTAGAGGACTCATTGCTGATTACAATCATGCAAACAGTTTGACTGCTTGATGTCTAGAAGAAAAGAAGAAGATTTTTAAAGATTGCATTAATTTTAGTGGTTTTGGCCCCACCCCTCAGGCCCCAGGGGGGCAGGGATCATGAAATTCACAATTTTTGTTCCCCTTCATCCATAGATGCTTTGTGCTAAATTTGGTTGAAATTGGTTCAGTGGTTGCAGAGAAGAAGCTGAAAATTTTCAAATGTTAACGCATGACGGACGTCGCACGACGACGGACGCAAACAGACAGCAATAGGTCACCTGAGTTTACTCAGGTGACCTAAAAACATATTACACCACTTGACGTTACTTTTAAAATATGCTACATATGAAGCCTTTTTGCAGAGGAAAAATTGTTTAATTGTGAACACTGAAATTAAATTATATTTATATTTTATATATTTAGCTTATTTCAACTGTTTTTCGATATAACATAACTTGAGGCAGTTTACGCTTTTTCTTAAAAGCGCTTTGCAGTTTATAAAGCGTAAACTGCCCCAAATTATCTGATATCGTATAACAAAATTTTTATAAGCTTCATTCCTTAATTAACCCTTTATTTTTATATATATATAACTGGTGGAAGTATAGAAATATCTGGTGTCTGTGTCAGGATCTAAAGGAGTGAGACCACAGAATCGAAAGTTTAAAATATATCTTCCCTTATTAAATTTTGCAACATGTCTTCCCTTATTAAATTTGGCAACATTATTAACACCTTGGATAGATAGAAACAGATGTGTGTTAGCATAAAAAATCAAGAAAACAAAATATTTATTTATAGGTAAGAGAAGTACCTCCATTCTTGATTTTGTCCATGTACGTTTGATTTGTGACTCTGTATAATGGAAATCCATTTTTACTGGCATCATGCCAGTTTGGTAGCCCTTCCCAATTTTCTTTCATACTTAATGATCCTTGATCTAAAATTGCAAAGAATTCAAATAAAATTTAAATATTATATATCTAATACATATCTATATCAATTAAGATTGTGATGAGTTTTACTTACCAGTACATTTAGATTCTTCACACACAGTTATTCCAAATAGAACTTGTTTTCCGTTTAAATCATTTCTGAAGAAATCTGTGTTAAGTTCTACTGTGATGGTTTGCTGTGAAGACTTATGTTGACCTGGTACAGTACTTATCAATTCTACATTGTTGTCTATGGGAGGACCTAGTAGTGGAGAAAATGAGGATGATTTCATTCTACTGCTTTATGAAATATTCTAAGGTGAAAGTGAATAAATAGAAGTTATGTCATAAAATGGATGAAAATTAATCATATCATCTGTAAAATTAAGAAGATTTAATTCTGAAAGATGCCAATAATTTTCCACACAATCATAATTATCTCCCCTTCGAAGAAAACATTGGCCCCTTTATTTATACAAACATTCTGTTAACCCAAGAATGCTTTGAGGTAAGTTTAGATGAAATCGACTTAATGGTTCTGAAGTCAAGGATGTGAAAAATTTAACAATTGGAATAAAGACTAGTACGCCAGACAAAATATGACCAAAATAGCACACGATCATTCAGCTCAGATGAGAAAAAATTCAATGCTTACAATGAAATTGTCTAATTTCATAAATCAAAACTAGAAATATGTCCATGAATGAATGCCCTGCCGAGGGTATATTAGTAATGCAACATGATAATTTGTATGAAATTTGATTAGAATACCTTGAAAAATGATGCAGTTAAATTGCTTAAATCAGTATGTATCACCATATGAGGTTTGACACTAATTTCTTTAAAGTAAGGTCCAGGTCAAAAACGATAAAAATGTTGATGCATTTGAAAAGATCAGTATGTATCTGCATATGAAGTAGAAAATTATTAAAAATGGTTTCTTTAAAATTGAATTATGCCAATTTGATAGAGTGAGGTCAAGGTCATATGAAAGGTTAAGGTAAAAAATGTTGACATAGCTTAAATGCTTACATCAATTTAGTAATTAATGTGAGATCAAGGTAAAAGCAAAGTTAAAAAATGTTGATGCAGTTGCATATCCCTCATCAATATGTATCAACATATAAAGTTTGATTAGAAAAATCTTGAATGATTTCTTTAAAACTGTCTTAAACACAATTTGATAAAGGTGAGGTCAAATGAAGGGTCAAAGTCAAAAATGTTGATGCAGTTGAATTGCTTACATCAGTATGTATCAGCATATGAAGTTTGAAACTAATTTAAGAAAAGTTATGTCAAGGTCAAGGTCATGTTGATGCAATTGAATAGCCCTCATCAGTAAATATCAGCGTATTAAGTTTGATAAAAACATCTTGGATGGTTTCTTTAAAAAAGTGAGCTAAACACTCATTTAAATGTGGTCAAGGTCAAACACTAATTAAACAAAAGTGAGGTCAAGGTCAAAAGAAAGGTCAAGGTCAAAAATGGTGATGCAGTTGAATAGCTCTCATCAGTTTGTATCAACATGTGAAGTTTGATAACAATATCTTGAATGGTATGTTTAAAACTGAGCTATGCACTAACTTAAGAAAAGTGAGGTCAAGGTGAAAGGAAAGATCAAAGTAAACTAGAACTGTCCAAACGGGACAAAATACCCCCCGCTGGGTTTTTCAGAAGTAAGTTTTTCCATAATAAAAATATGTATCACACATGAATTATGAAATTTTTCTTCCAGTGACCTTGAAATTTCCCAAATGACCCTGGGTCAAGGTCAAGACACACCCTAACATCATGGGCAATCTTTGTGTGAAATGAGAACCTACTAAGTTTATCCATAAGAAAGATATGGACCGGACACAAATTATGAAATTTTTCTTCCAGTGACCTTGAACTTCCCCAAATGACCTTAGGTCAAGGTAATTACACACCCTTGGGTCATGGGCAATCTTTGTGTGAAATGAGAACCTACCAAGTTTATCCATAAGAAAGATATGGAACGGACACAAATTATGAAATTTTCCTCCCAGTGACCTTGAACTTCCCCAAATGACCTAAGGTCAAGGTCATGACACACCCTAACATCATGGGCAATCCTTGTGTGAAATGAGAACCTGCTAAATTTTTCCATAAGAAAGATATGGAAATTATGAAATTTTTCTTCCAGTGACCTTGAAGTTCCCCAAATGACCTTGGGTCAAGGTCATGACACACCCTTGGATATCGAAAATCTTTGTGTAAAATGAGAACCTACCAAGTTTTTCCATAATAAATATATGGACCGGACATGAACTATACAATTTTTCTTCCAGTGACCTTGAAGTTCCAGGGCTCTCACACCCATTTTTGGTACTGGGGCCGGGGCCATTGAAATTGGGAAAAATGCGACGTTTCTATAAAAATTGGGAAATTTTTACCAGTCATAATTTAAACTTACATCATTGTCGTCTTGCTCTTAGTAGAAATATTTTTTCTACACTGACAACAGTACTGCAGGGGTCAAATTGAACTTTTTGACCACTGTAGTAAATATCAGCAGATTTATTTTTACTATCAAATTGTAATTTTGAACTTTTCCTAGCATTTTTTTCTCCTTATAGTGATTCATATAAGATTTAAATAATTTATTTTAAAAAATAATAATAATTAACCTCTTGGAATCATTTAGGCCGTTTTATTACAGATGAAATCTGAACAGATACAGAGTAAATCAGTTGATTAATTAAAAAAAATCATCTTTATAAATTTAAAATTAAATCATTAAATACACTGGGGATATATTTTTTGGAAAATTACATAACTTTCTTACTCAAGTTGTTTTAGAGATTGTAAATAATTTAATGGAATATCTAACGTTACATTGTATCTGATTGTATTTACCATAAAGAAAGGAGTGGAGGAAATTCGGATTAAAAAAAACGATCGTTTTTGGAAGTAAATTACAGTGTATAAGACAGGTAGCGCTGCAAAATGGATAAGATTATGGGGATTTATAAACTGTAGGAGCATGGTACCTACTTTTTTTTAAATTGTTAGGGAATCTAAAAGCAAAATAGTGAATAAAATACCTGTAGGCCTAGTGCTTCTCATTCAGTCTTGGTAATCTGAATTTTTTACAAGACCTTTTTTTTTCTCACAAAAGGTGGCGAACACAGGTCGCTTTTAACTCGCAATTTTTTATTCTAATTCTCATTCAAAGAGTATTTTCCATTGATTTCGAGCCCTGACATCATAGATCTTCACATTCTGCGACATGTTGTGAATGAACAAGTACCTACTTTACTACAGACGGCTTTCGTTTTCATACTAAACTGGTTCCAGCATATAAAACAAACTACCAGTTCATAACACGAACGTCTTTCCTTCATATCTTAACAGTGCTTTTACGACTGTCAAAGATATGCTTTTTTTTTGTTACAGTAATAAATTTGAAGCAATCATAAATTGGGAATTTTTACCCTTAAATTTGGGAAGAAAGGTACCTTTTTCACGTTGGGAATGGGGCCGAATATCGGCCCCAATTATAGAGAATCGAGAGCCCTGAGTTCCCCAAAAGACCTTGGGTCAAGGTAATGACCCACCCTAACATCATGGGCAATATTTGCATGAAATGAGAACCTACCAACTTTATCCATAAAAAAGATGTGGACCAGACACAAATTATGAAATTTATTTCTTCCAGTGACCTTGAACTTCCGCAAATGACCTTGGGTCAAGGTCATGACACACCCCAACATCATGGGCAATCTTTGTGTGAAATGAGAACCTATTAAATTTGTCCATAAGAAAGATAAAGACCGGACACAAATTATGAAATTTTTCTTCGTGACCTTGATGTTCCCCAAATGACCTTGGGTCAAGGTCATGACACACCCTTAGGTCAAGGGCAATCTTTGTGTGAAATGAAAACCTACTAAGTTTATCCATAAGAAAGTTATGGACCGGACACGAATTATTCAATTTTTCTTTCAGTGACCTTGAACTTCCCCAAATGACCTTGGGTCAAGGTCAAGGTCATGACACACCCTTGGGTCATGGGCAATCTTTTTAGGAAATGAGAACCTACCAACTTTATCCATAAGAAAGATATGGACCATAGTGATGGGGAATTGGAAAAAAATCATAATCTATTATCGGTAATAATCGGCTGGGCATAATCGATTAATAATCAATTATAATCGAAATTGTGAACTTTAATGAAATTAATACAGAAAAGTTAAAACTTATTCAGATTTCTGTCAGACTTTTACTAAAAAACCATTTACTTACATAAAATATTCAAAAAAGTTTATTGAAATATCTTTTTTTAAAAAGTGGAAAATAATATTTTGTTTACTTTAAACAATATAGGATTTATTTTTTTTTTTTATAAAGTCCATGCAATGGGTATTTTACTGATATTAGTCCCACCTTTCATTTAATACATGTAGGTATTTATGTCTTAAAATTAGTTTTGATTAGTTAAAATTGCAAGTTTTAAAAGTAATTATCCAGAAGTTAGACTTGTATTTATGATTATAATTACGTTTAAAGATTGAAAAGACTAATTATGTTTTCTTTACTTGCAATATTACTGTTTCCTGGTATTAGTCTAACCCCATATTTAATCATGGTGGTAAAAAGTATCAGCAAGACACGGGATCCTTCCATGTTTTCAATGTTCATCACTACTTTTATGCTCTTTGCACTTGGATTTGGTAAGTATGACAATTTTATTTTTTGTTAGCGATGTCGGCGACATTTATTTTATAATCGATTAGTAGCATCAAAGAGCTTCTAACGACCGACAATCGATTGTCGCCGACAATCGTTCCATCACTAATGGACCAGACAAGAATTATGAAATTTTTCTTCCAGTGACCTTGAAATTCCCTAAACGACCTTGGGTAAAGTTCGTGACACACCCTTAGGTCATGGGCAATCTTTGTGTGGAGTAGTAATTTCTAATGTCCCTCCGTAAGAAAGTTATGGACCGGACACGTTTGCACAGACAGACGGACAGCTCAGAAAGACGGACAAGGTGATTCCTATATACCCCCCCAATCTTCGGGGGTATAAAAAATGTTGATGCAGTTGCATAGCTCTCATCAATATCTAAATGTATCAGCATATGAAGTTTGATGAAAATATCTTGGATAGTTTCTTTGAAATTGAGCTTTGAATAGAGATAAATGCAAAGTGTGATGGAAGGACGAAATACAGACATGACAAACACTATATGCCGCGACCATATTCATGGAAGGGCATAATAAACTTTAATAAGAGAGCACAAGAATACTCACGGCCAGCAGGTATTTTATAGGTATGTAGAGCTTCCTTACTTGACATACTCTCATTATTAGTGACATACACCTTTAAAACAAGGAAAACCGTCTTAATTAATTGTCTTTGAAATATAATAATTGTTGAATAATATACATGTAATTTATAATGATATACATAACAATTATATTACTTTATAAAACTCTATATCATTTACTAGTATTTAAATATAAGGCTTAATTAATAAAAAAAATATTGAAAGAAAATTAGAGTTAAGGACAAAAAAAGTAAAGATATTGCTGAAGTTGAATGCCTCTCACTAATTAAGCATCAAGATATGGTAATAATATAGTGCATTTAATATGTATAAGCATATGAAGTTTAAAATATCTTGACAATCAATGAATTATATTTTTTTTAAATTGCAGTTGGTTAAAAGCTAAAAACAGGCTAGGACAGACGATAGAATGGAAGATGGACATGACAACCACTAGTCTATGTACTCCAGGCAGTATTCATGAAAGGGCATATAAACAGCCTTTAATTTATATCATCATGAAATCCCTAAATGTGAATAAGCAATACATGTAATATAAAGAAATTGAAGTCTAAATGATTTCAAAGGAAATTTAATTAAAAAAGATTTTTTGATTATGACTTACTGTTACAGTATATGTTTCCTCTGGTACAACAGTAAAATTTTGTTCAACACGTTGTATTGAGAGGGAGACTGGAATTGTTCCTGTTAAATTCTCGGTCTATCAAAGAAAGAATGTCAAATATTTTAATCTAAGATGAAGACTGCAGTTAAATCCCTTCCTTGTTTAATAGTGATGTCAAATTGGTCAATTTTTAATACTTGGTTACTCAAACGTTTGTTCTGCAAAATAGTTTCATCTAGAAAGATGTTAGTACATGTAGTAATGTGGACATTGACAAATGGATTATGTGTAGCCTGACTGTATGCAATACTTTGTCAAGAAATGAAGTCTAACAACTGGCATTTTCTTAAATTTGATGAAATCTGAAGTCTTCAGTACATGTGAATTAAAAAAAATTATCTTTTAAATAATCATGTAAGTATGTCAAACTAATTACCCCTTGATTTGTGATTGTGAAATGATAGTTTTCTAAGACACCATTGCGGTTCCTCAATGATGGAATATTCCAATATGCATATGCTTCTCTGTAGTTCCCTTCTTTTATATTGACAGTCAAGTTTTCCACTTGTCCTGGTGCTATATGCAAACAAAAAAAAAAAAAAACAGAAAAGAATAGCAATATATATATGTAAACATTGACGCCTCAAAGAGGTTAGGACATAACCAAATCAAAATCCATATCCAAATCTAAATCCAAAATCCACTTGGATGCTATTTAATAACAATATAATATGATTAACCCTAAGAAGAAACTAGCTCCGCCTTTACCTCAAGTTCAGTAATTTGAATAAATGTAAATCAAAACAAATTCGGAATGTCTAACTCCCTATAAAATTATTGTGGCCATACCAGACTTGAAACTGAGAAATAAATCTGAATTGATCTACCTGGGAATATTATGTCAACTGGTAAGACTCAGGTGCCTCAGAGAGAATAGCACTAACATTGCATTTAATTCATGTCAGATAAATTCCAAATGTTATACAGTCATGTATATTGTACTTACCTTATATATAAATTGATAGTCTAAACCAAGAATTTATTTACAGAGTAGAGAATAATTATGTAAGCAGTACTAAATGAAAGACAAACCTGCTTGTTTTGTTCTGACAATATCTGATACATCTGATTCACTGGTCCCTTTAACTGTAGCAGCAATAACTTTAAACTTGTACGGCCAGTATTCCTCCAGTTCAATTATGGACAATGACTTCTGTTGGAAACCTAAATTAAGATGTAAAAAAAAGGTTGAAGTAGATTCTGATTTTTTCCAGTTTAAGACCCTTTATACACTTCAAACAAATCTTGTTCAAGGACTTCAAAAGGATCATTGGCAAAACTTTTATTTTTTTCTTATTTATAAACATTAGTGAGTTGGGTGGCAAAAACTGGTAACTTTATGTTTTGAACATAATTATTTGTTGGCACATTCTAAAATAAAAAATACACATAGTAAAAATCATGAACCTTTGCCGAATTGTACATCATTTAATAAAAAAAACTTTGATACCAACCATATGTGTACCGTTTTGGTTGTTTCAGGATAAAGTTTGTTCCAGTGTCATCTGTCCCTTCATACACCTCTATAATGTATGTTGTGTTGCCAGGTGAGGGACCTGCTACATTCCAGGACAAAGTCAGAGTCTTTGCCTGTATATTACTGGCAGTTATCTGTCCAGGTTTTTCTGGAACTGTAAAACATTACAGATTAAGAGAATTTATATCAACAAACTCATGAACCTTGACTATCACCTGATTATTAGGAGCTTTTAAGGATAAATAACATGTTTGTTCCTTGTCCTAAATTCAAATATTGTTGCAAAATAGGTGCCCCTTTAAGTAAAAAGGTGATTTATAAAGGTGATAAATAACTTTCTGTTTGGTCATTAAGTCATAATAATTAGGTGCAAACTGGGGGAAATACAACATTTGCAATTCAATATAATTTGAAGTTTTAGAAATATTTCCTTGTTGCAAAATTTCTGGGGATTGTTTTCAAAGGCATATTTTTACACTATATTTGATTAAAATTTCTTTTTTCCATTGAGGAAATACTATAGAATCATCATTGTTCTTTAGGGACCAATGTTGTTGGATTTAGTGAGTCATCCTTACTCACAAATTTACACCTCCATGAAAGTTTATCTAGTCAATATATTGATTAATAGAAACATCGTATTTATAAGTAACCCATGAAATTACGTCCCCACAAACAGGTAAAATTTTGTGTACCCACGAACATTGTCCCCATGACTTAAAATGACTCCACAGTAATTAAAAAAAAACATGTTCTTTTGTGTGGGTGATGACAAAATTTGTTTTTGATATATTGATTCTTAAACTTAGGAAATTTAATGCCACCCTTAATAATTCTAGACTAGTTTCATGAGACATGAATTTACAAATCTGATATGATTATGTGTGTTTGAACTATTACTGTATACAGGGAAATTTTCGCCCCCGTTTAATTTTCGCCCCTTTCATCCTACTATCATTTGGGCGAATTTAAAACAGGGTGTCGTGAATTCAAAGAATACAGTATAACTTCTTAAACCAAACTGTGACTGGGCAAATTTAAAACGGGGTAAAATTGTTTTGTAAGTGTGAAAGGGCGAAAATAAGACGGGGCGAAAATAACCCTGTATACAGTAATCTATTTTACTGCATGGAGAGGTTTTAGTTACTTGGGAATGAACTAGCACCTAAAACTTGAACTAGGATGCCAATATAGACTCTGATGCACATGATATTGCAGAAGCTCATTTTGACTCTTGTCAAATTGAGGCACCTAAAGGATAGGAAAAGTTACATATCTATATCTAGAAAATCCATGCTTACCTTCTTCCTCTGTTTTAACAGTCACATTATAAGGATACCCCTCTCCCTGTCCATTAATTGCTGCCACTCTAACAAGATAACTAGTGTATGGGTCTAAACCAGAAATGTTATAAATCACTGGTTGACTGAGATCAATGGTGCTATTTTCAGATGGTGGACAACCATTTGTTTGCTTGAAATATAAAAAGAATATGATAGTTAGCAAGTAATGATTGTTTGGAAGACATGACATTAATTCACATGCAGCACATTTAAGGCTACAATAAGTAGGCTGGGTCTAATTTATACTGTTTGGTAATGTTGAACAGATCTCTAACTATAAATCAAATTTAGAGTTTTGACTTGGTTATGCCTTTGAAAAATTGGAATATATAGTTGATCTCAACACTGCAAGTTAATTTGCAAAAACTATGTGAATCTGATATCACTTGCAACATGTAGAGGGTGTTAAAAAAGTTCATTCCACATTTTGTTTTTAATTTTGAAAAGAAATATGACGAGAAGATATTTACAATTTGTGATATTTCATGTTCACAGAGTCCATTCTTGCAACTGATAAGGTCTTAATTTGTGTTTTGTTGAATCAATAATGAGAGGGCAGGTATTAAACCAGATGATGTCTGTGTAGAAAAATATGGATGACATATATTTTTGACATATATTAACATGATTAAACACACAGATCAAAACATCCTTTCAAATACTTTGCAAAAATTATGAAGCCAGTGAACAATTTTAAAATCATGACAAACCTGTTCTGTTGAAGAGTGATTTATCATTCTTATACCTATGCTCATCAGATATTTGATGCAAGATAAGCTTTGAAGAAACCAAAGTAAATTATCCTACTGGTATACTTTCATTCAAAATGACAAACATTTCTGTCATTCGGGTGCTTTAAAGATGTTTTATATCTTTTTTTCATATGGAAGAAAAATCCCATGAATTCCTGCTACAAATGAATTGCTAAAAAACTAAAGCACACTATTGTGATTTTGTCAGACTTTACAATTCATCCCTTTAGTTAAGCACTAAATGTACTTTGAAATTTGTGAAAATACCGCGGGTATTTCACCATGGAACAAATTTTCTAACACCCCTTAGATTTGAACCATTATATTACAGTTCAAAAAAGAAATGCCCATCCTTATAAATTAATAAAAAATGTAGTTTTTTTCCTGAGAAATTCACCGATATTTCCATCTGTCACCTTAACTGTACTGCACAAATTCTTTGGTCACTATATGGCCCTGTTATTTTCATCTGTTAGTAACATATGTTTCCCCATACATTCCTATTGAAAACTTTTTCTTTCTTGACATAACATTTAAGATATCATGAATTGAACAAACTTGAATCTGCACTCTGTGAGGATGTTTCAATGTCAATATGACTAATCATACCTCTCTGGTCTTCAGAGGAAGACTTTCAAAGATTTTCAATACATTCCTATGTTTATCTTTGACCCACCCACCAACCCCTTTTCAGCCCCATCCTGACCCTGGGGTCATAATTTGAACAAACTTAAATCTAACGTACATTACCTGAGGATGCTTCCATATTGATAACTTTCTATGGCCTTATTGTTCTTGAGAAGATATTTTAAAGATTTTTCCTATACATTCCTTTTAAAGCTTTGTTCCCCCCTTAAGGCCTGCTAACCTACCACAGAGGGGTCAAAATTTGAAAAAAAGTAGGATCTACATTACCTGTGGATGCTTCAATATCAATATGACTAATCTTTGCTTATGATGTTTCATGAGGGGATCTATTTTTTTTCTCTATCATTTATTGGTATCATTGAATTCTGTTTGATTTTAAAATCTTGATGTAATTCCACAGATGCTTGAGGATTGGACTACCAGGGACTAGTTCTTTCAGTATCTAACCCTAACTCTAACCCTGATTTTTTATAAAAGGATAGTTTTAGGTAGTATTTTAGATTTTTCCATTGTAATACTTTGTGAATGTCACAAAAATATTACATTTATTACAAAAAGTTGCACCCCAGAGGTACTGACAGAGGTACTTGTAATCAGGTTCTTTTTGTAGACTGAAGAATCCACGTTATATTTCTGTATCAGTGATAACAGTCATTTTTATTAAAACATGTGAATAAAAAAATTTGTGCCATGATATGCAGGTTAATTAACAATTCTAATGCAATTTTTTTGTAAAACACCTTTTGATTGGCTAATGCACTGTTTGAAGCAGTAAAACGAGCATTAACGTGAAAGAAAGCTTTTCATTGTGACGTCATAATTTTTGAGCGACACAAAAACACAATGCTCCATGACATATTTTATATAACAAAATTAGATGTAAACAACAGACAAAATGCATGAATTGCATTAGAATGGGAATAAATGATCTTCTAATTTAGTATTTGTGACCGTTAATGCTTATTTAACGGTTGGAAATATCCGTTTTACTGACTCCGCTTAAGCGTCGCCGGTAAAACTCAGTTTGCGACCGTTAAATCAGCATTAACGGTTGCAAATACAAAATTAGAAGTTATTCCCATATTGTCAATTTATCATGATATTTCTTTTGCGTATGATACTCAGCCTTATTCATGAGTGATATATATTACAAATGCAAGGATACAGAAAAATTAATGCAATGAATGACTAATCATTTCATGGCTGATTCTCTGTGTCTTACCACACATTGGGGACAATCATCTGTTCCACTGAGTAATATTTGCTTCACGCAGATAAGTCCTTTAAAAATGACAATTTTGTAGCCAGATAAAAGACCACTGACATTTTTAGGGCTTCCAAAACTAATTCGAAAGTCTCTGCTTTGAACTTCATGAACAGTAAGATTGGTTGGAGGTGTAGAAACTACAATATAGAAACACATGTGCATCAGGCTATATGAAACATTACAAAGAAGTATATGTAGATTCAAAACACTGATTTATGATAAAAAACAGAATTTTTAATCCCTAAAATTGGTATATAATTTTAGAAAACATAATTCTATGGCTTTTGCTGTCTCCAAAAATAAGATTACCGGTATTTGAAATTCATACAGGTATTGCAAACTCTGGTACAGTAAAAAAACTCTGGTACAGAATTTTACAGAGATCAAGTTTATTGTAAAAAAAAAAAAAAAAATATATATATATATATATATATATATATATATATATATATATATATATATATATATAAAAGTAAAAATCCAAAAATATCACAAAACATTTACTGCAAGCGCTTTCGCCATGTTCGGCTCTTCAGGCAGTTATACAAATGTCAGGTAGGTTACCTGGTAACGTCAAAAGCATAAAGTTCATTGTGACGTCATAATAGATGTAGGTAGCGTTAAGTTGGCGTAATTGTTAATGTACAAATCTTGCACTAACTTTCACACATTATACAAATGAATTCAATTTTTTCAAGATAACTCCTATTTATAAGCACCATTGCTAAATATGCGGGATCCGTAAACAATAAATTCTAACGACGAAGTCAAAGTTGTCTGTTGACATATTTTGAAAGTATGGAATCGGAGCAGAGTAGAAGAAAACAAGAGGTTTGATTACTATTTTCTACTTTATCTAATAATTTAAATACTTCAGGATAATAAAACTATTATGGACTGTTTAGATGGGAGACATCACTAATTATCAGGTCTGAGTAGGGTTTTCACCCTCGGGCACAAGCGCCCTCAGGTAACAACCCTACTCAGACCTGATACTGTAGACGTACTTTTTTCCGCGGGGTCATAATTTCGCGGAATCTCAATTTCCGTTTAATCCGCGGGTAGAAAATTACGCGGATTTCTTAGACTGTCACTATATGCCTTACATTTATATTAAGTATGCTAGTACAAATTTCCACGGAAAGGTTGTGGCCGCGTACATAGCAGAAATTAATACCACGCGGAAAAAAGTACTTCTACAGTAATTGGTGATGTCTCCCTTCTAAACAGTCCATAATTGTATATTATATGTGAATTACAACGCTATTGATTCCTAAATTTTTCCTTCATAACAATAATTCTTGTAATTGTAAAAGGAAGATACTTAGTATTCATGACAAGTGTAAGATAAAGGCATGTTTAGAGTGTGAAAAGTTTACAATGACAACAGACAAACAACTGATAAATTTCAATCAGAAAAGCTCACTAACGTTGAGGTGTGCTAAACAATTAGTCAAAGGGTTCTTGAAATATTGACCATATCCTAAAAAGGTTACGCAAACTGCACACCATGTAAACACACCACTCACTCCACAAATGGTCATAGCATTAGCTCTTTGAGCTTTTGGCTCAGAGGAGTTACATATAAATGCACTGATGTTGTTTTTTAATGAATTTTACTTGCACTTTACCTCCTGCCAGTGTTTTACAAATAACAGGTTGGCTAGCATCACTACGTCTTATTGCTTCATCTGCATCATTTATAGTCCAAACAATAAAAGAATACTGTTGTTCTACAATATAAAAAACATCATATGATATTGATGTGATGGAGAATACAACTAATCAGTCAGTTCCTTGTTAAAAGATGATACAACAGATACCAATTGAAAGTGTTGATTCTTTTTAGGAATAATTTGGCACTTCAAGATTATCAATATCATTACGAATGTTTTTATATAACTGCTTTTGAAGTTGAATCTACAGGTAATATTATGATAATGAGACTCCCTTCATACTATATTAGTGAGTATGATTTGGACAAACCTTGGAGCATTCCCTGCCTGACAAAATATCATCAGAAGAGCTTTATTGAGCCTTTGCTAAGGTAAACTATAAATATAAATGGTTCATAATGCTTCTGAAAGTATACAAATACATGTACCTGGGTTTAATTCCATAACATTGTAAGTACTGGAATTATCTACAGTTTTAATGATGTTTCCAGGGTTCACAGAAATCTGATACATCACAATTTGTCCATTAGGATTGGAGGGAGCAGTCCATGATATTATTAAAGAGGTATCCATTGGACTCTGTGGACATTTAATATTGGTAGGTGGTCCTGGCTCTAAAAAAAACAGAAAAAGAAGCATATTATAGAAGGAAATGAAGAATTACATGATGAGCAAGCTTAAGAGGCCCATGGGTCAAACCCAATATCACCTTATCCCTGCTATTTTTCATATTGCGGTCCCTTGAGCTTTGAGAGATCGAGGGTCCCCTATAACTTTTTCAATGACAAAAAAAAAAACCATTAATAATCTTCTGTTGTTCATATTTGCGATGGAAGAACTACTTATCAGCTTTGATTGAATCAAAATTATATAATTATCATCCTGTACAATAATGATTAAAATTGTACATTGGATTGTACTTAAAAGTCTTTCTTCTGCTTTTAGTCTAATTGATCATAAAGGTTTCAGTTAAAAATTTTTGAAACAACTGGTCGCCAGGTTATACAAGTTTTATTGTAATATTTAAGGGCATTCAATCCTGTGCTTTTGAGTCGATTTTGGTCTGGATCTTTATTTCTAATATTCTACATCATTTTTAAGTTTTAACATTGAATTTAGATTCTACAATGCAAATTAAACTAAATCCATTGCAAAAATTGCAATTAAATTCCATTCAGGTAGGATTAAGCCAGGAACTAAATTTTGTGGCAGAAGGATTTTTAGAAGAAAATTATTCATACTTCCATTTTGAACAATATACAGTACTGTTAATTTTAGATTCCTAATTTTCCATGCTAGTTGCACACAAAGCTGTTTTTGCACTGAAATGTGTCATGCTTGTTCTGAAATATCTATAAAATTATTTTTTATGAATTCTTTTGACGATTATGACAAATATAGTAAATATATTCTGAAAGTCTAGGAAAAATTTGAGCCAACTTTAACATAAAATTGGCACATTTTTTGTAGTATCTAAAAATCACCCACTTTTGATGTTCTTTTCTGAATATTTAAGATAAGTTTGACCTATCTGCTTAAATTCTGCAAAAGTTTAATACTTTAAAATAAATTTCTTGCTTATTAAATTCTCAATGCCAGAAAAATCACATTTTATGAGTGCAGAAAGGTCAAATAATTTTTTTAAAAATCAAATAATTTTAAAGTGTCTTTTTAAAAATAGACTTATAGTTTATTTTGTTCCATGCTTTATTTGCAAAATGGATAAAAATATTGAAGGGAAAAGGTTGAAGACGTAATTTCTTATTAAGAGACAGATTTCAGTGCAAAAAGGTAATATTTTTACTGCAGCGCCAAAAGAAGCAAATTGACCCCAATATTTTGATTTGATTTTTAATCAAACTATGTGTGCAGAAAGTAAAAATATACTTGACAAAATTTTTTTTAGACGTTATCATGCCTAATTTTTCAATACAATCATTATTTCCAAAAAGATTTAAAATAAAAAAAAAATTCCAAAAAAGACAAGATAACTGCAAGGACAATTTAAAAATATTACTGTGTATAATACATCCATTAAACTGTGTTTCCACCCAAATTATCAAGCTCAAAAGTGGTTTGTAATAATAAATATTTATAAACTATTGGTTGAAAATGATTGAAAATGAAAAAAGAAAACAGGTGGATAGCAGACAAAGACTTCTCAGATTTATTCACAGAAAAAAAAATCCACTTCTTACTTGTTGGGGTAATTCTAATTGTCTCTGTGTATGCTGTACTCCTCTTTTCACCAGTTGGTTCATTTGATGTACCACTGATTGTCACGATACTGACAACATAGTATTTCCCAGGAGTTAATGATTTCATTGTGAAATGGAGCCATGGATTATTATTTCCAGTAGATTGGCTTTCACCATCAATCATCACGTCATAGCTGGTGACGAAGGTTTTGGATGGAGAAGTCCACTTCAAGGTGAGGTTGTTGTGAGCAAAAGAACTTTCACTGTGTAATATAGAACCAGGTGGACGTGGATCTGAAAAAAACATAGGTAATCAGAAATTACATCGCTCATCTCAATTAATGTTGTCTTAAGTAAGACAAAGTCCCATATTAAACTAATAATCTATTAATGTAGTTTTGATCTTATAGGGATTGCAGTTACTTGGAAACAGACTTAATTATCCTAAAAATTTAAACTAGTCACTCATCCACAAAATGTAATTCAAATTCAGCATCTGAGTAATAGCAATAAACCTTGCTCTGTTCATTCATCTAAAAAATGTAGGTCAGGTCCAGCATCCAAAGCAAGCCTGGTAGTGTGAATCCTTAGATGTAACATCCATCCAAGTTTAGTCAACAAAGGGCTTATAGTTACTTGGATATGAGACCTTCATCACAAACTTTAACCTGCACCAGAAACTTTAACTTGCTCCAAAACATTTCTTTGCAGAAATTGCAACATTTGAAACCTTATCTGGTACAGTGAAACACACTAGAAGCTCTGATCAATATAGGGCCTAGAAACACTTAAAGAGAAAACTTCACCCAAAACATAACCTTGGATGCCGAAGCTGAGGGTATCACATAAGCTTCAACTTCAATGAGTTGAGCAAAAATACTGTAGTTAAAATGGTAAGAGTTATATATATATATATAGGATATTTATATATTCAATGAAATAATATCAACAAACCTAATCTCTCTTCTTTCTCATATGAGTCTATAGTAATGGTTTCCTCTGGATCTGTTAGCCTGACAACAGCAGAAACAGTGACAATGTACCGCTGACCAGACATTAGGTCTGAGTTGACAGTGGTGGTATTCTTCCCCCTCTCCACTGTTTTCTGTCCAGATGTAGAACCACCATTCTGTCTCCAGGAGACATTATAACTGATGACAAGGTCGTAATCCACAGAGGGATGACTCCAGAAGACAGAGAACTGTGTTGTTGTACTGTTGATGAAGCTTATAGAGGGAGCTAGACCAGATCCTGATAACGAAGAATGATATGTTCATAAAGTATGATGAAGGCCAATTTAGGACCCTCATTTTCCTTAGTCCTTCTAAATATCAAGTAACATTTGAAATTTTGTGATAATTTGCAATTTAGAAGTGTAAATGATAATTCTCTTGAAAGAAATTTTAATTTGAATAGTATAGGCCATGAAAAGCTTAAGGACAGACGAGACGTTCCTAAATAATATATAATTTTTCCAAGATTTTGTCATTGAAGAATTAATACTATAACATGTTTACTCACAAAAAATTGAGGTACCTTACCAGGCATTTGTGTGAGATACCACAGGGTAGCATTTCTTAAATAATCCTTTAGGGCAAAAAACTTAGTTTGTTAAAATCACATTTTTAGTGTTTCAAATTTTTAAAATCAATTAGAAACCGGTTAAGAAATCAGAAAGTAATGAAAATTTTGTATATTTTTCATATATTATGAAGATATATTAAACAGATGTTTGGGGAATGTATCGTCTGACCTTAAGGTGATAAAAAAAATGAAACATTTTCAGTTTCATCAATACTGATGGTGTTTTTTAAAGCTTTGTTTCACTTCTAGAAATGTAGTGATATGCTTGCCTTTCTTACATCTCTGAAGGCCTATAAATTTGTTTGATAGCAAGCTAATGCTCTTAATTTTCTGAATCAAAGTGTGCTGTGAAAGTGAATTTTAAAAATGACAAAAATTCACATTTAGAAATTTTGTGACTTTCTTATGACCTCTGTACTTGGTATATCCATCAATCATTTATAATCATTTCTAATATTTTTAGAGGATGACAAAATTTTTTAAAGTTTTGTAAAGTACTGTGGTTTCATCAATTTTCTTTGGCATCAATTTTCGTGGATTTTGTAAAACAGCGTTTTCGAGGATATGTAATTTCGTGGACAAAAGCATTGTCTATACAAATGAATATCATATTTCTTAATTCAATGAACATTTGAATTCGTGGATCTGCTCAACAACAAAATCCTCGAAAATTGGTGCTCAACGAATATTGATGAAACCACAGTATTGGATTATTCTATGAGTTTTGAAATGAGCAAATGCAAAGGATGACAGAAAGACAAAAAGACAGAAGGATGAAAGACAAACATGACAAACTCTATACCAGTAAAATGATCATAAGATTTCAAACCAATGGCCAAAAAGGGGGCAATTCTTGTCTTGCCCTTTGCTATTTTTATCCACATTTTTTGGTCTTCATCATGCTTAATAGAATATTAGCTCAAACATTTTGAAGTATAACTTACTCAGATAGCATGTATTATTCCTGTGGTAGTATGTTGTGTTACAAAGACATTTGCCATTGAGACATATTAAATTACTAGAAGCATTGCATGGTTCTGTTGTAGTACAATCCTCATTGAACTGTCCGTCTATAAACAAGTGATGACAAATTAAAAATGCATGTATTGTTCACATAAATTACACAACATGTACACAAAATCTAACTATTAGTTATAGTTATCTGATCTTTTTTCATCTTATTTTAATTATAAATCTTCATTCTAATTCATAAATTTAAATGTGCACTGTTAAATGAAATCTTATTTCTAACATCAATGCATAAGTGGAAATGATTATCTTAGATACTTTAAAAATGCATGAAAAGGCTAGTAGATATAGATACAATGAAGTGCACTAGAGTGGTTCAATTTTCCGTTTGAATGGTATGTTTTGAGCTATCTTTAGAACGTAAATTGTCATACAGTTACAAGCCCATTTCTTTAAAAAGGAAAAACATAGGTAATCCAAGATCATGAACCTCACCTCGATGAATGTAATCAGTCTAAGTAATGCAAATCTCAAATCATATTTTCTAAACAGTTAGTATTTATTCTGACAACAATATTCATTAAGTTCTGTTTAAATAGGTCTTAAAGTTCTTTGAGGATTGATCTGTTACAAAAACTTTAACCTGGTAACTCGTTTTGAAAATGTAGGTCAGATCCAGCATCTGTACCAAGTTTTGAATGTTCATCCTTAGATGCATCATCCATGCAAGTTTGGTCTAGGTAGAGCTTATAGTTACTTGGGAATAACCTAGTCACTCATCTGGAAAATATAGGTCAGATCCAGCATCTGAAGCAAGTCTTATAGTTAGAGGGCTTATAGTTACTTGGGAATGGACCTGCTCCAAAAACATTAACCTGGTCACTCATCTGGAAAAATTAGGTCAGATCCAGAATCCCAAGCAAGTCTGGGACTGTCCATCCCTTGATGCATCATCCATGCAAGTTTGGTCCAGGTAGGGCTTATAGTTACTTCGGAATGAACCTGCTCCTAAAACTTTAACCGGGATGCCAACGCCAACGCCAGGGGTAAAGCATAAGCTCAACTCGACTTCACTGAGGTGAGCTAAAAATTAGTCAAGTGGTTCATTCGAGAACCTGTAGAACAGGTATTCAATAAATATAAGAGCCAATCAAATTGACGGTCTATGTAAACAACAAATATTAAGCATGTGTTCGACCAATACACGTGTTATGGCAACTCCAATAAACAATGATAAATTCATAATAATGTACAAATTTGTTGCAGAACATGTTTTACAAAGGCGGGGACTCTCTCGCTGTCTCTTCTAACTTTTAAAATCTCCATTTCAGTGTAACTCATGTTGCTAGTTGCAAAGAGTGGGGTGTTTAATAGTATCATGACGAATATTTCTTTCTCATTTCTAAATAAATGGGCATGTCATTATGTTACAAATAAACTTCGAAAAGAAATACCCAAACTTTCCATTCAAATGAAAAATTTTACCACTGCAATGCTCTTCATTGTATACATTAATATTTGTTAGTATACTTAAGAATTCAAAAGTACTGCAAAAGAGAAACACTGGACAAATTAAATGTATAAACCTCAATGCTTTCTGCTCATCCACATAGTTATTTTTATAATGGGTACTTGACTAGCTATATAAACAAAATAAAGTGCCGCGCCACAGCATGATATGCCCATCAGAAAATTACAATTTTCTTGAACAGTTTAGGTGTAAGAAAATCACATCAACCTTGATTCTAAGATTTCGATGGTTTTTCCATTCCTTAAAATATTTATCCATCCCCTGTGATGTAGGCATCAATTATAATAAATATTACATCACTGATAGATTTCTGTGCTGGTTGTGTTAGACCTTGTCAAATGCACATCATCAAATTAGTCTTAACAACTTAATCTATACCAAATTAATTTTGAAAAGAAAAGGCTGGCCATCAAATGACATATGTTATAAACTGACCAGCAGTTCTTCTGTCTAATCCCCAAAGGGTACAGATAAGGTCACTGCTTAATCAGAGCAACTGAGACAGCTAGCCTTCCTACATTGAACTCATTAATTAATCTTTAACTGGATGCTTGTCTACTCATTACTACCAAGAGATGAATGGGTCTGCACTATCTACTATAAATTTAATAAAATACTCAAAGATTTTTTTTGGTTGAGATTTAATGTCCGACAGGTTTTAATATGTAATTCATATGGACATGCTGATTCCACCCCACCCCAAAAAATTAGTTTTTAAATTAATAATATTACATAATATCAGATTAGTCTATTATGCAATATCAAATTAGTTTTAATTACTTTTCATCAAATTCATTTTAAAACTTAAGCTAGTCAACAAGAGCTATTTTTAATCAAACAGGCTTACCCATTTGCCCAATACTCAAGGGATATAGATAACACCAATGCTAGCTCCTCGCACTCAAAACCCATTAATTTCTCTCTAATTTGACATGCAATTTTCTGTTATCAAAATTCTTCTTGACCAGTGCTTGATAATTACACTCATGGGAGAGGCAGAATTTCTCTGACATACATTATATTTGTTATAGATTGCTGTCAAGTATATGCTTAAAAAAAATAAGTATTTTCTTGATTTAACACTTTTTTAATAAGAACAGTGCAATACTCTTACATTATTTGGGATGTGTAAATGAATAGTAAAAAGACACATTTTTTAAAAAAAATTCACTTAAATTAAAGGTCACAGTGACCTTGAAATAGGTCGCGACACACCTTCTACCTAAGATGCATAAACTGGCCAAGTTTGATGATTGTAGGTCTTATGGTTTTCTAGTTATGGGCCGGAAAGGATTTTTCCATATTTGGCTATAACTTCTTAAATAAAGGTCAGAGCGACCTACTTTTTGTGCGCGACACACCTTCTACCCAAGATGCATCAGATGACAAAGTTTGATAATCCTAGGCCTAGTAGTATTAAAGTTATGAGCCGGAAACGAAAAAGCTAACAGACAGACGGACAGACGGACGGACACGAAGCCTATAACATAATACGTCCCGTCTTAAGACGGGCGTATAAAAATCAATAATAATTATACGATACCATGATCACCATATATCATTTAAAAAATTATAAATCAGCCTGGATATCTGTACTTACAATTTAAAGTGACTGTGGCTTTACTATTACTAGAATAAGGTCCACCAGGATTACTAGCTGTACACTGATATTGTCCCATATCATCATCAGTCAGGCTGTTTATAGTTAGAGCTGGAGTGGATACTGTCCCTCCTGTGTATTTTGAACCATTTGTGGGGATGTCTTTGACAGGAGTATTACCACTGTATTTTTTCCACAGTATTTTGTTCACCTCTGGACCTTCTACAGTACATGAAATGGTTACACTTCCTCCATATCTACCAGTGACATCAGGGCCCGTGGTTACAGTCAAATCACCTTAATTAGATAATTGAAAAATTAAACATCTGATATAGAGACATTAATCTTCTGGAATTAATTACACAGTACACTGAATTCACAGACTTGTATTGTTTGTCGATTGTTTTTGATCGATCACCATGATCACTTTCCATTATCATCACCTATAATTTAGTGTCTCATTAACATAATTAACTAGAACTGTCCAAACGGGACAAAATACCCCCCGCTGGTTTTTTCAGAAGTAAGTTTTTGCATAATAAAGATATGTATCACACACGAATTATTAAATTTTTCTTCCAGTGACCTTGAACTTCCCCAAATGACCTTGGGTCAAGGTCATGACACACCCTTGGGTCATGGGCAATCTTTGTGTGAAATGAAAACCTACCAAGTTTATCCATAAGAAAGATATGGACCGGACACAAATTATGAAATTTTT
The DNA here is from genome assembly GCF_032062105.1 of Saccostrea cuccullata. NCBI lineage: Eukaryota > Metazoa > Mollusca > Bivalvia > Ostreida > Ostreidae > Saccostrea > Saccostrea cuccullata. The sequence goes on from NW_026936290.1 coordinate 635,660, forward strand.
CTTCCAGTGACCTTGAACTTCCCCAAATGACTTTGGGTCAAGGTCATGACACACCCTTGGGTCATGGGCAATCTTTGTGTGAAATGAGAACCTACCAAGTTTATCCATAAAAGATATGTATCAAACACAAATTTTGAAATTTTTCTTCCAGTGACCTTGAACTTCCCCAAATGACCTTGGACCTTGGGTCAAGGTCATGACACACCCTTGGGTCATGGGCAATCTTTGTGTGAAATGAGAACCTACCAAGTTTATCAATAAGAAAGATATGGACTGGACACGAATTATGAAATTTGTCTTCCAATGACCTTGAACTTCCCCAAATGACCTTGGGTCAAGGTCATGACACACCCTTAGGTCATGAGCAATCTTAGTGTGGAGTAGTAGATTCTAATCCCTCTGGAAGAAAGATATGGACCGGACACGATTGCACAGACAGACAAACAGATGGACAAGGTGATTCCTATATACCCCCCCCCCAACTTTGTTTGCGGGGGGTATAATAATTGTGATTTTGCGATCATGCAGTTGTTATATAATGAAAGTTGAATCCTTTTGAGACATCCCGCTTTAATTTTGGAAAAGGCACATTCTTGTTTATACCTCTGCTAAATGAATTTTTCAAGAGTGCCTGTACCATGTTTAACTGAACATAGTATATTATATAGAACATCTTATTTTTAGTCATGACACTTTACCATTTGCACAAAACACTATTCTGGTCTTTAACCATGTTAACCAGAACAGCTAGAAAATAAGCATGATAAATATATATCATTTGTGGGTTAATATCATTTGTTATGTTAAAATTTATTGTAAAAGTTAATAAATACATTATCTAATTAGATTTCATTAATTTTCAAGCATTATAATAGCTTACAACTAGCAAAGACATATTAGATAATTGTTTGTCATAGAGTTGATTTCACAAAAGCCTCTAGTTGCTCCTACAAAAAATTCTCCTACAAACAAGAAATATATTTCATTTTTGCTTTGAATAAACATTTCAGTAATAGATCATATTGCTATGCATAAAAGTTTACTTAAATTTATGTTTGTTGTTATAAGAAAATTATCTGGGGCCATTCAGTTTGACAATAATGCCATTCACAGTCCACAAACTCAGTCTATATATAGAAAACCCTTGTGTGTATATAAAGTATAATGTTTGAATGTACATGTATTTTTATTGTATGTTTGTGGGTATATACCCATGTTCATATATATGACTTTCTTCACAATCTTATTCAGATCTATGTGGCCAACAATATCATTTGACAAATTAAACAAAATACCTAGCTATACCTATATACCATAAAAAAATGTGCGTGCATTTACATGAGGACAAACTTTAATCACAAAACCCAATTCCAGCATGCCTCTGGCCTTATAAGATAATCTATAAATCATTTTGTTTTAATTCTCTCAGAGACTAATCAAATGTAATGCACATAAAGTTTCAGTTTCTTATTAGAAATTCAAAAAAAAACAAAACAAAATAAACAAAAAAAAAAAAAAACAAATTGAGTTAATATCACAGCTATTTCTTTTCCCAACTAATCCATTCATGCTTATTGTGTTTAAAATTTAGTTTTTTTTATTCATGTTTATTTTCAATACAAATGTTAGATTAAAAGTTAAACTGTAAAATGTTAGTTTTTTATGGATTTCATATTTATTGCCAAAGAAGAAGATCTTTAGGAGATCAAAAGTGTTTATGAATTCAAATAAACCATTTTAAATGAAAGCAGTAGCAGTGAAATGCACTTCATGAGAACTAAAAAAGGGGGAACATTTGAAAAGAAATTTATTCTATAGAAGAATCACTTCTACGATTTAAATTAACTTGAACTTGTAGAATAAATCTTGAGTCATAACTTGTAATCTAAGAGTTATCTCCTATGCTTTTGAATCAAGACCTTTACATGTTAGGTTCAATGTATATACATTGTCAACATGCATACAGTCTCTCAAACAAGTCAAAAGAGACAGATAAGTCAATTTTATTAATATCTACATATTATTTAACCTTGTTTGCTTATTTTCTTACTACATAGCAAAGTATTCATGTTAAATTGTATGCATGCAGTTATCTGCATTTGAAATAAGATTCTCATGCAAGTTAATCAGTATTGTTACTTCTGTGAGTAAAATTATCAATTTGAACAAACCTCCTGTAACATTCAATGTAACTGCATTACTAGTGTGAGATCCCACAGAATTTGTTACCACCAGTGTGTAATTAGCCTGGTCAGAAAACTTCACATCATAAATAGTTAAGGAAACACTAAAGTTTCCCTCTGTAATGTTTCCTGTTAAATTGTACTTGTCAGTAGAGGTTATATTTTCTGGTGTGTCATTGACAGACTTCTGCCACACATATCCTGTTGCTGGGGGGTCAGAAGCAACATGTGCTGTGATTGTTGCTGACTGTCCGTAGACAGTTGGGTTGATTGAGATGATGTTTATTATTGGTTTGGCTGAAAGGATTTTTCAGTTATTACATCCAAATTATCTGTTTGAATATTTGTTTTACATTTTTATTTAAATTAATTATTAATGAAGAACATGCTGTTTTTAGTTAAAAAGAATAATCACAAAGCTGGATCAAACAAACTTAAAATAAAGCATGAAATTCAATAAAACAGATTTGTATGTACATGTAAAACTGCTTCCATAAGCATGGCATTTCTTATAAGAAAAATTTACACAAAACATTCACAACAATTTTCAAAATCTGTGGATCCTATAAGAGGAATAGAGAAGTTGAAATGAACTACCAGTGAACTTCATCAAGATAATACAAACTGAATACTATAGTAACTCACCTCCAGTTACATCCAGTGTGATCTGGTCACTGTTGGTAGATCCCACTCCATTAGTAACCACCATCCTATATGATGTCCTGTCAGTAAATTTTACATAGTTGATCACGAGTTTAGGACTGGTTCCAGTAATGTTGCTCCCTGCATATTTACCATCTGATGAGCCAATGTCAATGTCTTTATAGTTATTATCTGTCCCTTGTTTCTGCCATTTGATGGTCACAGATGGCAACACTGATGTGTAGGACCCATTGAATGTCGCTGTGGAATTATGAACTACAGATGTGGTACCTGTGACTTTGACATCAGAGGGAGGAGCTAAAAAAGGGAAGTGCACATCTATTCAAATTTATATTAAATACTTATTAAGATATCTTCATTCCAAAATACTTATCAAAGTCAGATTTCTCTTTCTGTCAATTAGTATTCCTAAGGAAGATGACTGATGATTTCTTCATAAAATAATTGTTATAATTTTGTTCTAAAATAAAGTGCCCCGCCACAGCATGATACGCCCGTCAAATATATTGTTCAATAATCATAAATTGGTAAAGGTGCAAAAAAATCAGATAACCTTGATTAACAGATTGACACAGATTTCAATGATCTAATTTCAATTTCTTATCATGTTTAAAATATTGTACATATATACATCATCATACATCTCTAAGAGACTTACAGTGTAGGGATTAATTATAACAAATAATACATCATATAATTCTAAACTGGCTATGTTAGAACTTAACAAATATCCATCTGCAGCTTTAAATTGTTAATTGCATAATTTTCTGGAATAATGGAAATGCTACAGTCTAACAAAAAAATCAAAAATACATTATTCTTTAGACTATAAAATTCTAAGTGAGACATGACTGCAATTTGTTGCAAATATATAAAAATTGAAATGTAATTTTTTTTCAATGAACACATGTATAATTAGTTTTAATTATATTATACAATACTAATTTAGTTTTCAATCATACACTAAAACATCAATTTGTTTTAATTACATTACACTAATTGAAAGATCTTTATCTGGGCTATTGCCATCAAGAACTCTTAATTAACACAAGCAACTATGAGGCCATTTCTTTTTGCCCAACTCCCAAGAGATAACAGCTGAATTAACAGAGATGCTCTTTAGACAACCAGTTAACTCCTGACAATAAACTCATTAATTTCTCTCTAATTTGACATGCAATTTCTGCTATCAAAATTTTTCTTAACCAGTGCTTGATAATTATGCCCATGGGACAAACTGAATTCCTCTCAAAACATTAACATTTGCTACAGTTTGCTGTAAAAGTATATTATAATGATGAAAAAAATAAGTTTTTACTTAATTTAACATTTTTTAATAAGGCTTAGTTTTAATTATATTATGCAATATTAATTTAGTTTTTATTATACACTGTATTTTAAAGCATCAATTTGTTTCAATTACATTACACCAATTGAAAGATCTTTTTCTGAACTAGCCATCAAGAATTCTTAATTAACACAAGCAACTATGAGGCCAATTCTTTTTGCCCAACTCCCAAGAGATTAAAGATAAAGATAACAGCTGCATTATAAGAGATCTGCACTACCAGTTCGTTCCTGACAATAAACTCATTAATTCTCTCTAATTTGACATGCGAATTTCTGCTATCAAAATTCTTCTTGACCAGTGTTTGATAATTATGCCCATGGGACAAACTGAATTCCTCTCAAAACATTAACATTTGTTACAGATTGCTGTAAAGTATATAATGAAAAAATAAGTTTTTACTTGATTTAACATTTTTAAATAAGGATACAACTATATTTTTACATTTTTTAGGATTATGAAATTTAAAATTTTAAAGACTTAGTTTTTTTAAAAAATTCACTTAAATTTAAGGTCACAGTGACCTTGAAATAGGCCGCGACACACCTTCTACCTTAGATGTATAATTTTGCCAAGTTTGAAAGCTCTAGGTCTAATAGTTTTCTAGTTATGAGCCGGACAGGATTTTTCCATATTTGGCCATAGCATCTTTATTAAAGGTCACAGCGACCTACTTTTTGTGTGCGACACACCGTCTACCCAAGAAGTATCAACTGTCAAAGTTTGATAATCCTAGGTCTAATAGTATTCAAGTTATGAGCCGGACACGAATGGACAGACGGACAGACGGACAGACGGACGGACGGACATGAAGCCTATAACATAATACGTCCCGTCTTAAGACGGGCGTATAAAAACCATATTAACAAACTTTGAAACATAATTGTAGAAGAACTTTGCAATAATGGTACTTAGTTGCATCAGCTTGAAATTCAAAGTTTTCTTTGATTGATAAATATAAATATTTTTATAATATTATTATAAAATATACAATGGTAAAGAAATTGGTAATTTTAAAAGTTCAAAAATGTTATGCAAATAGGAAAGAGCAAATAATCTATCTTACAAGCATGAATTTCACAGCTTACAACCCCAAGCATGATAACTAATTGACTGCGTTATTTTCAAGATATATCATACATGAATTTGCTATAATTAATCAAAATAGTAATCAACACAATGTAATTCATAATTATTGCAATGAGTTTTAAATGGTATAAATGATGTTCTTAAACTCTCTAAAGAAGTCACTTTATATAACATAGAGCAATCACAGAATCTATGTCATATTTTTGCAATTTTGATTCTCGTCAGTTTAGACTTCAACAAGGAGGATTTCAAAAATGAATGAAGACTTTATCAAAAAATATTTCAAGAATTTTGATAACTACAATCTGCCAACTGATTTTTTTCTTTTCATTGTATCAGTCAATAAAAATTATTGAAATTATTGAATTCTAACTACAACTATAAGATATCTTTTCATGTTATAAGAACTGAGAAATGATACAAATAAATGTAGTATTTTGATTAAGTAAATCCTCTAAAATTACTCCATCAATACAAAGGAAACACAATCCCATTAAAGAGCTTAATTTATTTCGATCACTAGTCTCTGAAGTTAAAGAGAGAACACTTGTGCCTTGTTCCCATTATTTTCAAATTGTGGTTTGTTAATATATGTAAAAATTAATATAACAAATGTAGCCCTTAATTTAATTAGGTTAATCCATAGATATATTGACTTCCTAGAAAAGCAAGATATCAACTGCTGTTTCTGTCAAACAACCACAGATCAGTCTCAGTCTCTCAAAGCAAAATGATTTAAAATACATGTACACTCAGTCATCGAGGTCCGTCAAAATAGAGTGCCACATACTGTTAATTCTATATAAATCTTACCGAGATTCACATTATTGTCACTTGCAGTGGATGCTGTAGGATTAGTGGCCACACAATGGTAAAGTCCTGCGTCACCGCTGTCTACTGTATTGATGGTTAGTGCTGGGCTGTCTACAGTTCCTCCAGAGTATTTACCATTAGAATTAGCTATGTCTATATCCTTTCCATCTTTTTTCCACTTAATAGTTGTGATGGCTGGAGAGTCAGGTGTGATAGTAGCATTACATCCAATGATTACACTGTCACCAGACTGGGTAGGTCCTGATACACTGACGATGGGTGGGTCTGTAAATCAAATTATATTTATAGCATTTCATGACCAATGTGTAAATCTAGATCTATTTTATTAAAATGTTAATTTCATTTTCATAAAGTGTCAAATTTAATGTATATTTATATAGGGTCTGATTTCATAATGTATCACCTCCGGACAAGTGCAGTGACACTCGGTTACTGGTATTAGTCTCCCCATGGCTGTTGTTAACCTGGATCTGATAACTGGCTTCATCACTGTACTTGAGGTTGTGGATGGTAAGTACTACTGTACCAGACTCAGGGTCACCTGTCTGTGTGTACTTTGTAGAGTTTACGGTTATGTTTGAGAGACTTCCACCAGACCCCACCTTCTGCCAAGCTACTGCAGTCACACTTGCTCCAGTTATAATTGTTGCCGTGAAATTTATGGATGATCCATATTTAACACTGCTGTCTGGTCCTGTTAGTGACACTGTGATAGGACCTTTAAACATGAATCAATATGAATCATTATAATTAATACAATCTGAACTTATTTCATTGTATTAATTCATTTATGAACTTATCTATCGGCAGATGGTAGGAAATGACTTGCTAATAGTAGCACAAACAGGGGACAGGGGGTGATGCATGTAATCATTATTCATTGACAAGATAAATATTGCAATGTTTGAAATAATAAAATATGTGAGCATCATTTGAAGAGACCAACTTAAAGCAAAATCGTTACCAAAAATTGAAAACGCCAAGTAAAAGTCAAACCAATACAGTTCAAAAATCACATCTCGGAAATAAGAAGTGTGGTCCTGGTTTTACTATTCATTAGTGACATAGTGCGAGTATTGGTCTACTTTAGGCTGTTGATTTTGGTAAAAGCTTGTGCTTTCAAATTGTCCAAAAGTTCCTTGGAAGCATCCACATCTGATTTACACCACTTCTTGAATACATGTATATTGTTGCATGGTACTCTTGAATTTTCTCCTTCACTACTGTTCATATCTATACTACTTGAGGATGATACTATATTCAGTATACACATGGTTTTTCTGAAGAAGATTTTTTTCCTTTTATATGTTCCTATATAAAACTGAGATTCCCCATTTTGGCCTAACTCTATTCCAGAGGGCCAGGATTTGAACAAACTTGAATCTACACAACCTGGGGATGCTACATATTTACATGACAAATCATGAGTTTGCTGTTCTTGATTTTTTACAAGATATATTCCTGTATACATACTCCTCCTGTAAAACTTTAATTATTCCCCATTATGATGCCAACCAGCTAACCCCAGGGGTCATTTTCTGAACATACTTGAATCTATACTTTAAGTAAAAAAAGTTTCTTATAAGTTAAGCCACCAAATTTACATTATTTCTTAATTATCTCCCCTTGTTTAAGGATGTGGCCCTTCTTTTGAAGAATTTTGAATTTCCTTCACCTAAGGATGCTTTGCAATAAGTTTGGTTGAAATTGGGCAAATGGTTATAAAGACGTGGTAAAAATGTGAAAAGTTTACAGACTGAGGGACATACAGGCAGATAGACAGACGAACTCAGACAAAATAATATCAGAAAAGTTCATTTGAGCTTTCAGCTCAGGTGAGGTAAAACTTATTTGGCAACTTGAGAAACATTGTAAATTAAAAGTTTCTAATATCAACCAGAAGTCTCTGTCGAGACTGTAGCTCTACTGGTTTATACTTAATAAAACAAAGGAAGAGAAAATTAGCAGTTGGGACTTGATACTTTAAAACAGCAATAAATAGAAAAATGATCCTTGCCACTCATCAAAATAAAAACCGATGTACAGAATTAAGTATCTTAGTATAGTCTACTTGTGTGCCAAGTTATATTGAAATTGGACTAAAACTGTAGAAGGAGTAGCATTTTGAAAGATTTTCATAGAATTTTCTACTTTTAGTAACCACGGCAACACCGTCCATCGAAATCAAAAATCGATATACAAGATAATTATATATCTTAGTGTAGTCTACTTGTGTGCCAAGTTATTTGAAATCGGACTAAAACTATAGGAGGAGTAGCATTTTGAAAGAATTTCACAGAAATTTCTATTTTTAGTAACCGTTCATCGAAATCAAAAACCGATGCACAGAATTATGTTATTTATGTATCTTAGTGTAGTCTACTTGTGTGCCAAGTTATATTGAAATCGGACTAAAACTGTAAGAGGAGTAGCATTTTGAAAGAATTTCACAGAAATTTCTATTTTTAGTAACCATGGCAACACCATTCATCGAAATCAAAAACCGATGCACAGAATTATGTATCTTAGTGTAGTCTATTTGTGTGTCAAGTTATACTGAAATCGGACCAAAACTGTAGGAGGAGTAGCATTTTGAAAAAATTTCACAAAAATTTCTATCTTAAGTAACCATGGCAACACCATTCATCGAAATCAAAAACCGATGCACAGAATTATGTATCTTAGTGTAGTCTACTTGTGTGCCAAGTTATATTGAAATCGAACCAAAACTGTAGGAGGAGTAGCATTTTGAAAAATTGTTTACAGACAGCTAGACAGACAGACAGACGGACGGACGACGGACGCATTACTATCGCATAAGCTGTTCTGGTCTCTGACCAGTAGAGCTAGAAATAAACTCAGTAGTTTCATTCAGGATATTTTGATAAATATAGTGAAGTATGAATTGATTCTATTCATAACAATACATTATAAAATCCTAAACAGTTATACTAGTTCTTCATCACAGTCAAACATACTTGGTTTGCATGCTCCATCATCTTGCTCATATCCATCTCCTGTGTTACAAACACATTTTTTTGATGATTCTTCACAAATTGCTCCATTATCGGTACAGTTTTCATTTGATATACATCCTTCTCCCAGAGAAGCGGCTTCATTTGTGGTGATGATACAAACCCAAGTAAGAATCTGAAGAGAATGTGTAAATACAGTATAGTAATAATAGTGACAAAGATGTGCAACTGAAAGATGTGAACTGAGGAATCCTGCTAACTATGGCTCTATTAAATACTGTAAAATCACATATTTTTGAGGGGACAAATTTTTGTGGTTTGAGTAAAATATACTGGTTCATGGGGCTTTGATTTCTTGGTTGAAGAATTTTTCAGTAGTGATATCTGTGAAAAATTATATTTGGTGGAGTCATGAATGGATCTTTTCAAACCTTGAAAACAATGTAAATCAAACCCCCAAATAATTAGTGATTTGATAGTAATAAGCCTAAAGGCTGGTTAACACTATGCATCTTGACACATGCATCTAAACTCATGCTTCTATTTTGCCTCATGCATCTTCTTATTGACACTATGTGTTTTGACACACGCATTTTTAAAATACTTTGTAAAGATGTAATTTATCTACTAACAATATCTTCCAGTGTTTTCCCTTTATTTCAAAGTAAAGGGTAAGAAATCAGTTGTAAAAGGCTAGGGGCTGAGCTTTATGAAGAAAATCTCTGTGGACCTTACAAAAAAATTTTTATTTTAAAGCGGCATTTTTGTTAGTTGAAGTGGTCAATTTGGCCTGTTGCCGATTCTTAGGGAAAACATTGTCTTCAAATCTCATTTCCAGATTTATTTTAGCTGAACAAATCATTCGTAATTTCCTTTTTATGATAATTCTTGGAAGATATAATTTATATATATTCCACAAACAAAAACTGCTCTATATAATAATAATCAAATTAGTTTTTCTAATAGTAGTTTTAATCAGTATTTTCTGTTTTTGTGTATCTTGGGAAGCTATTTTTGCAACCATATGGAGGAAAATAAGGCTTATGATTCCATCTCAACTCTGACCTTTCTTTTTATTGGTCAATTCCATGCATCTTGAAGCACGGAGTAGAACAAGTTCTATTCAATCGTTCAAGATGCAACACCCATTTAATTTGAAACAAGGGGCTATTACACTGTGAATCTTGACACATGCATCCCAGATGAATCAACAAAAAATTAATTTGCCTTGATTTAATGGATATATATTTACGATAAATAGTAAATGAAAGATTCTTCATATAATGTCAGCACTGTTCAGGCTTCTTTTTGATTAAGCAACATCCATACATGTCATGTGATGTCAGAGTCCAGGGATTTATCAATGCTGTTTTTACTACCGGTAAACGGTACCTTTCCCCTCTTGAAAAATGTGCCAAAATTCCCCTTTTTCAGATGAAAATTTTCCCAATTAAATGGAGAATATTTCAAATATCGTTCTGAAATTTTCCGTTTTTGTCCGATTGAAGTTTAACAGTTTATCCTAATTTACCATCCTAGTCATTCAAACGCTTTTAGAATAAAGAATATTTTCAAACTTCTATTTGATATTGACCGGTAAACATGTGCCATGTCCATGATATCGAAAGATACGTATGCAACTGCAGAGTTAAAAAGAAAAGTGTAGATGAGTATATCACTATGAATCGGAAGAATGGATCGAGTAACAACAAAAACAATGTTAGTAGCAGTCTTCACCAAATCCTGGGAGCCCGAAGTCCGGGACCTGGTAACATTGCATGTGGAAAAGGCACACTTACAAGCCTTAACGGCATGCAAATTTTGAGGCATAAGCCTCCGTATTATCAAATTAAATAATACCAGTAACATTAAATATACTTAGAAGTCTTTGATTTTTCATCTAAACAGTTTCAAGCACAAGAGAAAATTTTAGAGACAGTTCATTCTAGGAATGAAAAACAATACCGTATAATCCCTATTAACCGCCCCTACCCCTATAAGCGCCCCCCTGGGTCTTTTTCAATTGTCAGGAAATAAGGGCCCCCTTTACAGTGATCAAAATCATCCAGAATCGTATCAAAAGTCCGCCATAATGAAGAGAGTGAAAATGAAACTTTGTTATTAGGTAACTCATATATAAAATATTCTTGAAAGTAAAAGATTTTTAGAACGACCTAATCATGTATTTCTGAAAGTGAAAGTTAAACATACAAGTACAAAATTTGTTCTCCTTCTTTTTTGTCTATTCCGTAATTTTGAATTGGGAAAATGAGTCATATAGCATAATTTGGATGGTTATTGTAATTTAAAGGAAGGTTAGACAATTTTTAGTGGTTCTCTATGGAAGGGAATTACTGCCAAAAGTCTATGTATCTTGCTTTTATTCTTATTCTGCCTACTTCTTTATGCCTTGTTATTATTGTAATTATATGTCACTTTATTGTTTTCGTATTCGTCTTTATTACATTTCACTTTGACTTTTATCCTTCTTCATTTTGCCCTTACTTCTATGTTGCTTTATTCTTTTTAATTCATTTTACTTCCTTTTAAATTGATACAGTTTCTTAAATGATTATCTCAATTACAAACGTGAATTCAATCACACAAAGAATGAAGCATATTCAATGAAGACGAATACAAGTTGTCAAAATTTAGTGCCGCATTATAACGCTAGGTGGCAGGGGTGTTCGCTACGAGTGTTGGTAAAACTAGGTCAGCAAACCCGGGCCGGGGTTATTTAAGATTTTTCAATTTTCTGCCTTAATACTTTATCAATCGAATATCTGAAGGCCGAATCCGATCACCCGATCCAATGATGGAAACTCCATATTATATTTATTTTCTCTGGGCACACAGGAATAGCGGCCTCTTTTTTCAGACATAACTTTACACACCGGTACTTTACTGAATATGTTCAATAAAAGTCCGACCCACTTTAAGTAAGGGTAAGGGTCAAATAAGGTTAATGTAGTATAGTACATTTAAATTTGATACTATAGAAGAAGTTGAATCTAACCCAAAACCCACCCCGCCCCCTTAATATGATTTCATTGGCGTCGGAAGCAAAGTGAAAGTGAAAGTTGGGGCCGGGGGGGGGGGCTAAGCGTAAGAAATATTTTTTAGACCTTCAAAAAAAAAAAAAACATGACAAGCAAAAAAAAAAAAAAAAAAAAAAGAAATGTCCACTGTCCAAACACAAAAATCATATTTTGTGTGTGTGTGGTGGTGATGGGGGGGTCAAATTACAGTGCCAATTTTTTTTTTTTTTCAAAACACCACCACTTTCCACATTTTAAACCTATACTGCATCGTGTCCATGGAAAGTGGGGGGGGGGGGCTAAACCTACGCAGTAATGTTCAATGTCTATACTAAGTTTAACTTTGGGAAAAAGTGGGGGCTAAGCCCTCTCCCCGGTTTCGATCGACGCCTATGTATTTTCAAGTTTGGAAATTTCCTTTTTTTTTTTTTTTGCTTGTCAAGTTGTTTTCAGCGGATAGCTTGAATTTTCAAAATCGATGCTACGTCACTGTTCTCTCGCCTGAAAAATATCACTCTACTAAAGTTATTTGTTGGATAATTGAATTCCAGTATAACAGTTTAATTGACATAAAAATGTTAAATATTTTGATACTAGATACCCCTTTATAAATTTATAAATTGAGTTGTTTTTCAGGACGTTCCCAGGCGTGGATCTAGGAAATGAAGTTAGATGGGGCGCCAAAAGTAGGCAAGGGGTCTGGGGGCCGCCTTGATGCCCCCAGTGGGTCAAGGGCAAAGCCCTGGTGGGGGCTCAGGAGGCGAAGCCCCCGGAAGCTCCTGGGTTCTAGAGATTTTGTAGAGTAAAAATGAGGTCTATCAAGTAGGCATATTTACATTTTCTACACGAAACTGTGATTTATGTTTACTTTGACAATTTTAAGGGGGGGGGGCGCCGGGAGCGCCCCCTCCTTAAATCCGTCACTGGTTCCACTTAACTGAACTTTATTTCACGACAGATAGTAATTGCTCATGCGTGTGATTCTAGGGACGGGGCTTTGCAAAGGAGTGAGGAGTGTTATGGGTAGGCAAAGTCGGAACCAGGGAACACCTTAGGCATACTAGAAACTCCCCAGTCTTTTTTATGCATTAATATTTTACATTGAAATAGCACTTTTTAATAAAGAAAAAAATATCTTTAGAACGCAACGTATTTTACATCAGCCAGTAGAGTTAGAACAAATCTTAAAACTTGAAAATTCTGTATTTGGTGGTGGTGGTGGGGGGGGGGGGGGGGGGGTGGGTCGTCAACTTGTTTTCAGTACCAAATATTACTCATATGTACATATGCCACTAAGTACATGACTATTAATATATTAATTGACTACAATGCATAGGCGTCGGAACCGGGGGGCAGACGCCGTAACCACAGTGCCACGCGGGCGATTGCACCCGGGGGGAGGGGCATATCCACGGGACCGGGGGGGGGGGTGGAATTCATTATCCATTTGTACTCGTGAAGATTATCTATGTCAAACTAAATGGTTAAACTGATTTAATTATTAACCACAATTAAAATGGTTTCATTTAAACAGTTATTCATATAGGACGGATAACTTTTCTTCAAAAACTGAAAACGTTAGCATATAAACATTGTTTTACGATTAAAAAAAAATATTCGGGGGAGGGGTTGCTATGAAGGGGGACGAATTGCTATATACAGCTAGATTTCCCACGGAAGACTAGCTATATATTGAAACTTCCCCGGGGGGAGTCTCACTGTATAGTCTTCCGAAGGAAGCATCACTATGTAGTCAGTCTTCCAGGGAAAATCTTACCATCTTCCGAGGAAATGGCATTATCGGGTACATACCTGAACTTATAACAAACATCATTTGAAAATTTAAGTTCGATTGATAAAGTATTAAGGCAGAAAATTGAAAAATCTTTAATAACCCCGGCCCGGGTTTGCTTACCTATTTTTACCAACACTCGTATAGCGAACACCCTGCCACCTAGCGTTATAATGCGGCACTAAATTCGAACAACTTGCATTCGTCTTCATTGAATTTAGTGCCGCATTATAACGCTAGGTGGCATTGTATACATGATTGAATTTACGTTCGTAATCGAGATAATCAAGATAGTTTATTTAAGAAACAGTATCAAATTAAAAGAAAGTAGAATGTATTCACAAGAATAAAGCAACATAGAAGTAAGGACAAAATAAAGAACGATAAAAGCTCAAGTGTAATGTAATAAAGACGAATACGAAAACAATAAAGTGACATATAATTACAATAATAACAAAGCATAAAGAAGTAGGCAGAATAAGAATAAAAGCAAGATACATAGACTTTTGGCGGTAATTCCCTTCCATAGTTCTCTGTTATTTGTTTTCTTTTTTTCAAAAGATTTCTTGAAGCTAAAATATTATGACGTTCAAAATTTAGCAAGAATATCAAAATAACCGCCCCCTTTCCGCAATTTTCTAAGCGCCCGGGGCGGTTAATAGGGATTATTCGGTATTAAGGGCAAGACAATAGATTGATAGAAATTGGTTTTGTATCGTCTCCTTGGCGTGAAACGGCAAATAAGAATAAAATTACTAAATAAAATTCTGGGCATGTAAATATTTGTTTGGGCTAGTGTAATTAGAGGGTACAAATGCCCTAAGGACATGTACTAGCTAGCTGAGAAAAAGATTTGGTGAAGACTGTAGAAGTGAAACATGAAAAACAGGAGAATTGATTTGTGATAGATTTTCAGAGAAAAAGTTCAATAAAGTACTGACCTGGTTTTAATTTTTGTTTTTTTTTCATATTTTGTCTAAAAAGTTAAGTTTTTGTGGTCTTTGAAAAGGTCTAGAAATGACCCTCAGAAGCTCTAAAAATGCAGGATTTTGCCCCGTTTATTTAAAAATTTTCCGGGGGGCATACCCCCGAACCCCCCTAGCATCGCATCTCCAGCGCTCAGATCGAGCCTGCAGCTCTCATTTTTCCCTTTCATATATAAAACGTACGGTAGTAAAACAAAATAGCTAGATAAATCCCTGGAGTCTAGACGCACTAAATGTCAAGTGCGGTTTGACAGTCCCAATCTAAATCATGTAAATTAAACAATAGAAGTATCTGGACTCACCCTGATGGTCGCACCATCAACATATTAAAACATTACAGAAAAAAATGTGAACACCTGGCATATATTCTGAATAGCTTTAACGTTATACAGTCCAGTCCAATACGAAAAATCGTAATATTACAGAATATCGTAATATTATTCTTATATTACTATTTTTCGTAATATAGTTAAATTACAAAAACTCGTAATATAGCATGTTGTGAGAGACTATATTACGAGTTTTCGTAATGTAAGACAAAATTAAGCATTGAAAGAAACTGAATGATGTTAAGGAAGGTGTGACGTCAGAAATACATTATACCCCAATGGTACTACTATCACGTGGTCATTTTGGTCAGTGACGTCTATCCAAAAGTATGAAAATGCAAGAAGAAAGTAACAATAGTAATGGGTGAGTGAAAATTTTGTATTATTATTCTTATATAAGAATTTTCCCAGGGATGGGAATAATTTTCCATAAAACTTCAATGTATCCTAAAACTTGTCATAGTGTTCTATAATCTCCGAATTCCCTATATTTTTCCCGAAGTCTACCCTAAAAATCAGACCCTCATCTCCAACAACGAGATGTTACAGGATATAACTTGTACAACTTTCACTAGGCTCTGACTCTGCATGCACTTGGATCAAATGCATCAAAACAAAGAAAATGCATGCATATCCACGATGATTTGATGAAACCAGAGACGTATAATCTGTCATGAAACATAACAAGCAGGTTGTATCAGAAAAAAGGGAAGTAACTCTTACAAGAGTTAGAAATTGCTTATATTACAAATTTTAGTAATATTACGATTTTTCGTATTGGACTGGACTGTTATATAAAAGCAAACCGAAATATTCAAACAGAGCTTTTAAAATCATGTTTAGAGATTAGACTGGACGTGATAAATGCTAAAAATCTACTTTAATTAAACATTCCGTCCAAAAGTTAACCCCTTACATTCTTACCAATATCAGGACTATTCGAGAATACGACAGTCTCATGTTTACTTTCTGTGTAGATCGCCGTCTACTATAGTTATCATGGAACCGCACCCTCACTTTCTTTTCGGAAACTTCGGACACCTTTAGTTGGATGCCATCTTGGAGGGAGTTTAACTTCCTAATCTCTTTGCTAGAGATCACAACCAGGAAGTTCTATATCGGGATATTATTACCTCTGAGACTGTAAATATTACCGCAGACCTGTTTGCTTGACCTCTGACACCAGTGCAAAAGAATTTCGAGCCCGATTATAAAAAGTCACACGACATTTTTTTTCGAAGTATAAATATAAAGTACTTACTGAACCATAAAAGATATTGGGGTTCATAGAGTGAAGCCTGATTCAATAAATCTTAACGAAATCGATACAAACGCACAACAATAAAAAAAAAATCAATAAAATTAACAATACAATATCATGAATATATTCAATTTATGAATGTGGAGCGGATCAAAAACCAATGGCTTGGGAAGAGGTTTCTTATAAATTCCTCAAGTATTTAATTAAACCTTGACTTGTATTGTTTACTCTTTGTTCGTCAGTGGTCTCGGCTTTATCATGTTTATTTCCCCGTTTTCTTTTAAATCAATTTAAAAGTATAATTATTATGGTTTTTTTTTTTTGTTTTTCATAAATTTATTCCATTTTGAATCCAGGAAGCATATGTTTAAAAAGAAAGTTCAAGCTACGCAACTTAATGATGAGCAATTATCGTGTATTCAAAATAGGTGCAAATTTGCAATTATCCCTTTTTTAATCATAATTAACTATATCTACATAATCAGTTTCATTGATGAAACATATATATGGAGATGACGAACAGTAATCAAGATCAAAAGCTCATAAAACAATACAAAACAGGAGCAGAGCAAACACAGACCTCTGAAACATCAGGGTGGGATCAGGTGCCATGGAGGAGTGAGCATCCCCTGCCGACCGGCTGAGAAGGTCATTGTATCGACCATATAGAACTTACGAAATGATGACTACGACGCTGCTGACATTCTTGTTTTATCAATTTATACTATAATCCATGGGATCACATACAAAGGCAAAACTTTTATTTAAAAAAATGCAGAATTCTTAAATTTAAATCCGTTTTACTTCTGCCAGCTGCATATGCTTACTGCATGTAATCTTCAAAAAGCTGTTATTCATACATGTATATAGAGTAAATGTCTTTTAATATGATTTTTCTTTAGTGTTTCGAGTGCAAATACATGTGCATAACGGTGTTGTAGAGTATAGGATTTCCCCCATAGCCAGCTTTCCCCAAGGAAATTGTACTCTAGAGTAGAATTTCCCCCCGAGGGGAAATCTCACACCAGAGCCAAATTTCCTACTCTCTCAGAGTAGGATTTTCCCCCTTGATATAGAGTCAATATAAACCACAGCTGCAATGTTTTTTTGAAAAAAAAGATAAACGTCAAACTGATTTTTGTAAGGTAAATGAGTGGGTATTCTTACTTTTGTTGTAGGACAAATGATGGAATCTCAACCAAAATATTTAACTTCCAAATGAAATGTAAATATTCTCAAAACAAAAAAAAAATTTTGGACCTTTTTTGATTGTAAATGATTACAATAATAAACTTTCTAAAATATTTCTAAAAATTGTAAACCTACTATGATGTTCAAATTTCCCCCTTTCTGAAAACATCCTTATTAATCTATACATTTTTTTTTTGTCATATTAAAATTCCGTAAATCTAATATTTTTGAAACTTTAAATGAAAAATTTAAATTTCGTTTTACTTATCTAAATAGGACTTAAATTGTAATTTTCAAGGTTTGTTTGTATAATCTGTCCTTAACTTATATTTCATTGGGGGGGATTGACTCTGGGGGAAATAGCACTCTATAACTACTATACAGAGTAGGATCCCCCCCCCCCCGGAAAATTGACTCTGGAGTGGGATTTCCGTAGGGGAAATCTTACTCTATAGAGCCAGTTTTCCGGGGGGGGGGTCCTACTCTAGAGCCGGGATGAAAGATTTTAGGTGGGAAGCCTACTCTACAAGACCGGTATACCAAGAAGAATTTTTATTTCGTTCCCACCAATTTTATTTCATTCCCATCAATTTTTATTTCGTGGCCGCGAAATAATAAAAAAAAATCTCATTCCATTTCCTATACCAGCCACCGTACAAAAAACTAACTTGGAAAGAAAAATCCTTAGGAAAGGGACTACATGTATACAGTATAAATAGCATACTAGTATCCAAGTGTATAAGTATATTCAAGATGGTCTAAAATGCAATTGTAATTAACTAATTACGAGCCATACAAGCAAAGATTATACATTATTGCCTGCTTTTGTCAGCTGGGATCAGTACATATGTAGATCCTGAAATTTAACCAATTCTTTTCACAATACAAAATTTTCAAAGACAGAATGATATTGGATTTTCATATTGCTTCTCAGCCGTCAAACACAAGATTTCAACATGCTTCTTAATGCAACCTTATACTTTAAATCAATTTTACACAGAAACAACGCATTATCCTTCCATATTTGAAACATGAAATTCCGCCATGCAGTTGAAAGATCGGGATTCATTTCCTAAATCTTTGTCCATTTAAAATCATCAGCAAACCATTAGCCTAATTGAAGCCCTTCACCAGTATAAGGTAAAGTTTTGCATAACAATGTAACAATAGCTATTTCCATTCGATCATTTATTACATGAACTTGAAATAAAGGGTATCACAGAATTTACCAAATGTTTTATATTTTGGATGATCCACTGCAAAATTCCAACTAACAACGAAATTAAACTGACATACGAGTTGACTTCAGATTCTCCATGGTCAATTTCTCCTTTTATGCAGTAATTTAGTTTAAGAAGTATTTTATTCATAATATACAAAGAGTACAATATGAATATGGATTGAACAGCAGGCCAAGGGCCTATATTGGTTCTCTCCATGCAGTAATTTAAATAATAAAATGTCTTTCTTTGGTTGTTAGTACGAGAACTCTAATGTCGGAGCTGTTGCAGATAAAATAACATAACCCTCGTAAGCGGGTAATGTATTTTTTTTTTTCTGCAATAGCTGCAACGTTAATTCCCGTATTAACAACCAAAGAAAGACATTTTATTGTTTATATTTACATCTGTTTGAAAAAAAAAACCATTCAAAGTAAAATTAGATATATTAAATATTGTATTATTGATGAATATGTCATTGCATGCTTAACTCATGGAACAGCCATTGTTCAATGTTAAAGTTTTTTCAATAAGTACAAAAATCTCCAAGGTCAAGGTCAGTGTAATTGGTATCAAATGAAAGGTCTTGCCACATAGAATACTTATGAAGAGTATCAAAGCTCTAGCTTTAAAAGTTATGGTCAAGGTTTGCTTTTTAAAGTAGATCAATCTCAAAGGTCAAGGTCAAAGGGTCAAAGTTCTTGATATCTAATGAAGGGTCTTCTCACAAGGATTACATATATGAAGTGTGAAAGTCCTATCTCTTACAGTTAAAAAGTTAATACCAAGGTTAAAGTTTTTTTCACAGTACAGAAATCTAAAAGGTCAGGGTCAAAGGGTCAAAATTGTTGGTATCCAGAGAAAGGTATTGTCACAAGAAGTACACATGTGAAATATGAAAGTCATAGCTCCGCTAAATCAAAAGTTATGGGCAAGGTTAAAGTTTTTGCAGACAAACCAAACAGACAATCAGAGAGACAGCTAGACAGACGGACGGACACGACAAAAACTATATACCCCCGAAACTTCGTTTATATTTTTTACTCATGATTTTATTCATTTTTTGATCAAGTTTAGGTAAAATCTATCATTTGGTTTGCCGTATGTTTTTCAATTAATTTATAGAATGTTGAGAGTTTAGAAATAGGGCGACATTCACTAAAAAAAGGTTAAGAATGTTAAATGCTGATTTCAAGCTTTTTAATTTTTTTTAATATCCCTTATCCTTGTGTGTTCAATAATCCAGAAGTGAAAAAAAGAATTAGATAAATTACATGATCAGAAAGTACCGGTCCCTGCCGATAAAGCAGGTAACAACATTGTCTTCGTTTGTAAGGCTCATTTTATAAATTGTATTTTGGAAGAAATTGGATTGATTTCTACAAGTGGTAATCCTACTTATACTTCCCTTTCTAAGGAAGAAATTCTTCAAAATCATGTGCCAGTTTTAAACCTTTTTATCATTCGACAGAACCAAAATGAATTTGAACTACCTTATTTACTATATAGTATGTTGGATTCCAAAACTTCATAAAAATCCTTCCAAACAAAGATACATTGCGGGTTCCAGTAAATGTTAAGTCACTCCTCTTTCTTTACTCCCCACTTAGATATTGACAGTAGAGAAGGAAAAACTTTAAGAATACTGTGCAACAATATATTCAAGAAGTGGTTTGAATCAGATGTGGATACTCAAAAATCCAAAGAACTTTTGGACAACTTGAAATCATAAGCTTTTACAAAATCAACAGCTTAAAAACTTACGACTTTTCAACATTATACACAACTATTCCACACGATAAATTAAAGTCCAAGCTTTTCGATATCATTGACAGTTTTTTTTTTCAATAGAATTAGAACTCGTAAATTTACTTACCTGGTCATTGGTCATTTGCAAAATTATTTTGTTAAAGCACATTCTGATTGCACACACAAGTTTTTAAGGTGACATCAAAGAGGTGCTTGAGTTTCTGATTGATAATATTTAAGTAGTTTTTGGAGACCATATTTATTAGTATTCAAGTTATGATTCAAAGCCCTTATATATCGAGAGGAGGTTTGTTTGTTTGTTTGTTTGTTTGTTTTTTTTTGGGGGGGGGGTATTAGATGAATTACGGATACATGATTTTGAATTTCCAGATTGTAAACTTCTTTTAACCAATTAAAACCTGTATCGTTACTTTCTAAGCGTGACTTTTGGATAAATTTCTTTATTCAAATAAAATTATTTTTAGCATAATCTATTAAACATTCTTCGTAGGGCTAGTGTTTAGTACCCATTCAACATGTTAAATAACAAATTATGATGCTAAAAGTTATTCAACTAAATATTTTTTGCAGTTATCTCTCATATCAGAGGGGTATTGTACCTTAATATATCATGTGTAAAAGTTTAAAACTTGACAAAGAAGAACAGGTGTAAGATAGACACCCTATAAGCGTTTTTTTTTTTTTAATGTATACTCTAAAATTGCGAAGCAAACCAAGCATTTAGCTTCCTTGTTGAAGGAAAACAACGAACAACGTTAACAACTCTATTATGGATAACAACATTTTAAAAGTGAGTTATTAACTTGTGCTGTTATCGTTTTACTTGAGGCCTTAACTAATGATACTTTCGATTAAATTTTTCTGCAAATTTAGAGGCAATGATTATTGACAAAATGTAAAAAATTGTGACAAAAATAGTTTCGTTTTTATGTCATAATGAACTATACATACATGTGTATTAGTACAACTCGACATGCATTCTACTGGTTAGCATCAACTTGCCATAAAACTACCTCAAATGTTAACATTGCGATAGAATTGATATCGGGTCTATGTAGTCAGTAAACAAGTTAAAAATAGACACACGGATTGTTTTCATAAAATATTGTATGGTGAATATAACAAAGTTTTTTAATGTTACTTACACGTCTAGTTTAAGATTCATACTGATGTTTTTTTTAAGAAAATGAATGCAATGGGTTATTCAGGGAATTTCGCCTATCAACTCAGAGAACGAACTTTTAGTTCCGCTCCCAAGTAAAATTTTTCTATTAAATTAGTTTAAAGAATATACTCAGAAATGCACATCTCCTGACGTATGGATTGTGTAAACCCCGCCCCCTAACCTTCTGAAATTTTTATTGGGTACTATTACAGATTAAAATTTTGTCAGGTAATATTACTGATTAAGGAAAATGAATGCCTAGCCTTTATAGGGTACATAAATATACCGCAAATAGTCAATCTCTAAAACTTAAAGAAATGGGAAGAAACCTTGTGTCAGGTGCCTGTGCATAAAAGCACAAGTTTGTTGATACACTAAAAAGAAATCATGTTTTCCTCTGACATGACATCCAATGAATTAGACCTTTAGAGGATCCAAAATCATGAAAATGTAAAATACGATTAAACATGAAAAAATCAGCTTTTAGTTAAATAACTCCTAACAATCCAGGACTTTATTAATCTTATTTGAAAGGTGTGCGAAACAGGAAGCAAAACACTTCTCTCGAAACTACATATACGGTAAACTGAAATGTTTGTTTTACATATATACAATAAACCATCCAATCTTAATCAAACATTCTGAATTACATTATCATCCATCTATAAAAAATTGACATATATACCTACATATCACAGCCACTCAATGTCAATTAATTTCCCCTTATTTCGAAAAATATATATCCCCGTATGTTGGACCCTAGTTTGTTTGTGTTTGGTGCTTGAGTTCAATATATCCAAGTTTGCTTGAAACAAAGATACAACAGATTCTGCCAAGAATGTTTTATAACTGGAAATTTTAGTAGAAAAGGACATTTACGAATACCTTAAAACAAAGATTTATATAAATAAACGCACGACAACTTCAACTTTTCAGTGGTCAACTCCCCTTACTTATGCAGCAATATACCCTCATTACTTGCTTAATATCCGGATTATGTTTCTCATTTGATTCGATGTCGAAGAGCATACTCTACCTATGAACAATTTCTAGAATTAGACAAGCTATTAACAAACAAGTTAATAAAGCAGGGATTTCTTGAAGTCATCATTGTACAACCTCTAAGCAAGATACAGTGATCTTGTCATCAAACACAATTTATCACTAAATAAAATTCTGACTGATGTTTACATACCAATTGTTAGGCAATTATTTACATACTGAATTGTCAACGGTTTTTTCTGTTCCCGATCATGACAAAGATGCTCACTCTTCCTAAGCACCTGATGGTTTTTGAAGGTCCTTGTTTGCTCTGCTCTTGATGTGTTGTTTGATTAGACTTTTAGCGTAAATATTGTTCCTTATCATCATATTTCATCGAAGACTTGGGTGCTTTTGGAGAAGGAAGGATTTGGAGATAACGAACAGTATTCAATATCAGAATCCATAAAACAATACTAGATAGGAACAGATCAAACACGGACGTCCAAAACATCAGAGGTGGGATTAGGTGCCATGGAGGAGTGAATATTCCCTGTCGACCGGACACGCCCGCTATGTGCTCCTTGTCATGATCAGGATATATAAGGAAAAGAATTCGTTGCCGTCGTCAATTTAGTGTATAAATAATGGATTAACAATTACAACGTCACTCACCATTTGACTCAATGATAAATTGTATTGACCAGAGTACAAACGAAATGATGACTTTAAACGAGATTGCCATATTAATTCTTGTTTGATCAACTTGTTTGTCATTAATTTACCTCGTTTTAGAAATTATTCATACGTAATTTCCATTTGCGATTTTGTGTTTTTATTGGTCAGACTAGAGGTAACGTAAAATGAATAACATATAATCAATCATTTTTAAAACATCTACCAGAAATGCCCAAATTAAACTTTATGTAATGTGCTATTAGGTAGAGGGTTCACTTTCAATCTTTAAAGTTTTCGTTTGGTTCGGGTCTCCAGTGCGGTCTCTCTGGTCTCTTGTTTCACCTTTGGTTTTGTTTTCTATGGGTCTGTCGTTTTCGGGCATCGTATGTTTTCATTTAAAAAGTGCTATTATTATATTTTCTATTTTTGTTACATTTAATGATCAATGTAAAGTAAGAATTAATTATGTTTATTAGTTGTTTTAAGTCATCCTGTAGATTTTTTCACTCATATAGAGCCGCCACCCCTTGCAGGTGGAGGGCTGCAAATCTCTTGACCCATCTTCGGCACTCAGGGCCATCGAGCAGTGAGAGATTTTTTTGTTCCAGCATCTACTGCGATACGGGACCTCGGTTCATGCATTCTCATCCAAAGGATCTTTCTCCACGTCCTAAAGAGAGATTTGAAACTGCGACGTACGGATCAATTCCGCTCTCGGCGACTATAGATCAGACGCTCTTCCGTTGCGCCAAGCAGTTGCCCAGTTGTAACATTGCTGAAAGGGATGATATAAAGTACATGTAGACTAAAGAGGAATACATGTAAATATATAATGTGACGACTATATATATTTACTTGTTGTATTCAGAGGTTATGTTGTTTTAGGCAATGTTCCTCAAAGAAGTATTTTGTTCTCAGTTCTCCTTTCTTGTATATAATTGGCGATTAATATGGCCATAATGCTTTAATCACAAGGAAAAAAATGAAGAATAAATACATTAATTGTTAAATTATTCAATTTTAATCAGGTACTTTCCTTGTTTTGTGTCATCGCAACAAGTGAAACAGCTTCTCTTGGAGAATTTTGTAATGGCACCATCACCTGTGACTATACTGGAGGACTATGTAATGCATCAAAGTGTGGGTGTAATGCAGGATATGGGGAATATAATGGAGAGTGCAAATCAAGTAAGTCTGACCGAAGATTTGTTAGATCCCAATACTGTAATTGTTCAGTGTTCCATGCATCTCAAGTTTAATCTCAATATGCATTTTACTCTAGATAACGTTTAATGTTACGCTTACAAACTTTTTTTTCCAAATATGTTATTTGCAATCTAACTATCTTGGTTTAGTAAAAGTTTTAAAGGAAAGCTATATATATCACTTATCATTATTTCTATTACACAGTATAAGTACTGTAACTCACTAAAATTCCGCGGTATTTTATATTTGAGAGATAGTTGTTTAGTATTTTTAACCGAGACAAATATTCGCATATACTGTTACTTAAGATATATAATTTTAAAGTGTAGGAATACTATCCATGACTATCTGATCAGTCTTTTTTTTGTGTTGTTTTTATTATGTTACCACAAGAAATGAGTACAAGGAGACATCTCTACAATTTAAAATTTCAAAATATTGTAGAACAAAGTAGCATTTTATTTGACAGTTTTTTTGTAGGGTTTTTACTAAAAAAAAAACGTTGCGTTTAAACGGAAAAATATTATTTCTTTTTTTTTAAATTCACTTTAGTTTTGTTATTGCCTCAAAGGTGGCTGAGCATATGTAACATGCTGTATGTATACTTCAATTAGCGTATATTTTAGCGGCGCTGGTGCGGACAATGATGTGCTAATTCATAAATACTGCTAATAAATAATTGATAAATGCAATCAATGGCGTATTAGTGTGTAGCGCCTTATTATGAATACGCGAACAACTCAATACCCAGTGACTGAACTATAGCTTGATTACGCACAGCCCTACTAAATGTGTTCGGAACCTTTTATTTTTCGGTGTTCTGCAAATTATAAATCCCGATGAGTTCAGAGTAGCTCTGGCAGTGGCTCTGGCGAGAGGTAGTGAGACTTCAGTGAGATAGGGTAAATTATTCACGGATGGGGCTAGGAATTAAGTGACTAGCACGTGGCGGCATGGTAAACAGAAAAGTTATGCTGCGTTTCAGTTTTTCACCACACTAGATGTCTGTAGAAATGTACTTCAATCGATCAGTCTCTGGCATTCATTCAAACTTAAATAAGTATTCTACTAGTATATGATACAATTTTCTGCAGTCATGAAAATTAAAATTTCTTTTTTTTTTGATAAATATTTTTGCATGGGAACCGGGACTATATTTTTGGCGTCAGATTAGCAAATGAGGCACCAGCATGATTTTAACTGACCAATCAGCTGAATGAGTATTGCATTATAGGTTAATACTACAGGAATTTTACGCTTGAAAAAAAGGAAAACCTTATGGTAAATGAAAAGCATTTTTAAAAATGTTATTTTCATGCTCATAATGACAAACAATTCATTTGTTAAATAAACGGCGGAAGTCTAGGTTTCTGAAAGTCATACTGCAAAAGCGATTTGCATCTGTATTAATTCCTTTGTTGTACTATCGGTGAATACAATTACCAGGTGAATTCCCTGGCCTAAGACGTGATCACGGACGTATATAAACAAAGTTTTGTCCATTTAAATGCATGAGATGCTGCTCGTTTTCCTTACCCTTGAAGCGCTGTTGTTCTGAACTAGACGCAAACTACATGTACATTTTATTAAACATTTTTTCCATTTAACAACAAATTAAAAAAGCCCGTAACATCTTTCATAGTTTCTTATCTTTGTATTTTGTTCGTAAGAACATCTTTTTTTTTATTTTGCAGTCCATTAACATGATCGTAAATTGACCTGAACTACGTGTTCGAAGTAAAATGTAAACATGTATTTGGTGTAAACGTTGCTATTCATTCAACGATTGGTCAGTTCCTCGTGGTAAGATCCTCTGTGCGACCGGGGGCGATTCGCTCTGAAGACAGTGTCAGGCGGGGATATAAGGCAAACAAAGGTTTGTCAGTGTAGATGATTATGCACATTTTTTACAAGCTAATCGGTCACTAGTGTGCTCTAATAGTATAAGTATCAGATATATAGTTATTTTAACACCCCCTCCTTTAGCCACCCTTTTTCTGTTGAAAATCATGAGTCTTTCAGAAAGGTCTGGAAACATTTATTACAGGACATGTTTTCAAAAGAAACAGGCTATAGTAATGTCATGTTTACTGCCAATTTTATTTATAACACCGGTTCTACCCTATAAGATCAACCTAAACCACGTGCCTTGAATTTAAATCACAATAACATTAGTAGGGGTGACGCAGTCTATGTACACGTACAGTATTTGCTTTCAAAATGTTGATTTGGTGATGATAAAACAGAATATCCGGTTGAACAACTAACAAACATACAAGCAATTAGCCGGCTAAAAAATGATATAAGAGACACCCTTGACGAATTAAACCCCTCTTATTCTGAATTTCCTGATTAAAACTTGAAGATAAAATTATACTCCATCACACTTGAATAATTGTCTAAACATTTTTGGATAATTTTAATTTTTTATGGAAAGACATTCTAAAAAGTGGTAATTTCATATGTATTTCAAAGAAATTCATTTTGCTTACATGGAGTTTTAAAAGTGCACTATGAAATTTATGAATAAAAACAAATAAAATAAAACAAAATTAATAAAGACAAAAACTATCTTAAAACTGATTTATTTCGCGATTTAAATTTTTGTTAAAGGTTTTATAGCAGTGTCCTTAACAGGACCAGTCAACAGTGTCATGTATGGGTCATCCACAAGTCTCACGGCAAATATCACAACAAGTGTAGATGTGACTGCAGTAGTTTGGCAGAAGGTCGTGTCTGGTGGAAGTCTCTCAAACATAACCTTAGACTCTACAAAGTACACACAGACAGGTGACCTGGGGTCTGGTACAATAGTACTTACCATCAACAACCTCGATTACAGTGATAAAGCCATATACCAGGTCCAAGTTACTAACAACTTAGGGAGGACTGATTCCAGTAACCAGGTGGTAGTGGACGTGGCTGGAGGTGACACAATTTTAAAATCAGACCCTGTATAAATGTGCATTAAATTTGAAACTGTATGAAAAGGAATTTTACATTTCAATAAAATAGATCTAGATATACACATTTATCTTGAAATGTTATAAAATGACTGCTCTACAGGTCCACCCAGCGCCAATGTATCAGGACCTACCTTTGGATGTAATGCTACTGTCAGACAAGTTTTACAGTTCATCTTTTTTCTTTGCCGTAGTGTAATTGTAGTATGAGAATGTGTATGCATCAATCACAGAAAACAAGAAATTTACAAGTTAACCAATGACGGCCAAGTTGTTTTATAATTCTGTTTCATTATATGGCTTTGAAAAGAATCAAATTATCAAATCGTTAAGAAATTACATGTATCAGTCATCTTTTATAGAAGTCCTCAAATGACAAGAAGAATAATCTGACTTGGATAAATTTTGTATATTATAGGCATTGCATGCAATTAATTTAATTTAAAGTGTATTCCCGTTTTCTAGCTCCTCCCTCTGATGTGGAAGTCACAGGTACCACATCCGTAGTTCATAATTCCACCGCAACATTCAATGGTTCCTACACCTCAGTGCTGCCATCTGTGACCATCACATGGCAGAAACAAGGGACGAATAATAACTATGAGGACATTAACATTAGTTCATCAGATGGTAAATACTCTGGAAGTACTGATACTGGACTCAGCCCTAAACTCGTGATCAACTATGTAAAATTTACTGACAAGACATCGTATAGGATGGTGGTTAATAATAGTGTGGGATTCACCAACAGTGAACCAGCTGCACTGGATGTAACTGGAGGTGAGTTACTATAATATTCAGTTTGTACTATCTTAATGAAGTTAATTGATGCATAAAAACTTCTCCAAACAGGCTATTTTAAAAAAAAACTTTTCTTTTTATAGGATCCAGTTAGCATTATTTTCTCTCTATAAGGCTCTGTTATAATTGAATTTTAGGAACTTGGGTTTAAACCTGTAAGTGGTACCCAATATGTGGCCCATGGACCTAACGTTTATGATATTGTTGTTGAACTGTATTCTCTAATGTTTTCATTTCCAATTTCATTTCTAAAATAATATATTGTGAGTGGTTAAGAAGTTATATATGACCAAACTTGCAAAGATTTTGCATGAGGGATAAATAAACCTTTTCTTGTTCAGCGATCTGCACTGCATGAATTGTACAATTGTGGTGATTAAAATATCACCGGATATCCATATCCACTACAAAATGTTAGATTTATGTCCAGTTTACTCATTAGCAATATTTACGTATCTAAAATATTAAATATAATTGTAAAGAGGCGAATGCTTCTATTCTAAAAATGTTATCTGATTTAATCAAGGTGACTTGACAGTTACCACAGGCCCGAAAGTCACTGGTAGAGTTGGAGGAAGTGTAACCATTACATGTATCAGATGTATAATTTTTTTTTCCTTTTTTTAATTAAGGTGTCTTGACTGTTACCACGGGCCCGAAAGTCGCAGGTAGATATAGAGGAAGTGTAACCATTACTTGTACTGTAGAAGGTCCAGAGGTAAACAAAATACTGTGGAAAAAATACAGAGATAATACTCATCTTCAAAACATCACCATAAATGGCTCAAAGTACACAGGAGGAACAGTATCAATTCCATCTCTAACAATAAACAGCTTGACTGATGATGATATGGGACAGTATCAGTGTACAGCTAGTAATCCTGGAGGAACTTATCTCAGTAATAATAAAGCCACAGTCAACATACTCGGTAAGTATTCAGGTTATTATTAATATTTTGTAAATGATGTATGGCAATCATTGTATTATTAATGTAGAAAAAAATATATGAATGTATTGATGTTTAAATAATATCTTTGTTAAACCAGACCGGGACATTTATGATTGTGCATTTTAGATTGATTCACTGTCTGTTATTTACGTTTTTTTTGCAATCAATATAAAAGTGAGTTAAGTATTTTTCATATGTCAATTTATAGTTTTTACCGTTCTACTATTTCCTTAAAAATATTTTTTTTCAGATCCACTTCCACCTAGTTCTATTTTATACAGTGAAAGTTCTTTTGCTCACAACAACCTCACCTTGAAGTGGACTCCTCCATCCAATACCTTCGTTACCAGATATGAAGTGATGATTGACAGCACAATACAGTTTACTGCAGATAGTAATCCAAGGATTCATATTACAATGAAATCATTAACTCCTGGGAAATACTATGTTGTCAGTATCGTGACAATCAGTGGTACATCAGGTGAATCAACTGGTGAAAAGAGGAGTACAGCATACACAGAGACAATCAGAATTACCCCAACAAGTAAGACATAGTTTTTTTTACCCCTTACAATTCTGATGAAAATATAAATTAAAATTTTGCTGGGACTAAGATAAAAATTTATTATTCATTTGACTCAGGATAGTACTGAGGTATGTAAGCATCCGCCTTTGTTAATATTTATCAATTATTTTTCTCATTTTTAGAACCGGGTTCACCAATTAATCTAAGCTGTCCACAACATCCAAAGGACATCTCTTTAGAAATATCTTGGGAGCCTCCCATCAACCCTAATGGACAGATTGTGATGTACCAGGTTCACGTAAATCCAGGAAATCCCGGAGAACGCATCATTAACACTACAAACAATGTGACCAATTACAATGTCATGGGCTTAATTCCAGGTATTTTATCTTTCAAATCATTGCTTACTGTGTAAAAAGATTATTCATAGTGCGTGCTTTATGTACTCCCCGCTTGATAAGTGGAAGGGTACCTGTATTTAGTGATCGGAATGTCTGTCCATGCGTAGGTCCATCCATCTATTGGGTTTTGGGGTACCTATCTCTTATCCGCAACTCCTCTTATTCCACTGAATGGAATTGAATGGAACAGTCAAGTTTGATATACTAACATGTGCTTACACGTAGTTAAAATAATCACTATTATTATAAATTTTGTTCAGCTTGTTAAGTTTAAACGAATATATTTTAATGAAAAATATTTAGGAGTTTTAAACAATCGTGTAAATATTAAAAAATGAGAAATTGAGCGATCCACATTTCTGTTTCTTTGTTGACATACATGTAACAGTCTATTACGTCAGTGACGTCATATACGATATCTAGGTGCAGACACGCCAGTGAGATCAAGTGCACGTTAGACTCTAATTACCTTATAAGATCTAGTAAGTTTAAATTACATAGACACAGATCACAATAAATGAATCGTGATGTTTTTCTTTTTTTTGTTTTTTTTTTTGACAGCATTAAGTATATCGTTGTATCTCGTTAAAGTTGTCTTGAAAAGTCTGCAATTTATCCAAATGAATCCATATATATTCTGAGATAGGAAAAATGTTTTAAGAATTTTGAATTCTATCTATATTTTGAATATTTGAAGAGATACCGGTACATGTCCTTTTACATATTTATTGTTTGTGCTTTAAAATTGAGATTGAATATGTTCGTTATCTTAATATCCTTCATGGACTCATGAACACGAAGATTTAGATTATATGCATATACGAGGGGTGATCAAAAAGTTCGCGAACTAATTGAATAACTTCCATAAAAGAAACAATATTTGGTTTCAGTGTTGATTATGTTTTAAATTAGTTCTCTCCTATTTTAATGCACATCTGCCATCGTTCTGCTCATGCGCGAATCAAGTGATATAGGTGGTCAAGTCAAGTCAAGTAATTTTTATTTATAGTCGGCACATATATGGGTCAATATAAAAAAAAGCAGCTAAACGTGTCACTTCTTTGTAAAATCCTATTTCTTATTTTCTCCCTATTTTGGATTGTTGCTTTACAATGTATGGCATCTATACTTTCTACTTACTAATAGAAATTTTCACGTAATTAATTTCATTTAAGTCAATAGATGATTTTTATCACACCAATCAGCCAAATTCAGCTGTCAATGGAATTTTTCTCTTCAGATAAGGATAAATATGCCAAAAATTGTATGAATTTTTTTCTGAAAAATCATGTATGCATAAACATGATAAAGTAAATGTTAAATAGAATATATATTGGAATAAAAAAATATGAACCCCATCTTCCATTTAACTGATACAGCATTAAATATGACTGTACAAGAAATTTGTGTCATTGGTGTTACTATTTTTGTTTTTGCTACAAAAGAGTTATTCCTGATAAGAGAATATAAACAGTCTTAAGTCATATTACATCACTTCTAACCAAAAACAACAGAAAAAGTTCTTTGATATTCATGATCAGAACATATTGATGGACTTCAGAAGTAAAAAAGTACACTAGTACAGACTTTTTTTGTCAGTGGTGTTTCCATCGTTATTTCAAAACAATATTAGATATTCACTGAACTCTTTTACGTAAGATGTTCTTTCGTTGCACTGATAGCAATGTGGACAAAACTTTTACTTTATCCAGGGTAAATAAGAGATACCAGATCATTTTATGACTAATACGTCATTGGTGTTATTGTCATTGGCATTACTTCCCAGAGTTTAACACCAATGACAGGAATGGTTACACCATTGACAAAACAAGTGCTTTTGGAGGCAAAATATATTCTTCTTATTTAGAAAAGTTATTTATTTGTATTCTACTTTGCAAACCTAATTTATGGTGTTTGAAAGTATTTTGATTTATTTTCCAAATAGATATTTTTTCCCACTTACAGACGTTTCAAACATATGGTAATCCCACTGACAACTTCAGATCATATACAGCAAAACTCGTTTAGTGCGAACACGGATATAGCGAATTCACGGTTATAACGAAGTTATTTTGGATCCCTAGCTATATAAATTTAACGAATTCCTTATATGGATATAACGAATTACGGATATAACGAAGTAAATTCATAGGTCCCCGTGACTTCGTTATAACCGAGTTTTACTGTACATGAAACACCAATGACAAACATTTTTTTATGCACAGAAAATGTATTTTCCCTTCTGAAAAATTCACAGGCCAAGTATGAGTGTCAGAGGTTATCACCTAAGTAAAGTAAAATTAGTTAAGATAAACTTAGTTTGTTTAAATCTCTATACAAATAGTTACCTTTTTATGGTAACACCAATGACTAGTGAAGTAACACCAATGACAAGAGATTTTGATTTATACATTTTATCCACTAGTTCTTTAATGAAGAATATGGGATTTAAAACGTTATATCCGACACAGTTGAGATCCTTTTACCCTACCCACATTATTTGTTTTCAAACCAATGATAAACCAACACTGTATTTCTTTCAGCTCTTACCATGCATTTGTATACAATATACATGTGGGGCTTTATTGAAGAAAAGTATAAGAAAAAATTAACGTTTGCAACAGGGGGTTTTCTCCTTTATATTTTTTTAAAGTTATCAACATAACTACATAAATCACATATTCTTTAAATGATTAAATGACAGTACACCTCATGTAGCTCTGTATTACGCTATGGTCACAATGGGATAAGTCTCAGTCACTGGTGTTACCAGATTTCTTTTTGTTATAAGATCATTTTAAGTATGAAATCCCAGAAACTTATTTCATTTCTGTATGTTAGTCATGCAGTGTATTCTGTCTTTCACATAAAATTTCATGTTGTATTATGTTAAATTGCTAGTTTTTAAGTGCTAAGTCATTGGTATTACTGATTTCGATCATTGGTGTCACAGCTGAGTCAGTGGAGTAACCAACCTAAAAGGTGTTATTTTTCCCTTTTAATAAGTTTAAATGTTAGAGATAACTTTAAATTACCTAATTTTACTCATTGAAAAAAATCATAAACTATTTTATTTTGATTTATACACACATGGCACCACATTTACAGCATAGTATAGCGTGTGTCTTTTTATTTTTGTCTCACGTCATTGTACAAATATGATTGAGAATTTAATTTTCATCACTGGACAATGAAACTTTTGGACTTATCAGTAAACTTGAATAATACTAGTAAATGTTTATCATTGCTTGCATTCATAAGTTTTTCACTTGATTCTATACAACAAAATTTTATAAGGTAACACCAATGACAGAAAAACACAGTTTGATAATATTTACGAGAACATTCTGAAAAAAAATAGCTTCCCTACTGTTTTCTAAATGTTGTTTTCCCAAAATATTGTGCAGCTTTATCAATTTAGATAGAAAAAAGAAACGGAAATATTTAATTGTATTTCCAATTTTCACATGAACCATTTAGCTGCTTTTTTTTATATTGACCCATACACAATTTGCCTCGCTTATCAGAAAAAAAGAACAGAAATCTCTATGCAAGTGTTGAATTTGATTTGCTGAGATCAACTTTTATTTTTGAATAAATTCACCATGTAAATGTTATTGTTCCCCTCATATTCGTATACCCGTTTACCAGTAGACTGCTGCTACCTCCTGCTAGTTTTTGAAAAGCATGTTTAGTACTAAATGTGGAATGTTTTGTAGATGATAATTTTTTAAGCTAGCAGCTGTGTAAAATAAATTGTAGAGTTCTTGAATTGATTATTTCTACGTATATTTAAAATGTATTGAAATTCCTTTCTATGAGTTGCAGGTTCATCTAAGTTGTAACAAGGGTTTTCTAAAAGAAAAATATAAGACATTTAGTGAATCTCACATGGATACAAAGGAATGCACATGCATGATT
The DNA here is from genome assembly GCF_032062105.1 of Saccostrea cuccullata. Taxonomy (NCBI): domain Eukaryota; kingdom Metazoa; phylum Mollusca; class Bivalvia; order Ostreida; family Ostreidae; genus Saccostrea; species Saccostrea cuccullata. The sequence continues at coordinate 669,931 of NW_026936290.1, forward strand.
TTTTTCATTTATTTGTGTTCTTAAAATGTTATTTGTAATTTTACTTTACACATTTGCATCTTACATGAATATCTGACGGATATCTCTGACACACGTTGATATACTTTTTTGATATTTTGCTTGGTTAGTGCATACCCTTTTTATGATTAACTTCATATTCAGTTCCGAAAGTTATTCGATATAAAACATGTCGAGTGTTGTAAACTTTTATCTGTTGCATAAATCAAGATAACGTAAAATGTATATAAAATGTGTATACATGTATTTCATAAAAATATGTATATTTCAGAGAAAAATAATAATTTCACTGTGCGGACAATCAACGATGCAGAGGAAACAGAAAAAGTTAGTGAACCAAGTGAGACTATCAACTGTTCAACAAAGGCTGGAGGTATTTTTTAACATAACTGCTATACACAAAGTGAAAATGCAACGACTCTGATGAGATTAAATTACTTTAAAAAATCAAAGTACTGAAAGTACTTAAGGGAGTTGAACATTGTTATCTGAAAGATCTCACAGGAAGTATAGGAACAGTTTCATGCTTTCAGATTCAAGTCATCTAGAACTGATTTGTTAGAGATACAACACGAAACATTAAAAATAAGTTCTATTGCATATGAATAGCCAAGATCATGGGACTGCTCTTAAATTAGCTGCAGAACTGTAGCTCTCCGAAAAAAAGATTTTGACAGACCGGAGAGCTACAGTGCCATCAATTGAAAAAACTGTATATTTATTGTGCACGAACAGTTAAGTTTAGTTCTGGATTTATTCTCTCTAATTCTTAACTCAACAATTTGACCAAACCAAACAAACAACCCCCACCACCAAAAAATAATTTTTCCAAACTCGAAAATACTATTTTATGGGTAGGTTTCAAACTTCTTTCAGAACCATTTATTACTCAAACTCAAACACTACCCTTATATATATTTCCGAAGCATTTGAATCAAAACGCCCCCTATTTTCTTTAGAATGTGTACAAGATATATTTGGTCCCAAGAAACAAACAAACAGACCAGACACTGGATTGTCATTTTTCTTCCTCTGATTAAAACAAGTATTTGCTATTCTCTTTTGTGTATGAATGTTTCTTTTCGGACACAATAATTAATTTTTATAGAACTCCGTGCTGATCTATTTTATCAAATGTATCTATCGCCCCGTGGGGATCCGGGTTAGAATAGGTCCTCAGTGCCACCTTGCTTGTCGTAAAAGGCGATAAATGGGGCGGTCCTTCGGATGAGATCGTATAAACCGAGGCCCCGTGTCACAGCAGGTGTGGCACGATAAAGATCCCTCCCTTTTCAAAGGCCGTAAGTGCCGAGCATAGGCCTAAATTTGCAGCCCTTCACCGGCAATGTCGACGTCTCCATATCAGTGAAATATTCTGGAGAGGGATGTTAAACAGTATACAATCAATCAATCAAATGTATCTATCCATATAACTTAATCATCAATTTTTGTTATTCCATAATTTAAATTTCATTTCAAGTAATTTCTATATAGAAGTAAGTATCTGAATACTTTACATTTTGTTTGTCTTACGTTCGATAATTTTTCAATCATATTGAGACACTACCACTTGTCGATGGAGCTAGCTACATGTAAGTCTACAAATTTTTACCTATACACGACACTCAAAACCATTGAGTAGTGAGGGATCGTTTTGTGCAAGCACATACTGCGAAATGGGATTTTGGATTATATGGTCTCATCAAAAGAGTTTATCTCCAAATGCATCCCACAGGAATCGAACCTGCGACATAAGGATCAATTAACACCTTACTTTGAATCAAGAAAAAAAAAACAGTTGTAATCATGAGGAACGATCTTTCTCACAGATCAATCATTGGGATTATTATACTATGTGTCCGTGCATTCGCATGTAATCAGTAGTTTTAACTGTTTTAATTATTATATAATAAAATCAAATGATACATTTCATAAGGTAATACTGCAATGCAAGTACATACACATTTTTCAAGTTCAGATTTGGTGTTGTACACGTGACCAACTGAATGCTGATAAATTCATGAAATTAAGGATGCAAAATTAATGTCATTTGAAATTGTGAGATCTAATATCAACAAACTTTGATGCTATTATTTTTTCCCTTTACCAACGTAAAAAAATGAGTTGCATGTATCTGGTCTGACAAAAATTTTCCAGTCTAACAGATCATTTTACTTTTCAGAGCAAATAAATGTCTGACAGTAATATTTTCCGCAGTATTTTTTAAAAAAAGAAACTTTGTTCTGTCTCTTTATTGCTGAAACAAATTGAAAGAAGTTGGGTTAAACTTTAGCGTTCCTTTGAACTTACATCTTTGTTTACATCTTTATATTTAGACAATCGCGTCATTGTCAAACCAGTTAGACCAGATGTTGCTCCTTGGATGACCTCGCACTTTTTGTAATGGAGCGTAGTGGAGTCAGCCGAGGATTGCCGAATGATAAACGACGGAAAACTGGGACTTTTTTTCATACGGAAATCAAAATTGTCATTTCTCAAGAGAGGTGACAAAAATATGCTATTTAAATTAAGTTAAATAAAATTCTATTATATTAACTTTAAAATCATTTATGAAAATTAGATTAATTCAGAAAAATGAAATGGACTATTTTTATTGCGGAAGTTTCTTCGAGTTTATATAGACTGGAACGAGTTTGTATTGAATATCTCAGGGGAGTAAATTGGCCGACACAGAAACACCACGACGGCCGCTATATAATTCATCGTAAAATTACTGAAACCGCGTGACGACCTTGGGAGTCTGAACATAGTTCAACTCCCAAAAATTATTCCGTTTCTAGCACTCTGAGGGTGATGTTAGAAAATCTTTGGGTTTCTGAAAATATCTTTGTAGTTTTATTTTTCTTAGATCACCTTTTAGACAGCCTAAATTTGATGAGCACTAAGTGTGGTGCTCCTTTATAAACCGATCTATTTTAATACCACTTTTAAAATTCTACACGAGAAAAAGAAAACACTTTCTGTGGCCTTCAAATACTTATACAGATATATCAACGACGTGATTTCATTTGCTCATTTTAGCCGAAGTCAAGTGAGCCTTGTCTGTCGTCGTTGTCGTACACGTTTCACATTTTCATTTTCTCAAAAACAACTGGGCCAATTTTTAAACCAAACTTGTATCAAAGTATCTTTGAGTGAAGGGGATTCAAGTTTGTTCAAATGAAAGACCACGACCTCTTCTGATGAGAGATAATTATGAATTATTAAAAAAATACATTGCATTTTATAAAAATCTTCTTCTCAAGAACCACTCGGCTAAAAAAGATGAAACTTACGTGAAAGCATCCTCTGATTCAAGTTTGTTCAAATTATGACCCCTGGGGGTAGAGTGGGCTACAATGGACGGTCAAATTTTTACACAGGAAGTTTGTAGGGAAAAATCTTTAAAAATCTTCTACTCAAGAACAATAAAGCCAGGATCGGTCATATATATATGGAAACATCTTCAGGTAGTGTAGATTTAAGTTTGTTCAAATCATGACCTGCGGGGAAAGGGTGGGGCCACAATGGTCGATCAAAATTTTACCTTGGAATATATAGGAAAAATGTTATCCTCAAGAACTGCAAAGGCATGTGGTGTCTCTTTCTAAATTTCCTGGCCTCTGGTTTAAAATACGAGCCAAATTCAAATGTTAGAAAGTTGTTTCATGATACTCAGGTGATCTATAAGGCCCGTAGACCTCTTGTTCATAGCAATTGTTAAGTCAATACTTACCCACTGATTTATCGTGTTTCCCGATCATGTCAAGGAACAAATGATCGGTAGTGGATGTTCTCTCCTGTCCATGGCACCCAATCCCATCTCTGATGTTTTTGGAGGTCCATGTTTGCTCTCCCGATTTGTATGATTTAAATGGACTTTTATCTTGAAATCTGTTGAGTATTTTCATATCTCACGATTAAAATGTTGATGAAACAACAACTATGAAAATTCATTATTGGTCATATCTCCAGATTGATCTACGTTTCTTCGAATGATGACTACCTAGAGTAAGGTTGGGACAAAAAGGCGTTCAAATTTTATATTTTATAATATAGAAAAAGAAAGATCAACAAATTCAGAACAATAAAAATCAATAACTTAATTAAAATGTACGTTGTGGGTCTAATTTCATGTGTCTGACAGTATAGACCTGGTTACTTTAATTCATGTTGAGTATAAGATTGTATAAGAATAGAAAAAAATAATGTTGCAGCTGTTGCAGAAAAAACATAATGAAAGGTAGGGTTTTTCTGCAATACGGTTACGTTAATATCTTTTTTAACAAATAAAATAATGTTTATATTTAAATACATGTAGATGTCTAAAACAATAACAAGAAATATTTTTTCATGAATATCATTGTGTCGTAATTCCATGCCCTACTTATGAGACTTGCAAATTTAAGAAAGTATGAAAGTAAATGGAAACAGAGACATTTGAAGCACTATCTCAAGAAATGTTTTCTTGAAATATTGGCATTCTTATTTAATTTCGATTTCAGTATCTGGCCCTCCAACTTATCTAAGTGTAAATGAAATTGGTAGCAGAGGGTTCAAAATTAGATTTGATACACCTGAAAATGTTAAGGATCAATTAGCTGGATACAGAATCGTTATCATGGAAGGATCCGCCTGTGTACAAGAGATCTTTCTTGTAGGAAACTGTCCACAATGTAAGGTAAGGAACAGATGTATACATGCAGAAATATTCAGTCCTTTTTAAATTATGTTTTTAATTTCTCGAGTGGAACAGGACTTTCTTGAATCTAAAATTCTTGCAAATTTTTTAAAATCCTGTCTTGAGAATTTGGAATACTAGTATTCTTAATATAACAATTTCCCATCGTTTGTGTTTTTATATTAGAGTTTTCAAGGCTATGGCACTATAATTGAGTGATTTTAAACATAGTTCATAGCAAAAGGATTCTGAGAGTGAAAATTGTCAACATGGATTTTGACATTGAGTGGAGGAATTCTAGGCAGTTTTGCTATGGTTCTTTACATACAGTATCAGTACATAATTTACTTTGAAAATATCACGTGTAAATATTTTTTTTTATTAAAGAGTTAAATAACAGTATTCCCTTGATCGAAACTGCTGTATACTATTTTATCTTACGTTTGAAATGTTCAGATGTAACTACTCCTTATATTCTTAATATTTGTTATGAAGTTATTATATTTAATATTTATGTTAAATAGTCTTCTGTGAATAAAATGATAATATATAGTTATTTTAACTTAATTTAGAACATTTAGCTACTTTTTACATGAATATACCGAGATACATGTAAGCATATATAGAAACCACTAAATCAGATCCATTGTTCAAAGTTAACCATATATTATGTCAAAAGAATCCCAGAACGTATGACCCCCTCGCACTTATAGGTTTCCTAGATAAAAAACTTTCACGTAAATAAGTCAAACCTGGTATACCAGACAAGCTTTAATTGGTGTATTGTCTGACCTTCATACTAGATTACCTATCCCTTCAAGACGATCTTATCCTATACCCTTATACCCTGGCTGGTGTTGCTATCAATATCAGTAGTGGTAACCTTGATAAAGTGTAATCAAAACTGAACCAAACTTAAAGAAAACTTGCATGGATGCTTGATCTGATCTACATATTTCAGATAAGTGAACAGTTAAATTTTGAGGAACAGGTCCATTTTAAATTATGAGCCTTGTAGCCAACTTGCATTGATGGTGCATCTAAGGACGTATAATACCAAACATGCTTAAGATGCTGGGTTCAATTTTAGTTTTATGGATAAATGGCTGGGTTGAAATATTTGATACAGAACCATTTTCGAGTTACTTACCTCAAACCTTTGGTGACCGAACCTGCATCTAGGACCAAACTCTCAGACCTGGGCCTGGGTTCTGAATCTTACAAAAATTAGCTAATGGTTCCTTTTTCTTAGAAATGCAATTTCCAGCAACACTATATAAGGACTTTTGAAAAAAAGTTCACATTAATAGTTGCTCCATCTCTAACCCAGTCTTTCTCTTTAAGGTTAAATTTCAAGGTATTTTAGCCGTTAATTGTGTCTTAATTTTTAAAATCAACAAGAATGCTCATTTAACAATTAAGGTAGCTTGTCAATTTCAATAATGATGAATCAAAGTAGGAATCTTACCAGATTTTGGAGATGATTGAACACATTATTTTTTTCAGTGTTTCTTCTTCGGCCATAAACAATGACCAAACATATATGGAAGTTTTCTTCCTTTAACCTACCCTGTTTTTTTCTGGATAAAATGCTACGTGATAAATTTTGGAGCAAGCCCATTTTAAATAAGAATAAATCCTGTCACTTAACAAACCCTGCATGGATATTGTGCTTAAGATATAAAAGGGATTTGTCTTTTGGTTGCTATATTTGGCATGATAGAATTACTAGTAGTATTTCTCTTGCCTTATTAGCAACCCTAGAACAAAGGGAATTGCGATGTGCTATGCTTTTTATTGCTGAATCGTAATATGTTTAAAGGATATAGTTGACTGTACAAACCCCCAGTTCATCCAAAAACCAGATATATATCAGCCTATGGTACACCAAGTAACAGAACTAAAACCTTACACCCACTATATTGTGAAAGTGGCCGCAGTAAACAGAAATGGTGAAGGACGCTTTAATAATGCAACAGCAAAGACTGGAGAAGAAAGTAAGCAATCACATGTATTATTTAAGTCTTCCATATATCATATGTATCTTATGGAATAAAAAAGAAAACATGATGCGTAGACTTTTCTTTGAGGAAAACTTACAATGAATTGATAGTATAAATATTAAAGATCTTTTTGATTCCTAAAACAACCTTAACCATGAAGGATTTTTTCAGCAAAAAACCCACAATGATGTTTAAAGTCTTCTTGGTCCACTATGATTTTTTTTTTACAAGTCTTCTTAGTAAAATATCATGTTAACTCTATCTTCATCCTAATATCATTCAGCTCCACAAAAACCTGGAAGTATCAGAGCAACTCATATGGAGGCAAAGACTCTTACATTGTCTTGGGATGTAGCAGGTCCCTCACCTGGCAATACAACGTACACTATAGAAGTGTATGAAGGGACCGATGATACTGGAGCAAATTTTATCCTGAAACAACCAAAACGGTACACATACGGTGTGTATTAAACTTCATTGTTATTAAATTATGTTCAACTTTGCAAAAATTCATGATTTGTAAGGTGTGTATGCTTTTCACTGAATTATGCTACAAATAATAAACTAAGTTACCAGTTATTGCCAACTAAACTCACTAATGTTTATGAATAAGAAAAAATACCAATGTTCCTTTTCAGTTGATTGGACAAGATGTGTTTGTGAAACAATTATGCCCCATATGCTGGCCTTTAAGAGAACACTAATATTTTGGGGACAGCTGGTTATTATTCTACAAAAATGCCTTATGCACATTTTAAGGTGTCTGGCAAAATTAGTACACACCAAATATTAAAGCCAATAGTAGTCATTATCGGGACACGGTATCTAGTGCCGCTGTCATTTGTAAAAGTGGAATAAAGTAACTTCCATTCCCTTTAACTCCACCGCTTGGTTGGAATAGTAATATTCAAAAGATGTAAATGAATCATTACTTTTACAACTTGAATAACTGAGGATTAATGGTTATATCACATCATATTGTAGTATTATTTCATCTCCATACCCTTCAAGAAATAGTTATCAATGGAATAAAATGGTAGGGTATTCAATTTTTTGTAAGGGTTATTGGTGTGTAAATTACATCGATTTATCGCGTAGGCATATTCCATAAAGCGCGCTAGTTTGTTTGCAGAACTAAGGGCAGATCACTGTCACTATAGATAAAAAAGAAAACAATACAAATATACAACTGTACAGTGTATAGAGGGTCGTAAACTGAAAAAAAAAATACAGAATCTACTTAAATATTTTTTTTTTTACATCTTATTTAGGTTTTCATCAGAAGTCTTTGTCCATAGCTGATCTAGAGGAATACTGGTCATACAAGTTCAAAGTTATTGCTGCTACAATTAAAGGGATTAATGGATCAGATTTATCAGATATTGTCAGAACAAAACAAGCAGGTTTGTTTTTCATTTATTTGATACTGCCTACATAATTCTTTTTTATTTTTGCAATAAATTCTTAGTTTAGACTAAAAATGCCTTTGTAAGGTAAATATATATGCAATATAAGGAATTTATTTGACGGTTGGTATAGAATGCCAATAGAATTCTATTCTTATTGAGGCACCTGAATCTTACCAGTTGGCATACAGAACATCCCTAAATAGAACAATTCAAATTTATTTCTCAGTTTCAAGATCATGGCCTCACAGTTTAGAGTATAGCCACAATAACTTTATAGGGAATCAAATTTTAACAGACATTCCAAGTCTGTGTTGATTTAAGTTAATTTAAATGACTGAACATTGGGTAGGAGTGGTGCTGAAATTTAGCGATGAGACTTTCCTTTCTTCTGAAGGTTAATCGTACATTTATTTTAATTAGCATTGCAATGGATTTTGGATTTAGATTTGGCTATACCATAGCCTTGCTATTTCAAGCTTTATTGTCATTTGAATTTTCGCTATGCAGTGAAATATATTGGGCTATGAATAGAAAGTGAAAATTCAATATAGAATTGGTCTTTAACTTAAAATACTAACCTCCTCTGCAAATAGGATTGACAATGGTTTCAATGTTGACACATTCATTGTTTTTTGGCATGTAGCACCAGGACAAGTGGCAAACTTGACTGTCAATATTAAAGAAGGGAACTACAGAGTGGCATACGCATATTGGAACATTCCATCATTGAGGGAACGCAATGGTGTCTTAGAAAACTATCATTTCAAAATCACTAATAAAAGGGTAATTAGTTTTTCTAATTCACATGTACTGATGACTTTATCAAATTTGTTGGACTTCATTTTGACAAAGTATTGCATACAGGCTACCTGTAACCCATTGTCCGCAATACTCCTCTGAACATCTTTCTGGATGAAACTATTTTGCAAAACAGATTGTATACATGTATACATACATATTATTACAGTACTGTCGGACTTTCATTTTTGATCAAATAAAAAAATCACCAGTTGAAGAAGTAATTCATAAAAAAAATAAATACGTAAGATTACCGACTGTTACCGTGTATGTTAAAAAAGTAAGTAGAAAAAATATGACAGGATCGGGAACAAGCCAAGTGCTACCCTTCTGAGTTAGTTGTGGATGACTTATCAGGTAAACAATGAATTGATTAAACTGCAGTGTTTCCCTTAGATTAAATATATTTGACATTTTTTTCTTTTACAGACAGAGATATTAACTGGAACAATACCAGTCTCCTTCTCAATACAACGTGTTGAACAAAATTTTACAGTTGAACCAGAGAAAAAATATACTGTAACGGTAAGTCTTAATCTCAATCTATTTTAATTTCACTGTTAACGTGTTAAGCATTTTGTTTAAAAATGTTTCTGACTTCAGATTTTTATATTTATTTATTGCCAATGCACATTTAGGGGTTTCAAGATAATTTAGATTCCAGGCTTGCAGCATTACCAAGATAATTCAATGAATCTTCAAATGCTGATGCATATTGATAGTGATCAAACGTATTTCTATCTATTATAATTTTTGACCGTTATATTTGACCTAGCTCTGTTTTAGAAAAAAAACTATTTAAGATATTTTTTTTAATTGAAACAACATACTGATGCACACATATATTTGGTAAGATGTATTCAACTTCAGCAGCTCCTTTCCTTTTTTCCCGACTCTAATTTTCTTTATGATTATCTCACTTGAACTATTCATTTTATTTTAGCAACCTTATATTCAGATAAATGGTATACATTTTTACTAAGAAATATTTCAAAGTTTCCTTGTTTTAAAGGTGTTTGTCACAAATAATGAGAGTATGGCAGGTCAGGATGCTCAACTTACCTATACAATACCTTCTGGCCGTGAGTATTCTTGTGATCTCTTATTAAATCATTAATATTTTTTTAATCTTTAAACTATATCATTGTAAGTATTCAAATAAAACTCTTTTGAGCAAAACGTACACATTTATTTTTCTGGAGTAACGGTCTGCTTTTCCATTTGTAAAACTTAGCGTCAGACACAGAGGCAGATGCGCACGCGATCTGCATGCATATTAGGCCTCCTTAGCTCCTGGCCTATTGATCTGCCTAATTTACATTCCGGTAGAATTATAAAGAAATTAACTCCGCTAACTTTCAAAGAGTTATCACAGAGAGAAAAATTAGAAATGGAAATATTTGGTCATAAACCTCAATCCCTAACCTATAATAACTGATTTCTAACCCATTTCTTTGAAATAAAGGGAAAACACTAAAAGACAAAATTGCCTATTGTTCAGTAAGATATATCAATCTACTTTTTATTCACTTTCACCTCAGATTTGTTCGTAATGCAGCAGAATAAAAACTTTCTTACTTTGTCTCCACTTTAGGTCCTCCAATAGACAACAACATAGAATTGATAAGTACTATGCCAGGTCTACACAAGTCTTCACAGCAAACCATCACAGTAGAACTTAACACAGATTTCTTTAGAAATGATTTAAACGGAATACTAGTTCTATTTGGAATAACTGTGTGTGAAAAATCTAAATGTAAAAGTTAGTAGAACTCAACACAATCTTAATTAATATAGATATTAATTATATATATGATATTTAAATTTTATTTGCAATCTCTGCAATTTTAGATCACGGATCATTAAGTGTAAAAGAAAATTGGGAAAGGCTACCAAACTGGCATGATGCCAGTAAAACTGGATTTCCATTATAAAGAGTCACAAATCAAACGTACATGGACGAAATCAGGAATGGAGGTACTTCTCTAAATCATACATATTTTGTTTTCTTGACTTTTTGTGCTAACACAGGGATTGTGAAACAAGTAACTGTTCTGTTTCCATCTGTCACTACCTACTAGTTACTCTGAAACATCTTAACATTTTTGCCTTACTCCTTAACATGGTGTTACCGATTTCCATGGCGTTACTAATTAATGTCGTCATATCTAATGAGGGAACACAGGTGAAACCAGACTGATATGTTATCCAAAAATTTCTATAGAAATTTTAACATAATGTCCTCTTGTACAATTTTTTTTAGCAATCTATGTGTACATGCGTCATTGTATGTCCACGTATAGTCTGTGCTGCCATGCTTTTATTGCCAAATATGACGAAACAGAAGTAAAACAATCCACAATTTAAAGAATAATTTCATTTACTTACTTAATCTCAGGTTCTAGACTAACTTTCTAAAAACAGTGAACAATAGGATCAAAGTTATCACTATAGGTAACTTTATTTAATTATAATAAAGTTTTGCCAGGTCCGAATTCTTTACCTTAATGCTTGATTGTTTTTATGGATACCATCCCTGGTCGAAACCAGTCAACAAAATATTTTTATTGCTGTATTTTCACGAATGTGTTGGTGCCCTTTTTGATATCTTTAAAACCATATATCAAGAACAAGTACTTAGATGAAGTATGTCCAGAATCATGGGACAATATCAATCAAAGAATACACAGCGTATCCTTGCATCCAGACCATTCATTTTTCAGTTTTAAAATTGGGTTGGTTACGCCAAAATTCTGAAATCAACTGAAGTCTAAAGAACAACTTGGACAGAAATAATTTAAATTTTTGTGAATGCTTTGTAGGATATAAATTATAGAAAATATTTTGTTCATCTCTTGAATTTCAGATTTTTCGAAATAGACTGTACGAAGAATGAAGTATTAGTATCTTACGTTTTTTACCTCAGACACTGAAATGTGTTCTCGGAAACAAACAATAACTTATTTGAACAGTCAATCTTTTTCGATTACATTTTTGGAGAAAGCACTTAATGATTGTTTAATCAAATTTTCAAATCCTTATGCAAATTTAACTTATTTTATAAATGTATTTTTTTGAAAGTTTCTTTTGTTTTATTCAGATCTTAAGTTAAAGACAAAATATATATACTTTCACAAATAAAGCATAAAAATTAAGGGATCATCGTTTTTCATCAAGACTTCATATTTTTGTAGGATCCAGAAGAAAAAGATCAACATCATCTGAATTTACCATTGGTGAAGATCCAGCATGTTCCTCAATGAGTTCCAATGTATACTGTAATGGACCTCTTAATTCTGGACAATCATACAGGTATGGACTCTTCTGTTTAAAGATCCAGCATTCAACCTTCACGACTCCAAAAACAATGTGACGTCACATTTATAGGCTCATCGTTGAGGTCAAATATACAAACAGGTAAAAATGGCTTGATTTGCGGACACCTCGGACGCGGAGATTTATTACCGTTTTTTTTTTTTTACTAACCATTGCATAAGGGATACTTATATCCTCGACGAATGTGGATACGAGGCACGACACATCATAGGATTAACAGGACACAAATCCGAGTCTTGCATTAAACACTATGCATTCCGTCTGAATGAAACAGAAAAAGAGTGAGATGTCAAAGCCGATGTCATCGAAAGTTTTATCACTAACCAGGAAAACAGTAGCAATGGAAAACAGTACAGAAAATTTTGAACTGGACTTTTTGAACGACATCGATGACCAGTACCTGATGAATGTGATGTAGCAGCCCATCATGAACACTAAACCCCGTCCTCAAAACTTCATTACTAAATGCAGTGTTACGATAAACTACAATTACAGTTAGGATTGAATAGACAGACGTTCATTGCTACCTTAAAAATTTACAATTTTTCATAAAAGTAAACGGACAATTTTATTTACGTTTCATTTTGTCATGTTTCTTCACAATAAATAAAATTGAATTCTTTACTGTATTTCATATAACAAAACATTAACTAGGGCTAATTGTAACGGGAACCGTTACAGATGTTCCCCAAACGCTCTCCAACTCCCTTTTGTGCCATATTCCGTGTAAGCTTCATTAAATAAGACAAACGCGATACATTTAAGATTTTAACAAAGTTTTCCCAGAGGTAATCAATTTCAGCATTGCACGCATGCGCATTTGAATGCATGTGCGTAATGACCATATCATCTTGTCTACACTAATCATATATTTTAATATACTAAATATTACAGCATTTAATCCAAAAATATGTTTAATCTAGTGTATTTGTAATTTTACTCATTTCACGTGCACGCACGTGCATGCATGTGCATTATGACCATACCCTTTTGTAGGAGTCTATAATGTCTATCTAAGTTCTGAATCCCATGCTGTTTGGTTGAAAACCAAGGGAGTTATAGCCATTTAAAGTTTAAGCCAATCAGATTGCAGCGCACGTGCTTGCGCGTGATTTGATGAAAATTATTATATATCATTTTGTAGGATATCCTAAAGCATGTCTATATTTTAAATTTCAAAGCATTTCGTCAAAAAACAAAAAAGATATTGAGAATTTTGTTTCAGCCAATCAGAGCGAAGCGCACGTTCATGCACGTGCAAGCATGCTCATGATGACCATACCTTCTTGTAGGAGTCCATTACGTCTGTCTATGTTCTAAATCCCATGCTGTTTGGTTGAAAAACAAGGGAGTTATAGCCATTTAAAGTTTTAGCCAATCAGATTGCAGCGCACGTGCATGCGCGTAATTTCATGACAATTTCTATATATCATATTGTAGAACATCCTAAAGTATGCCTATGTTTTAAATTTCACAGTATTTCGTCAAAAAACAAAAAAGATATTGAGATTTTTGTTTCAGCCAATCAGAGCGAAGCGCACGTGCATGCGCGTGAGTTCGTGCTAATTTGACAGTGTCACATTATCTACACTATTAATATATCTTTAAATAATAAGTTTCAAATCATTTCATTAAAAAATGTAAAAGTTATAGCTATATTAAGTATACAAGTCATTTCACGTGTTGCACGCGCACGCACGTGCATGCGTATGCGCGCAAAATGACCTTCGTTCCGCACACCTACACTACACACCCATTAACCCTAAAAAGGTTTTAGGTCAGTTGGGTGAACAGTTTCTGAGAACACTCGCGGACAAAAAAGTACCGGAGAACAAATAAGAAAAAAAATAATAATAATAAGAAACCGAGTAAAAACAATATGTTCCCAAACTCCGTTTGGGGAACATAATTAACTGTGTTTTCGGGCATCATTGATTATGTTCGCCCCCCCCCCCCCCCCCCCCCCGGAACGAAAATATTGCCCTCCACTTCGTGTCGGGCAATATGTCGTTCCTCGTGGGCTAACATAATCAATGTTGCCCTCAACCCCAGTCAATATTTGTATAGTATTATCCATGATATCAGCGCTGGGATATACCCTTTGCATTTCTGACATTTGGCCTTTTTATAGTCATGGTATTGGCGTGGAATGGTGACGTATGTTTGTACTTGTGTTCTTGCTTTGTCTTTGTTTATATTTTATCTACGTTAGTGTATTTGTATCTGTGTATCGGTTGTAGGTTTCTTTTAATTAGTATGTTTCTTTCTTTACGTGGAATTAGAGGAAAGTTATTTGTATTGTTGCAAAATATGTAGTGCATAGCTGTGTCTGTTGAGTACTCTGAACAGTGACTAAATGAGCAGCTGATTTAGGGTGTCTCAGACATTTTTATAACAAACATTTCTATAATTTAAAAGTAAGTGAACTCCTAAAAGATGTAAATATGTTATTTTATAGGGTGATTTTATTTGCCTGTACAAATGGAGGATGCTCACACTCAGTCCAATATGGTCCATATTCAACAGTTAAAATACCAGGTATGTATTCAGCCTTTGTTTAGCTAGCTAACTTACATGTGTAAATAAGGGAAGCTTAGAATTGTGAGGAAAGACTATTTATTGTAAAATATTAAGCGTAGGACTGTATACTGAGACTGAGATTCCGCGGAATTATGACCCCGTGGAAAAAAGTACGTCTACAATATATAATATATATATATATATATATATATATATATATATATATATATATATATATATATATATATATATATATTGATATTGAATAACTTTAAGCCAAACGGTTCATCAGTATATATAAAACAAGAGGCCCAGGGGCCACAGCGCTCACCTGAGCACATCGGGCTTGAATTTACTCCCACCCCCCCTCCAGGCGTTCATCATTTGAACTAACTAGAATCTACACTACCTGAGGATGATTGCATATAAATACCCCGGGTATCACTAATCATAGCTTTGAAGTACTTGAAAAGAAGATTTTAAAAGGTTTCCCTATATATCCCTATGTAAAACTTGGGTCGGCCATTTTGGCCCCACCCTTGCCCCGGGGGTCATGATTTGAACAAACTTGAATCTACACTACCTGAGGATTCTTCCACATGAGTTTCATCTTTCCTAGCCCAGTGGTTCTGGAGAAGAAGATTTTTAAAGATTTTTCTTATATATTCTTATGTAAAACTAGGGTCGGCCATTTTGGCCCCATCCTTGCCCGGGGGGTCATGATTTGAACAAACTTGAATCTACACTACTTGAGGATGACTCCACATGAGTTTCATCTTTCCTGGCCCAGTGGTTCTGGAGAAGAAGATTTTTAAAGATTTTTCCTATACATTCCTATGTAAAACTTGGGTCGGCCATTTGGCCCCACCCTTGCCCCGGGGGTCATGATTTGTACAAACTTGAATCTACACTACCTGAGGATGCTTCCACATGAGTTTCATCTTTCCTGGCCCAGCGGTTCTGGAGAAGAAGATTTTTTAAAAATGCCATTAATTTTTAACAAATTCATGATTATCTCCCCTTGGAAAAGGGCGTGGCCCTTCATTTGAACAAATTTGAATCCCCTTCACCCAAGGATACTTTGTGTCAAGTTTGGTTGAAATTGGCGCTGTGGTTCTTGAGAAGAAGATGGAAATGTGAAAAGTTTACGACGACAACGACAACGACGACAACAGACAACGGACAAGTTTTGATCAGAAAAGCTCACTTGAGCCTTCGGCTCAGGTGAGCTGAAAACAAATATAAAGGACGAGTGGCGAGAGTCTGCGGGGGGTGGAGCCCTTAGAGTCCATCTGTCAGACTTCCATACACCGACAAATACACAATTTATTTCAAATTCTCTATTATAACATAAAAAAAAGTTTGATTGTAATGTTGGAGATATTTGCCTTTGTCTGTAGATGAGGATGAATTCCCCGTTGGAGCTGTTGTAGGAGGGGTGGTAGCCGCTGTCACTGTAGTATTGGTCATCATTATAGCCATGGTGGTCGTTAAACGACGCAGGTAAACATAAAATATAATTACATTATTAATTAACATTCTTTTCTATTTCTTTTGTCCAGAAGATTCAGAAGTAATTCATAACTAGATGCTGTCATGAGACAGTAATACCCGCACTATGGTGTTTGCCTCTAAATATACACTCATTCATATTGGACTTTCCAAGGAAGAAGTCAAAATAATTCTATAATTATCACCGTACATGTATTCGTCAAATTGAACATAAAATTTTCAGATGACCATATCAACTCTGAGCCTCACATATGTATTTTAAAATACTTAATTCATAATCAGTCTGAAATAACAGAATTTAATTAATGATTGAAGTAAATTACTTAATTAGATTCAAATAAATAATTTTCCCATAATTTGGAACTTTTTAAATTTACTTTCTCAACGACATAAAATATTATTTTAGTACAAAGCGTTTTTGATGAATTTATCAAAATGTGCAAACTGATTTTAGTATTTGGTCGGGAAAAAAACCCATTTAAAATACAACCCGATTAATTTTTCAATGCCTACCCCCCCCCCCCCCCCCCCCCCACACACACACACTCTCTCTCTCACTCTCACTTTTTTTAAAAAACATAGTTTAGTTTATTATGATAGTTTGAAATTTGTTCTTGTACTAAACAGTTTTATTTTTTACATTCACATTGGGTTTGCGTCACCCATTATCATATTTATAGATATCACCTCTCGGCACACCTCGGCCAATTCATACTGGCAACGGAATCAGCAAAGGTTTGTCGAATGAGATTATTTAGCACATGTATGCTGACGATGCAGTGTGGTCAGTTAAAATCATTTGTGTTTTAATTGGATTATATGGATTATATTTCATGAATTCGTTGTCACGACCTATGACATTCGGTAAGTACAAGATTTAGTATAGATTGCATAAAAATAAATAAATGCAAATGGTTAGGTTGAAGTTCAAAAAGGGTCAACATGGTCAAAGATCATCGCATGCCACAGTCGACAAATTTCACATTGTCAAGTTATCTCCCGTTGCGGACATTCAGTATATAACCGATGCAGATCCAGAATTTTTTTTTCAGAACGGGGGGGGGTGTCACACCTCAGTCAAAAAAATCAGCCCAAGATTTCCTGAGATGGAAATAAAAAATAATAATAAAAACAATGATGGTGGAGTCCCTGTTTTCTAAGGGGGAGGATGTCCAAAGTCATTTTTATTCTCTACAGTACATATATAGTCTTATTTAAATAACTGCTAATTCCAGGGGGGGGGCTGATATCCCTAGCCACTGACTCCCTGTACCTGAAATGACAATTGATCTTCTGACTCCATAATAGTAGAAAATTTTTTCATTTGACTATTTATACATATTTTGTTTCCTATGTTTATGTATTTTTGTTTGTCCACGGAAACTTTAACCTTGCCCATATTTTTTAAGTGGATTGGGCTATACACATGGCTTCAATATTTCATAGGTAAATTTCTTTTGGCAAAACCTTTTAATGGGTACCACCAATTTTGACCTCTTGATCTCTTGACCTTGGAGTTTGACCCAATTTTACAAGAGAAATACCTTGAACTTGGCGTAAGTTTTGAACAGGTGGTGCTAGGACTTTCATGCTCTTACATGTGTAATCATTGTGAACTTTCAACAGGTATAATTATTTTTGACCTAGACCTTAGAGTTGAATCCAATTTAACTTTAACCTTGGCAATAACTTTTGAACAGGTGAGGAAGTTCTAGGGATTTCTCCCTTTTTTCACATTTGTATTCCTTGTGACAAGACTTTCCCTTTGATACCAACAATTTAGACCCTTTGACCTTGACCTTGGAGTTTGACTTACATTTGAGAAACTTCAACCTTTGCCAAAAGCTGCCATTACAGTTGCTGTCACAACAAACAAACAAATTACTAAAAAAAAACACAGAATACATGTACATATTTTATATTCAACAGATATACATCTGGTCATATCTCTAGTTCTCCCTTGAATGAGACATGGTGATATAAATTTTAAAAAATAATTATAAGAGTTGAAAAGGTTGTGCATATTGAAATATACTAAGCTCTGCGGATGAATTAGATATACCAGTTTAGCTTTATTTTGCTACCCAAAGCACCTTGATTAACTATTTATAAGCATACTGTTTTCTGAAATGTACTGATTTCTGTTGTCCATCTGTTTATCTGCAAACTTTTCACATTAACTTCTTAAGAACCACTGGGCTAATTTCAACCAATTTACATTTAAATATGCAGGGTACTTTTTAAGCGCCCGGATCGATAGATCCCGGGCGTATATTGTTTTTGTCCTGTCTGTTTGTCTGTTTGTCTGTTTATCTGTTTGTCTGTTTGTCAACTTTAACCTTGGCCATAACTTTTGAACAATAAGGGATAGAGACTTCATATTTGGTAAGCATACTCCACTAATAAAGTCCTTTCAAATGACTTCAAGGTCAATGGCCTTGTGACCTTGACTAAGACTTATATGCTAAAAATAGCTTTTTCCACTGTTTGTCATAACTTTTGAACCATAGGAGATAGGGACTTCATATTTGGTATGCATACTCCACTAATAGAGTCCTTTCAAATGACATCAAGGTCAATGATCTTGTGACTTTTACTGTGACCTATATGCTAAAAATAGCTTTTTACACTTTTTGCCATAACTTTTGAACCATCAGAGATAAGGACTTCATATTTGGTATGCATACTCCACCGATTACGTTCTTTCAAATGACACCATGGTCAATGACTTTGTGACCTTGACTGTGACTTATATTCTAAAAATAGCTTTTTCCACTGTTTGTCATAACTTTTGAACCATAGGAGATAGGGACTTCATATTTGATATGCATACTCCACCGATAAAGTCCTTTCAAACGACGGCAAGGTCAATGATCTTGTGACCTTGACTGTGACGGATATGCTAAAAATAGCTCTTTACATTTTTTGCCACAACTTTTGAACCATAGGAGATAGGGACTTCATATTTAGTACGCATACTCCACTGATTAAGTTCTTTGGAATGACACCATGGTCAATGACCTTGTGACCCATTTGACCCCCTGGGGCAAAATCAAAATTCCGAAAGCTTACTGCACATCTACATGACCCCACCAACCATCTCCCAAAAGCTGGTTAGGCTACTGAGTAAAATGTAGAAGGAGTTCAGGGAAGACGGGGCTTTTTGGACAAAAAACGTCATTTTTTGACCCCCATTTGACCCCCCGGGGCAAAATCGAAATTCCAAAACCTTACTGCACATCTACATGACCCCACCAACCATCTCCCAAAAGATGATTAGGCTACTGAATAAAATGTAAGAGGAGTTCAGGGAAGACGGGGCTTTTTGCTTAAAAAACGTCATTTTTCGACCCCCATTTGACCCCCTGGGGCAAAATCAAAATTCCGAAAGCCTACTGCACATCTACATGACCCCACCAACCATCTCCCAAAAGCTGGTTAGGCTACTGAGTAAAATGTAGAGGGAGTTCAGGGAAGACAGGGCTTTTTGGACAAAAAACGTCATTTTTCGACCCCCATTTGACCCCCCGGGGCAAAATCGAAATTCCAAAACCTTACTGCACATCTTCATGACCCCACCAACCATCTCCCAAAAGCTGGTTAGGCTACTGAGTAAAATGTAAGAGGAGTTCAGGGAAGATGGAGCTTTTTGCTTAAAAAAACGTCATTTTTCGACCCCCATTTGACCCCCTGGGGCAAAATCAAAATTCCGAAAGCTTACTGCACATCTACATGACCCCACCAACCATCTCCCAAAAGCTGGTTAGGCTACTGAGTAAAATGTAGAAGGAGTTCAGGGAAGACGGGGCTTTTTGGACAAAAAACGTCATTTTTCGACCCCCATTTGACCCCCCAGGGCAAAATCGAAAATCCAAAACCTTACTGCACATCTACATGACCCCACCAACCATCTCCCAAAAGCTGGTTAGGCTACTGAGTAAAATGTAAGAGGAGTTCAGGGAAGACGGAGCTTTTTGCTTAAAAAACGTCATTTTTCGACCCCCATTTGACCCCCTGGGGCAAAATCAAAATTCCGAAAGCTTACTGCACATCTACATGACCCCACCAACCATCTCCCAAAAGCTGGTTAGGCTACTGAGTAAAATGTAGAAGGAGTTCAGGGAAGACGGGGCTTTTTGGACAAAAAACGTCATTTTTCGACCCCCATTTGACCCCCCGGGGCAAAATCGAAATTCCAAAACCCTACTGCACATCTACATGACCCCACAAACCATTTCCCAAAAGATGATTAAGCTACTGTGTAAAATGTAGGAGGAGTTCAGGGAAGAAAAGTGTGACAGACGGACGGACGGACGGACGGACATGAGTAACAACAATATACCCGAACTTTCTTTAGAAAGTGCGGGTATAAAAAAGTAAAAAGAATGTAATATATTCAATGATGATTGATTAAAAGATTCACCAAATCCTAGTCCATCTTTCCTTTATTTCAGTTTTTTAAAAATAAGTTAAGTTTTTATTATATACTCCATTTGTCATGTTTATGCAGGCATTTAATGTTTGAAATACGTTTTGCTGATTACAAAATTCAACAAAATGGCCTGTTTGTTAATAAATTAACTTTCATATTCTACAATTAAAATGGGTATGTATTTAGCCTTAGCTATAATTGCTTAAATAAGGAGAATTTTAAGTTATCAAAGCAAACCTATTTCGATTAATATATAAGCCAGCTGATGCAGCTTAAGAAGTTAACAACCTAACTAGCTTGAGAGGCCGAATATTGCATTCATTTTGATGGTTGAACAGGAAAACTGTTTTGGAGAAAATCTATTTCCAACAAAAAATCTTTCGCTGACAAACATTTTCTTAAATTTTGCACCAAGGATTGTAAACTACCAGAGTATTTATTTGTGATTACAAACATATATTCCTGTTTAGAACATAAATATTTTAATTTAATTTAAACATAAAGATGTGCACATTAAAATAAATGTTTCTCTCAAAACGAAATGAAAAGGATAATATATGTTATATTGATGTAATAGAATTATTACCCTTACATGCAATGAATAACTACTCTCTCTGTTTTAAACATATATTATTGAAAAATTCGCACAAAGGAGTTGTTACAAGTTCTTGCAACTGAGGAAAATCTTTCCTTGTAATATATACCAAAATTATAAATATACATTTAATGATTGTCTAACGAATTTACAATTGTATTGAAAATGTAAAATTATAAACGTTTTTAAAATATGCATTTTCCCTGATTACCAACATATAAACGAAAGTATATTTGACGGCAAACACCTGAGCTATAATAAAGAATCCCTTTCGAATTTTAAGTCTAAGATGATATACTGCTATCTGTTTTTGTCTGCCGTCGTCCGTCGTGCGTTAACTTTTGAACATTTTTAACTTCTTCGACGAAACCGCAAAACCAACTGCAACCAATTTTGGCATGAAAGATCTATGAGCGAAGGTCAAGACATTGCGAATTTCATTGATTGTCTCTGCCCCATTGTCTGGAGATGTGATGCAAAAATCAGAAAAATTAAGGCATTCTGCAGATATCTTCTGAACATCAGGCAGTCAAACTATTGGTATGATGGTACTTGGCGTTGAGTCCTTTTATCAAAATTTAAAAGTTATTGCCCTACAATCAAGATTTTAGTGCTAGGTTGGGGTTATGTAGATTACATGGTGAATGTACCTTATTTCTTTTAAAATCTTCTTTTATGCTCCCGGGTAATAAACTTCATGCAAAGTTATAATGAGCAAAGGTGACTCTTCATAAATTTTGAATTTTTCGGCCCAAAGTCAAGGTTCTGGTGTTAGGGTGGGACTCTAATGATTATATAGTGAAAATGCAAATTTTCTTCAATAATCTTCTCCTCTGCATCTGAGTATCAAATAAACAAACTAAGCACATAGTTATAATGAGCAAGATTGCATAAATTGTTTGAAACTCTTCCTCTTTCCTTTTGAGTATTAAACATACAAACTTCATTCATAATTATGATGAACTGATGGGTCCTATCAGAACTGTGAATATCATAACTTCAGCAGGGTCATGGGTTCTGTAGAGGGAGGGGGGGGGGGGCTTTATTGATTATTGATTATTTCTACTGATTAGTTGAAATGATTCTTTTCCCTATTCTGTCTATGGGTATAAGTAACCAAACTAAGCATGAAAAGTCTAAAGTTATGATAAGGAAGGGTGTCTCTTTCAAAGTTGTGAACACTACGGCCTGTGGTTTTAAAAACAAAACATACTCAATTGTTCGTAAATTGTTACATGATGCCGAGGTGTGCTTTAATGTCCATGGGCCTCTTGTTTCATTTTATTGATACTGTCAACTTCAGACAATATTAATTGCTCTGGATTTGGTTTACTATGAAAAAGATATGGAGATAACGAACAGTATTTAATCTCAAAGTCCATAAACAATATAAAATAGGAGCAGAGCAAACACGGACCTCTGAAACATCAGAGGTGGCATCAGGTGCCATTGAGATGTGAGTATCCCCTGCTGACCGGTCACACCCGCCGTGTGCTCCTTGTCATAATCAGGAAATGGCGGAAACATCCGTGTCAATTCAGTGTATAAATAATGGACTAACAAATAAGTATGAAAAACGAACATATCAAAAATATCAAAAAGAATTCTGCTTCATATGAATATAAAAATAGGTCTTCTAAAAACGGAGCGCAGTTGGTATTCATGTGAATTCCAATAGAATGTTGTAATACCTGGTCTCCAACAGCCACAGAGATATTGAATAAGACGAATTTTTATTTGCTACTAAGGGATATCGAATTTTTGAAACATATTTCTTCATCGTATTCATGGACTTCATATCACTATAGTCCTGCTGGACACGTCATAACTCGGGAGGAATATTTGATTAATAATGAGGACTTCAGATCACTATCTTTAAAAGTTCTTTATCTGTCGTCTGAAATTCAAAAGTGTTAGATTTTATTGAAGCTGGGGTCAAGCATGAAAAATTAGAAATTGGCACTTTGTCAGAATGGATTTAATGTTTCAGATGTATCTGAAATCGTTCATGAAAAGATTGGGGGACAAAATGATAACCGTCTATCCTACTGTATTAAATAATCCAGAAGTGAATAAAGAATTAGATTTGATTACATGATCATTATGTACGTGTAATGGTCCCTTCTGATAAAGCAGGTAACAACGTTTTCTTTGTTTGTAAGGTTCTTTATATAAACAGACACGAATCCAGAATTTTTTCCAGGGGGTGTCCATGCCAGTCCAAAAAAAATCCAACCCAGAAATTTCTTAATAAGCAAAAAAAAAGTTAACTCGCCCGAACTTCAAAAACCTATTTCAAGGGAGGGGGGGGGGGGGTGTCGATGACTACTAATGCTTCAAACCTTTGACTTTTTACACCAATTCAACACAAATTCGCGATTACCAGGGGGGTCTGCGTTTTCTGAAGGGGGTCCAAGGTAACTTATTTCTGTCATTAATATATTAATTTAATATCCTTGCAAATTCCAAGGGGTCCTGACCCCCTGACCCCCCTCTAGATGCCGCACATGCATAAATGTATTTTAGAAGAACTTGGATTGATGTCTGCATGAGTTTCTTCCTGTGTACAGAGACTATTATACTCGAAGCTAAATATGTTTTTTTTAGGAAAAACCAAAACGAGGGTAATACATATGCAGATTTGGAGTTTAATGAACGAACTAAAAAGTAAGCATGAAAACATAGCAATATGTATTGCTAACATTATTTAAATTGACTTTTAAAACTGTTAGTAATTTTCTAAATTAATAATTCTAGTGAGAGGGCCTAAATAAGCTTTTCCTGCTGGCCAATCCCATTAATGAATAATTTCTTTTTTCTGAATCTTGTTTTGATATAGATTTAATATTATTTTGTGCCATATGTTGTTATTTGTTTTAAAAGCATTTCTAGATAAAGTGCCTGCGATGTGACGGATTTAATAAATAATTTGCATTTCGGTCAATTGTATAAAAGTATTAAAAGTTTAGCATAAGAATGATAAATTACGAGTATACTGCAATATTTCACCTTTTTGGAGTAAAAAATAATTTCTATTGACTTTTTTGTTGTAGTGAACAGATTTATCTCAAACTGGAACGAGGAACACAACCAGAAAAAACGTAAGTACTTATAATTACTGATTAGGTTGAAAGCGTAATTCAAAACTATCTAAAGATACTTAAAATTAAGAAGAAAAACATGAAAAACTTCAGTAAAGCGTTAGACCTTTTTTCCATTATATCTTCAGAAGCTTTACAAATTAAATAAACAACTATATAATTTCTCAGATCTATACCTGTGCATCAATTTGTTAGCCATATGGAGGATGTCATGAGAGACAGTAAATTGAAGATTTATCGTGAATTTTCTGTACGTATGATATATTAATATCACACGATACTAAATAATCATTTTATTGTACTGATAACTTTGTCTAGATACCTTTTAAAATAGAAATTCTATCAAAAGAAATTTAACAGTGAACAATTCTTTAAAAAATAATTAGATTACTTGATTTATTATCATTAATGGCAATATTATTATTTACTTACAAGAACATGCTCCTATCAACTGGTAAAGAAAGTAAAAGAATAGGAGAATCAAAGATCAATTTTCCGAGAAACAGGACCAATGTTGTTCCGTGTAAGTTTAAGTATGCAGCAAAATATCCATATTATATTCATAAACATGGAAAATGGTATTTTTTTTTTTTTATTATTTTCCATTAAAAATAATCTGGTTATAGATAAACTATCGATAAATGATACTTGATCCTCTTAAGAAATATTTGCGGTCATTTGAATTTTCTTCACTATTGTCCCACAGAAAAATTCTCGTATAAAATTATTGATTTTGATGCTTATCAGTACTTTGCTTTATTGTGACTTACTGATACCGTCGCCACTTCCTTAAACGTCATAAAAATCAGCAAAAACGATTATGGCATACACATGTAACAGTAACATGAATATTCATGTATATGAAACACATGGGACATAAACGAACTTTAAAAAGTAAATAATTAAATCAAAATGCTGCCTGAGTGTCGAGTAAAGATTTAAATGCAAAACTTTAAACTCATTTATGATGATGGCGACTAGTATACATCTCTAAAATTTTCTAGAATGAGACTACAATTAATAAATCAAGCATATAGTCAACGTAAGATTGAACAAGCATTTTACTATCCTGCTCTTCGAATCATATTCAATATTTAAATATTATTTAGTTGTCATAAAAGTACTGATCTTATGATATTAATTTTTCAGATGATTTCAATCGAGTAAAGTTATTAGAAGGAAAAAAAGGTTCACGGAATGACTATATAAATGCAAGTGTTATTTTGGTAAGTATATTTAAAATCAAATTGTTTTGCACGTTAGTGACTATGTTCAGTACCAAAATCTTTTGTGAAAACATAATATATGTATGCAATATGATGCAAGTGTTTCAACTCTAATGCACATTTAGCATTTCGATAAAAGAAAATCCCTCGATACAATGCACCAACATCTTTCGAAGTTTGATTAAAATAGACAAAGCAGATGTTTTTTAAAATGATATGAAATCGAGGCACGAAATTTAGCCGTTTTAAGAAGCTGAGAATAAGAAACCTTAGGACCAAAACAATAGTAAGAAAATGTAATAGTTTTTGAACTCTTTCATCTGAAATATATTCATTTTTGGTACAAGTATAATTTTGCCTTTAAATAAGTTTATTCCTAATATTTTATTATAAAGGAACAACACTATATTATGACTCAGTATCCTCTACCAAAGACAATTGGACATTTCTGGCAAATGGTGTGGGAACAGAACGCACCCTCTATTGTAGTACTATCTGATGACGACGATGAAAATATCAAGGTAACTCTAATTTTAGCACTAATTAGGCCGTGTGTACAATTTGACACACACGTGTTGAAAGTAAACCTGAATGTATATACCTGGTATGTTTTATTAGTAAAATAATAATAAAAAACTAGATACGATCTCGTTGCGAGCAACGAGTGGGTCTTCCGTTCAATTCTTGATGAGATGAGATAAGATTTTGATTGAGATTTTCATTCTAAAATAATGATTTACCACAATCTGTAAAAAGACATTGAACATTAAAGACTTTAAAAAATCGGCATTTTGCCCCTAACGGCCCCTAATCTTAGGAATCGGCCTTTTTTATTCATATCATCTTAAAGCTCATAAGATTTTGAACATTTTTTGTTCAACAACTATTCAGAAATTCTTTTTCGTTTTTGAGCTATTAGCAAAAGAAATATTTAGGGGCCAACCCTTCAACTCCTTAATGGGAACGTTTTGTGAAAAATGAAAGGTTGCATATTGTTCAGAACATTATTTTGAACATCTTTTGTTCAATATTGCTTATCAAAATATTTTTTCCTTTCGAGATATAAAGCGTCAAAAATTTGGCATTCTGGCCCTTTGCGGCCCCTAATTATGTACCATACGACATAAAAATCATAATATATAGTTGTAGATGGTTGAGATAAACATCTTTGCTTCAGTAATGTATTACAAAATATTAATTGAAAAAGAGTTATTGATTGAAGACTTTTGGCCCCTCTTGGCCCCTAATTCGAGAGCCCAGCCCCTTTTTCGGCATCTCATCTTAAAGATCTTAAGATTTTGAACATTTTTTGTTCAATAACTATTCAGAAATTCTTTTCCGTTTTTGAGCTATTAGCAAAAGAAATATTTAGGGGCCAACCCTTCAACTCCTTAATGGGAACGTTTTGTGAAAAATGAAAGGTTGCATATTGTTCAGAACATTATTTTGAACATCTTTTGTTCAATATTGCTTATCAAATATTTCTCCCTTTCGAGATATAAAGTGTCAAAGATTTAGCATTCTGGCCCCTTGTGGCCCCTAATCATGTACCATACGACATAAAAATCATACTATATAGTTGTAGATGGTTGAGATAAACATCTTTGCTTCAGTAATGTATTACAAAATATTAATTGATAAAGGGTTATCGATTAAAATCTTTTGGCCCCTCTTGGCCCCTATTTCGAGTGCCCGGCCCCTTTTCGGGATCTCATCTTAAAGATCTAAAGATTTTGAATATTTTGTGTTTAACAACTGTTCAGAAATTCTTTTTCGTTTTTGAGCAATCAGCAAAAGAAATATTTAGGGGCCAACCCTTCAACTCCTTAATGGGGACATTTAGCAAAAAAAAAAGGTTGCTTATTGTTCAGAACATTATTTTGAACATCTTTTGTTCAATATTGCTTATCAAAATATATATCCCTTTCGAGATATAAAGCATCAAAGATTTAGCATTTTGGCCCCTTGTGGTCCCTAATTATGTATCATACGACATTAAAAACATAATATATAGTTGTAGATGGTTGAGATAAACATCTTTGCTTCAGTAATGTATTATAAAATATTAACTGATAAAGAGTTATCGATTGAAGACTTTTGGCCCCTCTTGGCCCCTAATTCGAGTGCCCAGTCCCTTTTTCGGGACCTCATCTTAAAGCTCTTAAGATTTTGAACATTTTTTGTTCAACAACTGTTCAGAAATTATTTTTCGTTTTTGAGCTATTAGCAAAAGAAATATTTAGGGGCCAACCCTTCAACTCCTTAATTGGGACGTTTAGCAAAAACTGAAAGGTTGCATATTGTTCAGAACATTATTTTGAACATCTTTTGTTCAATATTACTTATCAAAATATTTCACACTTTCGAGATATAAAGTGTCAAAGATTTAGCATTCTGGCCCCTTGTGGCCCCTATTTATGTAACATATGATATAAATATTATAATATATAGTTGTAGATTTTCAAGATATACATTTTTTCTTCAGTGATGTATAACAAAATATTTACTGTTAAAGAGCTATTCAATAAAGACTTTTGGCCCCTCTCGGCCCCTAATGTAATGAGTCAGCACTTTTTTCTTGATATCATATTAAAGATCTTGTCATTTTGCACAAATTGTATTAACTATGTTTTAACAAAATCGTTATACTTTAAAAGATATGATACAAAATGTCTCGAAAATTCACTCTTGATTCGTGTCCTAAATTTTGACCCCTACTGAGCTTCCATACTATACAATTCTGGAAATTTTCAAAACTATTCTGCAATTTACCAAAGTGTCGTCTATCATCGCTGAAATTTTCAGCTCTCTAGCTTATGCCGTTTTTTAGATTACTCAAGGACAAGGAGACCCTCTAAAAGTCACAGAAAGGGCGATAACTCCCGACCGGAAGTGATTTTTTCAATATTGAGTCAAGGGTACAAACTTCAGATAGAAACACATTATCTCTGAAAATTTGAAAAAAATCGATCGAGCTGTCTTCGAGAAATCTTCTGCAAAAAAATTGTAAAGAAAAAAAAAAAGGAATAATAATAAAAGTGAAAAAGAAACAATAGAATAATAGAAGGGTCTTCCGTTGGAGACGGAAGACCCTAATAAATAAGTCAAAACGCTGAATTTAAAGTAAGTTAAATAAATCTTTGAAGATAAAACATGTATGCGTTAATAGATCCAATATTTTCACAAATTTCGTCCGTTAACTATTCTTTAAAAACTTAATCATCAATTAATGGGGTGCAGAGAATCCTTTCTTTAGTTTCTTACATGTCTGACTTATATTGAGACTAAAACTTAAATGCGCTTTAAGCTTTATTGTGCAACCATACATGGTATGAATTTCTTTTGACTTTCCTTAATACTGAATATGAGCTTAAAAGATCATAAGGCAAGGAAATTTTTAAAGCATTTCATGATATAATTTTTTTAATTTATTTTATAAATATTTGAAGGGTGACCAATATTTCCCAGTCACTGATGGCGCAGTACATTCCGTGGGAGTCATTGACATAGAACTGCTTGCAACATTTAATATTCTTGAAAGAGCGACTTTACGTAAAATCAGGTTGTCTAAGGTAATGTTTCATTACAGGGAGGCATGTTGAATATTTGTTTAAGACGTATTTCATTGCGCATATATTCAAACTTTTCTTAATCATAGAACTCATTCTTGCGCGGAAAGGAAATGAAGAATGTTAACCACTATCATGTTCATGGTCTGAAAATGGCAAATTTATCTGAGGAACTTCTAAGTTGCATAAACCTGGTTAAATCGAACGAAAGAGATGTAAATGAAACAGGACCATTAATTGTGCATGGAGGATGGTAAGTTGTCAGTAAAATCGTCATCAATTGGTATAATTTTTACGACTTTTTGTTTAGAATTTTGGTAATATACTTTTAAAAAAATTCATGAAGTGTTCGAATTGGCATACTTTTCTTGATCTCAATTTATCGAATCTGATTTTGAATTTTAATGACAATTTTCATAGAAAACAAATGAAATTCATGTTGCACCTGCTTAATTAACGCTATGAGCAAGTGAATCCGCATCATATGTGTATACTGTCATATCCATATAGCTCTGGGACTGACTATAGCGGAGTGTTCATTACAACGGATTATCTGGTTAAGTCGATAGATTCAGGTGACAAGGATGTCGATGTATACCGGACAGCATTGAGTGTTATGAATGAAAGAATGTCCGCAATTAATACGGAAGTAAGTTATTTTATAAGAATGATAAAAATGCGAAAAATATATAATGCATTTAAACTTACCTGAAGTTTATAACAATATGCGCATAGTATAGTCAGATTTATCTTGAATATAT
Organism: Saccostrea cuccullata; assembly: GCF_032062105.1. Lineage (NCBI taxonomy): Eukaryota > Metazoa > Mollusca > Bivalvia > Ostreida > Ostreidae > Saccostrea > Saccostrea cuccullata. The sequence continues at coordinate 699,892 of NW_026936290.1, forward strand.
TTTACTGAAAAGTTTTACACCGTATTCAAATCATTTATAAAATTGTGTTTTTCTTTTGTAGGAACAATATTCAACAATTTATATTTGTCTTCAGAAATACCTTGTCTCAAAAGCAGATGAAAAAACATGTTATGAAAATTCTGAAAGAAAAAGTAAGCTTCAGAGATGTCAAAAAAAAAATTAAATTAATACATGCACGTGATTATTATAATATTTTTGTGCTCAGTAAAAAGAAATTAAATATCTACAACTATCTAAAGTTTTACTTTAACGGATGGATAAACAATAATGTGAAGCGGTTATACATGCACGTATCAATTTATTATTATAATATTGTTGTGTTTAGTAAAAATAGATTGTCTACTTTAGTTTTACTTTATTAAAGGATAGTTTAAACATACACTTTTTGTAAACTGTGAAGCGATCATATATGTACTGGTTATACCAGCTCGTGTAGAACCCGGGTATCAATTCAATTTATTCAATATACGTGTAATTTAATTTCGTATCACAAAATGTTTAAAATAAGACAGTATCTCCTTTAAAATGGCTCAGGGTTACCTCAAGCGAATTGATACCTTTTGACGTAAGACGTTTATATGTTATATGATATGAATGACTTGTTACAACCAAACTATTACAATAATCTTTTTAATGTTGGATGTTACATATATGACACACTTTTTTTTCAAGCGTATTATTTTATTGACAGGTGCAGCTGGTACATACGAATATCTTCCATGAAGGATTTATATTTTACTTGGAATATTCTAAGACATCTTCGTTACCAATTTTTATCTTTTATGTGTTATTCAGTTTGGAAGGCTTCTCATAATAATGTTTTTTGCCATCTCTGAGAAAATAAAACATTGTCGATGTACAAGGAATGATCAGAATCCAGCTACAGAAGAGTTATTGACACATATTGTAAGGTGCTTATTAATTTCTAATTGTATAAAAAAGTCATTTATTCTAAAAACGATATTGAATGCAGTTTTTTTTAATTTACTTTATTTTTATGAGCAAACAGTTTGGTTTGCTGTTTTGAATTTGGTCAATCATCGAATGAGTTAATAATTACATCCACGAAGATAGCTTGAGGATAGGTTACGACAGTTGTCTCTCCATGCGTATCTGAAAAAAAAAATATTTATTAATAAAAAGTTTTTGAATTAAGGGTATATTATTCAATAAATCAAATATTCAGTATTATACTTAATATCTCTTATGAGTCATTTGGATTCAAAATACCACTTTATTTCAACGCCATTGTCCACAATTTTTTTTTTAGTTAACAAAATTTTCCTAGTGTTCGTTTTTGCAAAGATTTAGCAAAATATTTTTTACTTACCTTTTCAAAAGCTTTAAAATGATGAAATTTGAAAATCCAAATCCCCTATGTTCTCGTTTTAGCTGACGAACACATGCGATGTCATCGGAAATGTTATCATTAAAGATTTTGTAAAACTTTCTCCCCATTGTGGCCCCGTCCTAGCCCTAGGGGTCATGATTAAAAAAAAAAAAAATTACTGTCATTGTGAATGTACACTAAATTTTTTTTATGGTGAATGTAACAATATTACAAACTTTTATAAATAGTTGTTTAATTTTACTATCACTGGACTAGATGTTCATTTAAACATATGCGAAGATTAAGCGAAGCATATGAAAATTTATTGCAAAAAAAATTAATTGTGTTGCATTCTTTTAGCTATAAAAAGGTATATAATTATGTTGATATTCTTTTCACATATCATGATTTAGAACAAAGAATGATACGGAGTATTAATTTCACTTAAAATGATGAAATTTGAAAATCAATAAAATATTTTAGTTACTATACAGTAAACCAACAAATCTATATATCAGACAATACTATTTAACCTGAGCAAGGATGCTTGCAGCCATTTTTTGTTTTTCGGCCATCTTTCGGATCACAATTCCAGTAGTCATTGATTTGAAAAAGTCCATGATCTCGAGACTTGTGCTTGTCTGGGTTTACTCCGCTTATGACACCTGTTCTAAAGCTCGACTCATACTGTGCCATACAAACATCTATTAAATAAAGATAAATTATTAACATATTTAATGAAAGCTCATGTACATAAAACTTATTTTTATAAGCAGAAATATTGATAGGTTCATGGTTATTGATATAAAGCTGAGGTTTGAAAAAAATGTTCTTTATTTCTACTATATTTTGTACTCCTCACGTGTAAGGGACGATAAAACATATGGCGATAACTATAAAATGTACACGTTTCTTTATTTTACCCATAAATAATGCAAAGGCACAATTAATATTATTAAGAAAAATAAAGAAAAAGTCAACTAGGTTGATTTTGCTCATGATGACAAAATGTTATAACAGATAATTATAAATTTGTTTAACAGAATATGCAATCATTATTTATTTAATTCAAAAAGTACCAAACATTTCCGTTTACCCGATGTTTTAACATTTTAATCAGCATTTTAATCGGCTTTATAATGATTTTTTATCGAAATAAATTTAATTGTTTATCTTTTATTTGTTTCTGTTTTCAAGCCTAAATTCATAGATGTCCGCAAACGCAAAAGGGGATTTCGTTATTTAGGATCTGATTGTAATTTGAAGTGAAGCATCTTATTAGAAACTTACAGTCGTCAATATCGGCCCGTGGGACACCATTCCGTGCCAGTTCTCTGGCTAATTCACACTTTGTAAAAGTTTTACCATGCACTGAAATTGATAAAAACATTAGTTTGTCGACTTTTTAACACTTTCATATTTCACATTTATATTCATTGTGACAAGAGATTACAATAGGTATAATTATTTTTGACCGTCTGACCATAACCTTTGAGTCTAACCCACTTTTAAAAAAACTTTAACCTTGGCCATAACTTTTCAATTTTTAGTACTAAGGCTTTCATATTTTATAGGTGTACTTCTTGTGACAAAACCTTCCCTGGGTTACCATCAATTTTAACCTTTTGACGTTGGATTTTGATTTGTATTTGAGAAACTTCAACCCTCCCTATAAGCTATCATAGGGGTATCTGTGTTTCATAAACACATTGTTTTTACTCATCTTTTCTGTTTAACATTTTGTTTTTCTTACCTGTCATAACCATAACGGCAAGAGTCATCAGCATCAAAGACATCATTTTGTACCTGGTATCTGAGTAAATATTTGAAGGAGTTGACTAAAATAAGATAAAATGTTTAAATAATTACAAATTATTTCCATTTAGTTAAAATGTAAATAAGTGAATCGATGAAACAAATGGAGATAACGAACTGTATTCAAGACCAAAAGTCCATGAAACAATACAAAGTAGGAGCAGAGCAGACACGGACCTCCAAAACGTCAGAGGTGGGATCAGGTGCCATGGAGGAGTTCGATATTCGATGGAATACAACCATGCAACATTTTAATTCAATTTAAAAAAAAAAGATTTATTCTGGAATTTTTAAAACGTAACTAAACAACAATTTATGAGAATGGTACTATATAAAAATTCAGTGTATTTTATATAGATGAGATATAATTTCCCCAGAAAAAAAATTAGCATTCCATGTTGACCGGTCATACCTGCCGTCAGCTCTAATGTACTATCAGTTGGAGGGAAAATTCCTAAGTCAATTTTAGTTAAAAAGAAATGCCTAACAATTGGTATGGAAGAAGTAATCTCGTTTATCACTTAATCCTGTTTATGGCTCTGTGTTGTCTTTTCTTAAGGAAATGAATCGACATATGAATGGAAGTGGCTATTGTTAATTGATAAAAGTCAAAAGGTTGCATGTGAAATTGAAGTGTTTTCTTCTTCTAAGGCACATGTAATAAATTTTATGATAATTATAAGAAATTATGTTTCACGTAATAAAAATAATTTAGAGAACCTGGTATCCTAAGAATATATATAATAAAATTTTATGCTGGCAGTAAGGAACTCCAACGTCCTTTAATATAAATTTCTGAGCAATATTTTGTAGAATCAGAGTGAATTTACTAAGTAATTTTGTTAATGACCAATCACAAGATATGAAAGTATCCTTGTTCCATATTTAATTCATAGGTAAGGAAAATAATGATTGAATTTTCTGTGATATCTAAAAACTACCTAGAAATTCAAATTAAGAATTGTTACATCGATACGTGTACCAAATTATGGTTTTATATTTTGCTTTGTTGAAAAGAAATCAACTTGAGAAGATAAGTAGTCCTTATTCAAAATGACAAAAACAATGACGTTTTAGAACGTCACGGGGCAGCAGATACAGAAGCAATTTTGTGTTTTTCTCAGGAAAAATCCTGAATAAAGTCTAAAAACGTTGAAGGAATCAAGAAAATATGTCACAGGCGAGTTGTGCATGTGTGTACAAATAGTACAGGCAATATTTACGTGACAGAGACTCTGTATCAGATGAGGATGACGGTTTTACTGTAAACATCTGAACAAAACTTTAAAATTTGAAACGTAAATAAAAGACAAGGCGCTTCAGAGTTGCTTATTCTGTAAAAGCAGAGTTAAGTACTAAAATAAATTAAAACCTTAAAAAAGCAAATTATACAATGAGATCAATTCTTAAAAAAAATAAATGTCAAGTATAAGAAAAAGAATTTAATGAATAGGCATTGGAATATTCTGTGTGAAATGTATAGGTATAGTATCTATTATAAATTCTCGACGC